>NW_027363181.1:600000-1200000 GCF_046119375.1 Phyllobates terribilis | reverse complement strand
CTTTGAATCTTCTTTATCATGCTAGGATTAGCAGGAAAAAGCAAAAAATTTCAGAATTGCACCTTGCAATGCGGAGAAATTACTGTTTGTGCATTTACAATATTCATTGATTTTTGCCATTGAAAAACATGTTATTCATATACCAGAAATGTTTGAAGCTACTGACTGAATGAAAAGAGCTGGCATCTCACTCTCTTTGAATCTTCTTTATCATGCCAGGATTAGCAGGAAAAAGCAAAAAATTTCAGAATTGCACCTTGCAATGTGGAGATATTACAGTTTGTGCATTTACAATATTCATTGATTTTTGCCATTGAAAAACGTCCAGAAATGTTTGAAGCTACTGACTGAATGAAAGGAGCTGGCATCTCACTCTCTTTGAATCTTCTTTACCATGCTAGGATTAGCAGGAAAAAGCAAAAAATTTCAGAATTGCACCTTGCAATGCGGAGAAATTACTGTTTGTGCATTTACAATATTCATTGATTTTTGCCATTGAAAAACATGTTATTCATATACCAGAAATGTTTGAAGCTACTGACTGAACGAAAAGAGCTGGCATCTCACTCTCTTTGAATCTTCTTTATCATGCCAGGATTAGCAGGAAAAAGCAAAAAATTTCAGAATTGCACCTTGCAATGTGGAGATATTACTGTTTGTGCATTTACAATATTCATTGATTTTTGCCATTGAAAAACGTCCAGAAATGTTTGAAGCTACTGACTGAATGAAAAGAGCTGGCATCTCACTCTCTTTGAATCTTCTTTATCATGCCAGGATTAGCAGGAAAAAGCAAAAAATTTCAGAATTGCACCTTGCAATGCAGAGAAATTACTGTTTGTGCATTTACAATATTCATTGATTTTTCCATTGAAAAACATCGTTATTCATATACCAGAAATTTTTGAAGCTACTGACTGAATGAAAGGAGCTGGCATCTCACTCTCTTTGAATCTTCTTTATCATGCTAGGATTAGCAGGAAAAAGCAAAAAATTTCAGAATTGCACCTTGCAATGCGGAGAAATTACTGTGTGTGCATTTACAATATTCATTGATTTTTGCCATTGAAAAACATCGTTATTCATATACCAGAAATGTTTGAAGCTACTGACTGAATGAAAGGAGCTGGCATCTCACTCTCTCTGAATCTTCTTTATCATGCTAGGATTAGCAGGAAAAAGCAAAAAATTTCAGAATTGCACCTTGCAATGCGGCGAAATTACTGTGTGTGCATTTACAATATTCATTGATTTTTGCCATTGAAAAACATCGTTATTCATATACCAGAAATGTTTGAAGCTACTGACTGAATGAAAAGAGCTGGCATCTCACTCTCTTTGAATCTTCTTTATCATGCCAGGATTAGCAGGAAAAAGCAAAAAATTTCAGAATTGCACCTTGCAATGTGGAGATATTACTGTTTGTGCATTTACAATATTCATTGATTTTTGCCATTGAAAAACGTCCAGAAATGTTTGAAGCTACTGACTGAATGAAAGGAGCTGGCATCTCACTCTCTTTGAATCTTCTTTATCATGCTAGGATTAGCAGGAAAAAGCAAAAAATTTCAGAATTGCACCTTGCAATGCGGAGAAATTACTGTGTGTGCATTTACAATATTCATTGATTTTTGCCATTGAAAAACATCATGTTATTCATATACCAGAAATGTTTGAAGCTACTGACTGAATGAAAGGAGCTGGCATCTCACTCTCTTTGAATCTTCTTTATCATGCTAGGATTAGCAGGAAAAAGCAAAAAATTTCAGAATTGCACCTTGCAATGCGGAGAAATTACTGTTTGTGCATTTACAATATTCATTGATTTTTGCCATTGAAAAACATGTTATTCATATACCAGAAATGTTTGAAGCTACTGACTGAATGAAAAGAGCTGGCATCTCACTCTCTTTGAATCTTCTTTATCATGCTAAGAGGAGCAGGAAAAAGCAAAAAATTTCAGAATTGCACGTTGCAATGTGGAGATATTACTGTTTGTGTATTTACAATATTCATTGATTTTTGCCATTGAAAAACGTCCAGAAATGTTTGAAGCTACTGACTGAATGAAAGGAGCTAGCATCTCACTCTCTTTGAATCTTCTTTATCATGCTAGGATTAGCAGGAAAAAGCAAAAAATTTCAGAATTGCACCTTGCAATGCGGAGAAATTACTGTTTGTGCATTTACAATATTCATTGATTTTTGCCATTGAAAAACATCATGTTATTCATATACCAGAAATGTTTGAAGCTACTGACTGAATGAAAAGAGCTGGCATCTCACTCTCTTTGAATTTTCTTTATCATGCCAAGATTAGCAGGAAAAAGCAAAAAATTTCAGAATTGCACCTTGCAATGTGGAGATATTACTGTTTGTGCATTTACAATATTCATTGATTTTTGCCATTGAAAAACGTCCAGAAATGTTTGAAGCTACTGACTGAATGAAAGGAGCTGGCATCTCACTCTCTTTGAATCTTCTTTATCATGCTAGGATTAGCAGGAAAAAGCAAAAAATTTCAGAATTGCACCTTGCAATGCGGAGAAATTACTGTGTGTGCATTTACAATATTCATTGATTTTTGCCATTGAAAAACATCGTTATTCATATACCAGAAATGTTTGAAGCTACTGACTGAATGAAAAGAGCTGGCATCTCACTCTCTTTGAATCTTCTTTATCATGCCAGGATTAGCAGGAAAAAGCAAAAAATTTCAGAATTGCACCTTGCAATGTGGAGATATTACTGTTTGTGCATTTACAATATTCATTGATTTTTGCCATTGAAAAACGTCCAGAAATGTTTGAAGCTACTGACTGAATGAAAGGAGCTGGCATCTCACTCTCTTTGAATCTTCTTTATCATGCTAGGATTAGCAGGAAAAAGCAAAAAATTTCAGAATTGCACCTTGCAATGCGGAGAAATTACTGTTTGTGCATTTACAATATTCATTGATTTTTGCCATTGAAAAACATGTTATTCATATACCAGAAATGTTTGAAGCTACTGACTGAATGAAAAGAGCTGGCATCTCACTCTCTTTGAATCTTCTTTATCATGCCAGGATTAGCAGGAAAAAGCAAAAAATTTCAGAATTGCACCTTGCAATGTGGAGATATTACTGTTTGTGCATTTACAATATTCATTGATTTTTGCCATTGAAAAACGTCCAGAAATGTTTGAAGCTACTGACTGAATGAAAGGAGCTGGCATCTCACTCTCTTTGAATGTTCTTTATCATGCTAGGATTAGCAGGAAAAAGCAAAAAATTTCAGAATTGCACCTTGCAATGCGGAGAAATTAC
The DNA here is from genome assembly GCF_046119375.1 of Phyllobates terribilis. NCBI lineage: Eukaryota > Metazoa > Chordata > Amphibia > Anura > Dendrobatidae > Phyllobates > Phyllobates terribilis. The sequence goes on along the minus strand of NW_027363181.1, from coordinate 1,196,694 downwards.
TGTTTGTGCATTTACAATATTCATTGATTTTTGCCATTGAAAAACATGTTATTCATATACCAGAAATGTTTGAAGCTACTGACTGAACGAAAAGTGCTGGCATCTCACTCTCTTTGAATCTTCTTTATCATGCCAGGATTAGCAGGAAAAAGCAAAAAATTTCAGAATTGCACCTTGCAATGTGGAGATATTACTGTTTGTGCATTTACAATATTCATTGATTTTTGCCATTGAAAAACGTCCAGAAATGTTTGAAGCTACTGACTGAATGAAAAGAGCTGGCATCTCACTCTCTTTGAATCTTCTTTATCATGCCAGGATTAGCAGGAAAAAGCAAAAAATTTCAGAATTGCACCTTGCAATGCAGAGAAATTACTGTTTGTGCATTTACAATATTCATTGATTTTTCCATTGAAAAACATCGTTATTCATATACCAGAAATGTTTGAAGCTACTGACTGAATGAAAGGAGCTGGCATCTCACTCTCTTTGAATCTTCTTTATCATGCTAGGATTAGCAGGAAAAAGCAAAAAATTTCAGAATTGCACCTTGCAATGCGGAGAAATTACTGTGTGTGCATTTACAATATTCATTGATTTTTGCCATTGAAAAACATCGTTATTCATATACCAGAAATGTTTGAAGCTACTGACTGAATGAAAGGAGCTGGCATCTCACTCTCTTTGAATCTTCTTTATCATGCTAGGATTAGCAGGAAAAAGCAAAAAATTTCAGAATTGCACCTTGCAATGCGGAGAAATTACTGTGTGTGCATTTACAATATTCATTGATTTTTGCCATTGAAAAACATCGTTATTCATATACCAGAAATGTTTGAAGCTACTGACTGAATGAAAAGAGCTGGCATCTCACTCTCTTTGAATCTTCTTTATCATGCCAGGATTAGCAGGAAAAAGCAAAAAATTTCAGAATTGCACCTTGCAATGTGGAGATATTAATGTTTGTGCATTTACAATATTCATTGATTTTTGCCATTGAAAAACATGTTATTCATATACCAGAAATGTTTGAAGCTACTGACTGAATGAAAAGAGCTGGCATCTCACTCTCTTTGAATCTTCTTTATCATGCCAGGATTAGCAGGAAAAAGCAAAAAATTTCAGAATTGCACCTTGCAATGTGGAGATATTACTGTTTGTGCATTTACAATATTCATTGATTTTTGCCATTGAAAAACGTCCAGAAATGTTTGAAGCTACTGACTGAATGAAAGGAGCTGGCATCTCACTCTCTTTGAATCTTCTTTATCATGCTAGGATTAGCAGGAAAAAGCAAAAAATTTCAGAATTGCACCTTGCAATGCGGAGAAATTACTGTTTGTGCATTTACAATATTCATTGATTTTTGCCATTGAAAAACATGTTATTCATATACCAGAAATGTTTGAAGCTACTGACTGAATGAAAAGAGCTGGCATCTCACTCTCTTTGAATCTTCTTTATCATGCCAGGATTAGCAGGAAAAAGCAAAAAATTTCAGAATTGCACCTTGCAATGTGGAGATATTACTGTTTGTGCATTTACAATATTCATTGATTTTTGCCATTGAAAAACGTCCAGAAATGTTTGAAGCTACTGACTGAATGAAAGGAGCTGGCATCTCACTCTCTTTGAATCTTCTTTATCATGCTAGGATTAGCAGGAAAAAGCAAAAAATTTCAGAATTGCACCTTGCAATGCGGAGAAATTACTGTTTGTGCATTTACAATATTCATTGATTTTTGCCATTGAAAAACATGTTATTCATATACCAGAAATGTTTGAAGCTACTGACTGAACGAAAAGAGCTGGCATCTCACTCTCTTTGAATCTTCTTTATCATGCCAGGATTAGCAGGAAAAAGCAAAAAATTTCAGAATTGCACCTTGCAATGTGGAGATATTACTGTATGTGCATTTACAATATTCATTGATTTTTGCCATTGAAAAACGTCCAGAAATGTTTGAAGCTACTGACTGAATGAAAAGAGCTGGCATCTCACTCTCTTTGAATCTTCTTTATCATGCCAGGATTAGCAGGAAAAAGCAAAAAATTTCAGAATTGCACCTTGCAATGCAGAGAAATTACTATTTGTGCATTTACAATATTCATTGATTTTTCCATTGAAAAACATCGTTATTCATATACCAGAAATGTTTGAAGCTACTGACTGAATGAAAGGAGCTGGCATCTCACTCTCTTTGAATCTTCTTTATCATGCTAGGATTAGCAGGAAAAAGCAAAAAATTTCAGAATTGCACCTTGCAATGCGGAGAAATTACTGTGTGTGCATTTACAATATTCATTGATTTTTGCCATTGAAAAACATCGTTATTCATATACCAGAAATGTTTGAAGCTACTGACTGAATGAAAGGAGCTGGCATCTCACTCTCTTTGAATCTTCTTTATCATGCTAGGATTAGCAGGAAATAGCAAAAAATTTCAGAATTGCACCTTGCAATGCGGAGAAATTACTGTGTGTGCATTTACAATATTCATTGATTTTTGCCATTGAAAAACATCGTTATTCATATACCAGAAATGTTTGAAGCTACTGACTGAATGAAAAGAGCTGGCATCTCACTCTCTTTGAATCTTCTTTATCATGCCAGGATTAGCAGGAGAAAGCAAAAAATTTCAGAATTGCACCTTGCAATGTGGAGATATTACTGTTTGTGCATTTACAATATTCATTGATTTTTGCCATTGAAAAACGTCCAGAAATGTTTGAAGCTACTGACTGAATGAAAGGAGCTGGCATCTCACTCTCTTTGAATCTTCTTTATCATGCTAGGATTAGCAGGAAAAAGCAAAAAATTTCAGAATTGCACCTTGCAATGCGGAGAAATTACTGTGTGTGCATTTACAATATTCATTGATTTTTGCCATTGAAAAACATCATGTTATTCATATACCAGAAATGTTTGAAGCTACTGACTGAATGAAAGGAGCTGGCATCTCACTCTCTTTGAATCTTCTTTATCATGCTAGGATTAGCAGGAAAAAGCAAAAAATTTCAGAATTGCACCTTGCAATGCGGAGAAATTACTGTTTGTGCATTTACAATATTCATTGATTTTTGCCATTGAAAAACTTGTTATTCATATACCAGAAATGTTTGAAGCTACTGACTGAATGAAAAGAGCTGGCATCTCACTCTCTTTGAATCTTCTTTATCATGCTAAGAGGAGCAGGAAAAAGCAAAAAATTTCAGAATTGCATGTTGCAATGTGGAGATATTACTGTTTGTGTATTTACAATATTCATTGATTTTTGCCATTGAAAAACGTCCAGAAATGTTTGAAGCTACTGACTGAATGAAAGGAGCTAGCATCTCACTCTCTTTGAATCTTCTTTATCATGCTAGGATTAGCAGGAAAAAGCAAAAAATTTCAGAATTGCACCTTGCAATGCGGAGAAATTACTGTTTGTGCATTTACAATATTCATTGATTTTTGCCATTGAAAAACATCATGTTATTCATATACCAGAAATGTTTGAAGCTACTGACTGAATGAAAAGAGCTGGCATCTCACTCTCTTTGAATCTTCTTTATCATGCCAAGATTAGCAGGAAAAAGCAAAAAATTTCAGAATTGCACCTTGCAATGTGGAGATATTACTGTTTGTGCATTTACAATATTCATTGATTTTTGCCATTGAAAAACGTCCAGAAATGTTTGAAGCTACTGACTGAATGAAAGGAGCTGGCATCTCACTCTCTTTGAATCTTCTTTATCATGCTAGGATTAGCAGGAAAAAGCAAAAAATTTCAGAATTGCACCTTGCAATGCGGAGAAATTACTGTTTGTGCATTTACAATATTCATTGATTTTTGCCATTGAAAAACATGTTATTCATATACCAGAAATGTTTGAAGCTACTGACTGAACGAAAAGAGCTGGCATCTCACTCTCTTTGAATCTTCTTTATCATGCCAGGATTAGCAGGAAAAAGCAAAAAATTTCAGAATTGCACCTTGCAATGTGGAGATATTACTGTTTGTGCATTTACAATATTCATTGATTTTTGCCATTGAAAAACGTCCAGAAATGTTTGAAGCTACTGACTGAATGAAAAGAGCTGGCATCTCACTCTCTTTGAATCTTCTTTATCATGCCAGGATTAGCAGGAAAAAGCAAAAAATTTCAGAATTGCACCTTGCAATGCAGAGAAATTACTATTTGTGCATTTACAATATTCATTGATTTTTCCATTGAAAAACATCGTTATTCATATACCAGAAATGTTTGAAGCTACTGACTGAATGAAAGGAGCTGGCATCTCACTCTCTTTGAATCTTCTTTATCATGCTAGGATTAGCAGGAAAAAGCAAAAAATTTCAGAATTGCACCTTGCAATGCGGAGAAATTACTGTGTGTGCATTTACAATATTCATTGATTTTTGCCATTGAAAAACATCGTTATTCATATACCAGAAATGTTTGAAGCTACTGACTGAATGAAAGGAGCTGGCATCTCACTCTCTTTGAATCTTCTTTATCATGCTAGGATTAGCAGGAAAAAGCAAAAAATTTCAGAATTGCACCTTGCAATGCGGAGAAATTACTGTGTGTGCATTTACAATATTCATTGATTTTTGCCATTGAAAAACATCGTTATTCATATACCAGAAATGTTTGAAGCTACTGACTGAATGAAAAGAGCTGGCATCTCACTCTCTTTGAATCTTCTTTATCATGCCAGGATTAGCAGGAAAAAGCAAAAAATTTCAGAATTGCACCTTGCAATGTGGAGATATTACTGTTTGTGCATTTACAATATTCATTGATTTTTGCCATTGAAAAACGTCCAGAAATGTTTGAAGCTACTGACTGAATGAAAGGAGCTGGCATCTCACTCTCTTTGAATCTTCTTTATCATGCTAGGATTAGCAGGAAAAAGCAAAAAATTTCAGAATTGCACCTTGCAATGCGGAGAAATTACTGTGTGTGCATTTACAATATTCATTGATTTTTGCCATTGAAAAACATCATGTTATTCATATACCAGAAATGTTTGAAGCTACTGACTGAATGAAAGGAGCTGGCATCTCACTCTCTTTGAATCTTCTTTATCATGCTAGGATTAGCAGGAAAAAGCAAAAAATTTCAGAATTGCACCTTGCAATGCGGAGAAATTACTGTTTGTGCATTTACAATATTCATTGATTTTTGCCATTGAAAAACTTGTTATTCATATACCAGAAATGTTTGAAGCTACTGACTGAATGAAAAGAGCTGGCATCTCACTCTCTTTGAATCTTCTTTATCATGCTAAGAGGAGCAGGAAAAAGCAAAAAATTTCAGAATTGCATGTTGCAATGTGGAGATATTACTGTTTGTGTATTTACAATATTCATTGATTTTTGCCATTGAAAAACGTCCAGAAATGTTTGAAGCTACTGACTGAATGAAAGGAGCTAGCATCTCACTCTCTTTGAATCTTCTTTATCATGCTAGGATTAGCAGGAAAAAGCAAAAAATTTCAGAATTGCACCTTGCAATGCGGAGAAATTACTGTTTGTGCATTTACAATATTCATTGATTTTTGCCATTGAAAAACATCATGTTATTCATATACCAGAAATGTTTGAAGCTACTGACTGAATGAAAAGAGCTGGCATCTCACTCTCTTTGAATCTTCTTTATCATGCCAAGATTAGCAGGAAAAAGCAAAAAATTTCAGAATTGCACCTTGCAATGTGGAGATATTACTGTTTGTGCATTTACAATATTCATTGATTTTTGCCATTGAAAAACGTCCAGAAATGTTTGAAGCTACTGACTGAATGAAAGGAGCTGGCATCTCACTCTCTTTGAATCTTCTTTATCATGCTAGGATTAGCAGGAAAAAGCAAAAAATTTCAGAATTGCACCTTGCAATGCGGAGAAATTACTGTTTGTGCATTTACAATATTCATTGATTTTTGCCATTGAAAAACATGTTATTCATATACCAGAAATGTTTGAAGCTACTGACTGAATGAAAAGAGCTGGCATCTCACTCTCTTTGAATCTTCTTTATCATGCCAGGATTAGCAGGAAAAAGCAAAAAATTTCAGAATTGCACCTTGCAATGCGGAGAAATTACTGTTTGTGCATTTACAATATTCATTGATTTTTGCCATTGAAAAACATGTTATTCATATACCAGAAATGTTTGAAGCTACTGACTGAATGAAAAGAGCTGGCATCTCACTCTCTTTGAATCTTCTTTATCATGCCAAGATTAGCAGGAAAAAGCAAAAAATTTCAGAATTGCACCTTGGAATGTGGAGATATTACTGTTTGTGCATTTACAATATTCATTGATTTTTGCCATTGAAAAACGTCCAGAAATGTTTGAAGCTACTGACTGAATGAAAAGAGCTGGCATCTCACTCTCTTTGAATCTTCTTTATCATGCTAAGAGGAGCAGGAAAAAGCAAAAAATTTCAGAATTGCACGTTGCAATGTGGAGATATTACTGTTTGTGCATTTACAATATTCATTGATTTTTGCCATTGAAAAACATGTTATTCATATACCAGAAATGTTTGAAGCTACTGACTGAATGAAAAGAGCTGGCATCTCACTCTTTGAATCTTCTTTATCATGCCAGGATTAGCAGGAAAAAGCAAAAAATTTCAGAATTGCACCTTGCAATGTGGAGATATTACTGTTTGTGCATTTACAATATTCATTGATTTTTGCCATTGAAAAACGTCCAGAAATGTTTGAAGCTACTGACTGAATGAAAAGAGCTGGCATCTCACTCTCTTTGAATCTTCTTTATCATGCCAGGATTAGCAGGAAAAAGCAAAAAATTTCAGAATTGCACCTTGCAATGCGGAGAAATTACTGTTTGTGCATTTACAATATTCATTGATTTTTGCCATTGAAAAACATGTTATTCATATACCAGAAATGTTTGAAGCTACTGACTGAATGAAAAGAGCTGGCATCTCACTCTCTTTGAATCTTCTTTATCATGCCAGGATTAGCAGGAAAAAGCAAAAAATTTCAGAATTGCACCTTGCAATGTGGAGATATTACTGTTTGTGCATTTACAATATTCATTGATTTTTGCCATTGAAAAACGTCCAGAAATGTTTGAAGCTACTGACTGAATGAAAGGAGCTGGCATCTCACTCTCTTTGAATCTTCTTTATCATGCTAGGATTAGCAGGAAAAAGCAAAAAATTTCAGAATTGCACCTTGCAATGCGGCGAAATTACTGTGTGTGCATTTACAATATTCATTGATTTTTGCCATTGAAAAACATCGTTATTCATATACCAGAAATGTTTGAAGCTACTGACTGAATGAAAAGAGCTGGCATCTCACTCTCTTTGAATCTTCTTTATCATGCCAGGATTAGCAGGAAAAAGCAAAAAATTTCAGAATTGCACCTTGCAATGTGGAGATATTACTGTTTGTGCATTTACAATATTCATTGATTTTTGCCATTGAAAAACGTCCAGAAATGTTTGAAGCTACTGACTGAATGAAAGGAGCTGGCATCTCACTCTCTTTGAATCTTCTTTATCATGCTAGGATTAGCAGGAAAAAGCAAAAAATTTCAGAATTGCACCTTGCAATGCGGAGAAATTACTGTGTGTGCATTTACAATATTCATTGATTTTTGCCATTGAAAAACATCATGTTATTCATATACCAGAAATGTTTGAAGCTACTGACTGAATGAAAGGAGCTGGCATCTCACTCTCTTTGAATCTTCTTTATAATGCTAGGATTAGCAGGAAAAAGCAAAAAATTTCAGAATTGCAACTTGCAATGCGGAGAAATTACTGTTTGTGCATTTACAATATTCATTGATTTTTGCCATTGAAAAACATGTTATTCATATACCAGAAATGTTTGAAGCTACTGACTGAATGAAAAGAGCTGGCATCTCACTCTCTTTGAATCTTCTTTATCATGCTAAGAGGAGCAGGAAAAAGCAAAAAATTTCAGAATTGCACGTTGCAATGTGGAGATATTACTGTTTGTGTATTTACAATATTCATTGATTTTTGCCATTGAAAAACGTCCAGAAATGTTTGAAGCTACTGACTGAATGAAAGGAGCTAGCATCTCACTCTCTTTGAATCTTCTTTATCATGCTAGGATTAGCAGGAAAAAGCAAAAAATTTCAGAATTGCACCTTGCAATGCGGAGAAATTACTGTTTGTGCATTTACAATATTCATTGATTTTTGCCATTGAAAAACATCATGTTATTCATATACCAGAAATGTTTGAAGCTACTGACTGAATGAAAAGAGCTGGCATCTCACTCTCTTTGAATTTTCTTTATCATGCCAAGATTAGCAGGAAAAAGCAAAAAATTTCAGAATTGCACCTTGCAATGTGGAGATATTACTGTTTGTGCATTTACAATATTCATTGATTTTTGCCATTGAAAAACGTCCAGAAATGTTTGAAGCTACTGACTGAATGAAAGGAGCTGGCATCTCACTCTCTTTGAATCTTCTTTATCATGCTAGGATTAGCAGGAAAAAGCAAAAAATTTCAGAATTGCACCTTGCAATGCGGAGAAATTACTGTGTGTGCATTTACAATATTCATTGATTTTTGCCATTGAAAAACATCGTTATTCATATACCAGAAATGTTTGAAGCTACTGACTGAATGAAAAGAGCTGGCATCTCACTCTCTTTGAATCTTCTTTATCATGCCAGGATTAGCAGGAAAAAGCAAAAAATTTCAGAATTGCACCTTGCAATGTGGAGATATTACTGTTTGTGCATTTACAATATTCATTGATTTTTGCCATTGAAAAACGTCCAGAAATGTTTGAAGCTACTGACTGAATGAAAGGAGCTGGCATCTCACTCTCTTTGAATCTTCTTTATCATGCTAGGATTAGCAGGAAAAAGCAAAAAATTTCAGAATTGCACCTTGCAATGCGGAGAAATTACTGTTTGTGCATTTACAATATTCATTGATTTTTGCCATTGAAAAACATGTTATTCATATACCAGAAATGTTTGAAGCTACTGACTGAATGAAAAGAGCTGGCATCTCACTCTCTTTGAATCTTCTTTATCATGCCAGGATTAGCAGGAAAAAGCAAAAAATTTCAGAATTGCACCTTGCAATGTGGAGATATTACTGTTTGTGCATTTACAATATTCATTGATTTTTGCCATTGAAAAACGTCCAGAAATGTTTGAAGCTACTGACTGAATGAAAGGAGCTGGCATCTCACTCTCTTTGAATCTTCTTTATCATGCTAGGATTAGCAGGAAAAAGCAAAAAATTTCAGAATTGCACCTTGCAATGCGGAGAAATTACTGTTTGTGCATTTACAATATTCATTGATTTTTGCCATTGAAAAACATGTTATTCATATACCAGAAATGTTTGAAGCTACTGACTGAACGAAAAGTGCTGGCATCTCACTCTCTTTGAATCTTCTTTATCATGCCAGGATTAGCAGGAAAAAGCAAAAAATTTCAGAATTGCACCTTGCAATGTGGAGATATTACTGTTTGTGCATTTACAATATTCATTGATTTTTGCCATTGAAAAACGTCCAGAAATGTTTGAAGCTACTGACTGAATGAAAAGAGCTGGCATCTCACTCTCTTTGAATCTTCTTTATCATGCCAGGATTAGCAGGAAAAAGAAAAAAATTTCAGAATTGCACCTTGCAATGCAGAGAAATTACTGTTTGTGCATTTACAATATTCATTGATTTTTCCATTGAAAAACATCGTTATTCATATACCAGAAATGTTTGAAGCTACTGACTGAATGAAAGGAGCTGGCATCTCACTCTCTTTGAATCTTCTTTATCATGCTAGGATTAGCAGGAAAAAGCAAAAAATTTCAGAATTGCACCTTGCAATGCGGAGAAATTACTGTGTGTGCATTTACAATATTCATTGATTTTTGCCATTGAAAAACCTTCGTTATTCATATACCAGAAATGTTTGAAGCTACTGACTGAATGAAAGGAGCTGGCATCTCACTCTCTTTGAATCTTCTTTATCATGCTAGGATTAGCAGGAAAAAGCAAAAAATTTCAGAATTGCACCTTGCAATGCGGAGAAATTACTGTTTGTGCATTTACAATATTCATTGATTTTTGCCATTGAAAAACATGTTATTCATATACCAGAAATGTTTGAAGCTACTGACTGAACGAAAAGAGCTGGCATCTCACTCTCTTTGAATCTTCTTTATCATGCCAGGATTAGCAGGAAAAAGCAAAAAATTTCAGAATTGCACCTTGCAATGTGGAGATATTACTGTTTGTGCATTTACAATATTCATTGATTTTTGCCATTGAAAAACGTCCAGAAATGTTTGAAGCTACTGACTGAATGAAAAGAGCTGGCATCTCACTCTCTTTGAATCTTCTTTATCATGCCAGGATTAGCAGGAAAAAGCAAAAAATTTCAGAATTGCACCTTGCAATGCAGAGAAATTACTATTTGTGCATTTACAATATTCATTGATTTTTCCATTGAAAAACATCGTTATTCATATACCAGAAATGTTTGAAGCTACTGACTGAATGAAAGGAGCTGGCATCTCACTCTCTTTGAATCTTCTTTATCATGCTAGGATTAGCAGGAAAAAGCAAAAAATTTCAGAATTGCACCTTGCAATGCGGAGAAATTACTGTGTGTGCATTTACAATATTCATTGATTTTTGCCATTGAAAAACATCGTTATTCATATACCAGAAATGTTTGAAGCTACTGACTGAATGAAAGGAGCTGGCATCTCACTCTCTTTGAATCTTCTTTATCATGCTAGGATTAGCAGGAAAAAGCAAAAAATTTCAGAATTGCACCTTGCAATGCGGAGAAATTACTGTGTGTGCATTTACAATATTCATTGATTTTTGCCATTGAAAAACATCGTTATTCATATACCAGAAATGTTTGAAGCTACTGACTGAATGAAAAGAGCTGGCATCTCACTCTCTTTGAATCTTCTTTATCATGCCAGGATTAGCAGGAAAAAGCAAAAAATTTCAGAATTGCACCTTGCAATGTGGAGATATTACTGTTTGTGCATTTACAATATTCATTGATTTTTGCCATTGAAAAACGTCCAGAAATGTTTGAAGCTACTGACTGAATGAAAGGAGCTGGCATCTCACTCTCTTTGAATCTTCTTTATCATGCTAGGATTAGCAGGAAAAAGCAAAAAATTTCAGAATTGCACCTTGCAATGCGGAGAAATTACTGTGTGTGCATTTACAATATTCATTGATTTTTGCCATTGAAAAACATCATGTTATTCATATACCAGAAATGTTTGAAGCTACTGACTGAATGAAAGGAGCTGGCATCTCACTCTCTTTGAATCTTCTTTATCATGCTAGGATTAGCAGGAAAAAGCAAAAAATTTCAGAATTGCACCTTGCAATGCGGAGAAATTACTGTTTGTGCATTTTCAATATTCATTGATTTTTGCCATTGAAAAACTTGTTATTCATATACCAGAAATGTTTGAAGCTACTGACTGAATGAAAAGAGCTGGCATCTCACTCTCTTTGAATCTTCTTTATCATGCTAAGAGGAGCAGGAAAAAGCAAAAAATTTCAGAATTGCATGTTGCAATGTGGAGATATTACTGTTTGTGTATTTACAATATTCATTGATTTTTGCCATTGAAAAACGTCCAGAAATGTTTGAAGCTACTGACTGAATGAAAGGAGCTAGCATCTCACTCTCTTTGAATCTTCTTTATCATGCTAGGATTAGCAGGAAAAAGCAAAAAATTTCAGAATTGCACCTTGCAATGCGGAGAAATTACTGTTTGTGCATTTACAATATTCATTGATTTTTGCCATTGAAAAACAACATGTTATTCATATACCAGAAATGTTTGAAGCTACTGACTGAATGAAAAGAGCTGGCATCTCACTCTCTTTGAATCTTCTTTATCATGCCAAGATTAGCAGGAAAAAGCAAAAAATTTCAGAATTGCACCTTGCAATGTGGAGATATTACTGTTTGTGCATTTACAATATTCATTGATTTTTGCCATTGAAAAACGTCCAGAAATGTTTGAAGCTACTGACTGAATGAAAGGAGCTGGCATCTCACTCTCTTTGAATCTTCTTTATCATGCTAGGATTAGCAGGAAAAAGCAAAAAATTTCAGAATTGCACCTTGCAATGCGGAGAAATTACTGTTTGTGCATTTACAATATTCATTGATTTTTGCCATTGAAAAACATGTTATTCATATACCAGAAATGTTTGAAGCTACTGACTGAATGAAAAGAGCTGGCATCTCACTCTCTTTGAATCTTCTTTATCATGCCAGGATTAGCAGGAAAAAGCAAAAAATTTCAGAATTGCACCTTGCAATGCGGAGAAATTACTGTTTGTGCATTTACAATATTCATTGATTTTTGCCATTGAAAAACATGTTATTCATATACCAGAAATGTTTGAAGCTACTGACTGAATGAAAAGAGCTGGCATCTCACTCTCTTTGAATCTTCTTTATCATGCCAGGATTAGCAGGAAAAAGCAAAAAATTTCAGAATTGCACCTTGCAATGTGGAGATATTACTGTTTGTGCATTTACAATATTCATTGATTTTTGCCATTGAAAAACGTCCAGAAATGTTTGAAGCTACTGACTGAATGAAAGGAGCTGGCATCTCACTCTCTTTGAATCTTCTTTATCATGCTAGGATTAGCAGGAAAAAGCAAAAAATTTCAGAATTGCACCTTGCAATGCGGAGAAATTACTGTTTGTGCATTTACAATATTCATTGATTTTTGCCATTGAAAAACATGTTATTCATATACCAGAAATGTTTGAAGCTACTGACTGAACGAAAAGAGCTGGCATCTCACTCTCTTTGAATCTTCTTTATCATGCCAGGATTAGCAGGAAAAAGCAAAAAATTTCAGAATTGCACCTTGCAATGTGGAGATATTACTGTTTGTGCATTTACAATATTCATTGATTTTTGCCATTGAAAAACGTCCAGAAATGTTTGAAGCTACTGACTGAATGAAAAGAGCTGGCATCTCACTCTCTTTGAATCTTCTTTATCATGCCAGGATTAGCAGGAAAAAGCAAAAAATTTCAGAATTGCACCTTGCAATGCAGAGAAATTACTATTTGTACATTTACAATATTCATTGATTTTTCCATTGAAAAACATCGTTATTCATATACCAGAAATGTTTGAAGCTACTGACTGAATGAAAGGAGCTGGCATCTCACTCTCTTTGAATCTTCTTTATCATGCTAGGATTAGCAGGAAAAAGCAAAAAATTTCAGAATTGCACCTTGCAATGCGGAGAAATTACTGTGTGTGCATTTACAATATTCATTGATTTTTGCCATTGAAAAACATCGTTATTCATATACCAGAAATGTTTGAAGCTACTGACTGAATGAAAGGAGCTGGCATCTCACTCTCTTTGAATCTTCTTTATCATGCTAGGATTAGCAGGAAAAAGCAAAAAATTTCAGAATTGCACCTTGCAATGCGGAGAAATTACTGTGTGTGCATTTACAATATTCATTGATTTTTGCCATTGAAAAACATCGTTATTCATATACCAGAAATGTTTGAAGCTACTGACTGAATGAAAAGAGCTGGCATCTCACTCTCTTTGAATCTTCTTTATCATGCCAGGATTAGCAGGAAAAAGCAAAAAATTTCAGAATTGCACCTTGCAATGTGGAGATATTACTGTTTGTGCATTTACAATATTCATTGATTTTTGCCATTGAAAAACGTCCAGAAATGTTTGAAGCTACTGACTGAATGAAAGGAGCTGGCATCTCACTCTCTTTGAATCTTCTTTATCATGCTAGGATTAGCAGGAAAAAGCAAAAAATTTCAGAATTGCACCTTGCAATGCGGAGAAATTACTGTGTGTGCATTTACAATATTCATTGATTTTTGCCATTGAAAAACATCATGTTATTCATATACCAGAAATGTTTGAAGCTACTGACTGAATGAAAGGAGCTGGCATCTCACTCTCTTTGAATCTTCTTTATCATGCTAGGATTAGCAGGAAAAAGCAAAAAATTTCAGAATTGCACCTTGCAATGCGGAGAAATTACTGTTTGTGCATTTACAATATTCATTGATTTTTGCCATTGAAAAACTTGTTATTCATATACCAGAAATGTTTGAAGCTACTGACTGAATGAAAAGAGCTGGCATCTCACTCTCTTTGAATCTTCTTTATCATGCTAAGAGGAGCAGGAAAAAGCAAAAAATTTCAGAATTGCATGTTGCAATGTGGAGATATTACTGTTTGTGTATTTACAATATTCATTGATTTTTGCCATTGAAAAACGTCCAGAAATGTTTGAAGCTACTGACTGAATGAAAGGAGCTAGCATCTCACTCTCTTTGAATCTTCTTTATCATGCTAGGATTAGCAGGAAAAAGCAAAAAATTTCAGAATTGCACCTTGCAATGCGGAGAAATTACTGTTTGTGCATTTACAATATTCATTGATTTTTGCCATTGAAAAACATCATGTTATTCATATACCAGAAATGTTTGAAGCTACTGACTGAATGAAAAGAGCTGGCATCTCACTCTCTTTGAATCTTCTTTATCATGCCAAGATTAGCAGGAAAAAGCAAAAAATTTCAGAATTGCACCTTGCAATGTGGAGATATTACTGTTTGTGCATTTACAATATTCATTGATTTTTGCCATTGAAAAACGTCCAGAAATGTTTGAAGCTACTGACTGAATGAAAGGAGCTGGCATCTCACTCTCTTTGAATCTTCTTTATCATGCTAGGATTAGCAGGAAAAAGCAAAAAATTTCAGAATTGCACCTTGCAATGCGGAGAAATTACTGTTTGTGCATTTACAATATTCATTGATTTTTGCCATTGAAAAACATGTTATTCATATACCAGAAATGTTTGAAGCTACTGACTGAATGAAAAGAGCTGGCATCTCACTCTCTTTGAATCTTCTTTATCATACCAGGATTAGCAGGAAAAAGCAAAAAATTTCAGAATTGCACCTTGCAATGCGGAGAAATTACTGTTTGTGCATTTACAATATTCATTGATTTTTGCCATTGAAAAACATGTTATTCATATACCAGAAATGTTTGAAGCTACTGACTGAATGAAAAGAGCTGGCATCTCACTCTCTTTGAATCTTCTTTATCATGCCAAGATTAGCAGGAAAAAGCAAAAAATTTCAGAATTGCACCTTGGAATGTGGAGATATTACTGTTTGTGCATTTACAATATTCATTGATTTTTGCCATTGAAAAACGTCCAGAAATGTTTGAAGCTACTGACTGAATGAAAAGAGCTGGCATCTCACTCTCTTTGAATCTTCTTTATCATGCTAAGAGGAGCAGGAAAAAGCAAAAAATTTCAGAATTGCACGTTGCAATGTGGAGATATTACTGTTTGTGCATTTACAATATTCATTGATTTTTGCCATTGAAAAACATGTTATTCATATACCAGAAATGTTTGAAGCTACTGACTGAATGAAAAGAGCTGGCATCTCACTCTTTGAATCTTCTTTATCATGCCAGGATTAGCAGGAAAAAGCAAAAAATTTCAGAATTGCACCTTGCAATGTGGAGATATTACTGTTTGTGCATTTACAATATTCATTGATTTTTGCCATTGAAAAACGTCCAGAAATGTTTGAAGCTACTGACTGAATGAAAAGAGCTGGCATCTCACTCTCTTTGAATCTTCTTTATCATGCCAGGATTAGCAGGAAAAAGCAAAAAATTTCAGAATTGCACCTTGCAATGCGGAGAAATTACTGTTTGTGCATTTACAATATTCATTGATTTTTGCCATTGAAAAACATCGTTATTCATATACCAGAAATGTTTGAAGCTACTGACTGAATGAAAGGAGCTGGCATCTCACTCTCTTTGAATCTTCTTTATCATGCTAGGATTAGCAGGAAAAAGCAAAAAATTTCAGAATTGCACCTTGCAATGCGGAGAAATTACTGTTTGTGCATTTACAATATTCATTGATTTTTGCCATTGAAAAACATCATGTTATTCATATACCAGAAATGTTTGAAGCTACTGACTGAATGAAAGGAGCTGGCATCTCACTCTCTTTGAATCTTCTTTATCATGCTAGGATTAGCAGGAAAAAGCAAAAAATTTCAGAATTGCACCTTGCAATGCGGAGAAATTACTGTTTGTGCATTTACAATATTCATTGATTTTTGCCAATGAAAAACATGTTATTCATATACCAGAAATGTTTGAAGCTACTGACTGAATGAAAATAGCTGGCATCTCACTCTCTTTAAATATTCTTTATCATGCCAGGATTAGCAGGAAAAAGCAAAAAATTTCAGAATTGCACCTTGCAATGTGGAGATATTACTGTTTGTGCATTTACAATATTCATTGATTTTTGCCATTGAAAAACGTACAGAAATGTTTGAAGCTACTGACTGAATGAAAGGAGGGAGCTGGCATCTCACTCTCTTTGAATCTTCTTTATCATGCTAGGATTAGCAGGAAAAAGCAAAAAATTTCAGAATTGCACCTTGCAATGCGGAGAAATTACTGTTTGTGCATTTACAATATTCATTGATTTTTGCCATTGAAAAACATGTTATTCATATACCAGAAATGTTTGAAGCTACTGACTGAATGAAAAGAGCTGGCATCTCACTCTCTTTGAATCTTCTTTATCATGCCAGGATTAGCAGGAAAAAGCAAAAAATTTCAGAATTGCACGTTGCAATGTGGAGATATTACTGTTTGTGCATTTACAATATTTATTGATTTTTGCCATTGAAAAACGTCCAGAAATGTTTGAAGCTACTGACTGAATGAAAGGAGCTGGCATCTCACTCTCTTTGAATCTTCTTTATCATGCTAGGATTAGCAGGAAAAAGCAAAAAATTTCAGAATTGCACCTTGCAATGCGGAGAAATTACTGTTTGTGCATTTACAATATTCATTGATTTTTGCCATTGAAAAACATCGTTATTCATATACCAGAAATGTTTGAAGCTACTGACTGAATGAAAAGAGCTGGCATCTCACTCTCTTTGAATCTTCTTTATCATGCCAGGATTAGCAGGAAAAAGCAAAAAATTTCAGAATTGCACCTTGCAATGTGGAGATATTACTGTTTGTGCATTTACAATATTCATTGATTTTTGCCATTGAAAAACATGTTATTCATATACCAGAAATGTTTGAAGCTACTGACTGAATGAAAAGAGCTGGCATCTCACTCTCTTTGAATCTTCTTTATCATGCCAGGATTAGCAGGAAAAAGCAAAAAATTTCAGAATTGCACCTTGCAATGTGGAGATATTACTGTTTGTGCATTTACAATATTCATTGATTTTTGCCATTGAAAAATGTCCAGAAATGTTTGAAGCTACTGACTGAATGAAAGGAGCTGGCATCTCACTCTCTTTGAATCTTCTTTATCATGCTAGGATTAGCAGGAAAAAGCAAAAAATTTCAGAATTGCACCTTGCAATGCGGAGAAATTACTGTGTGTGCATTTACAATATTCATTGATTTTTGCCAGTGAAAAACATCGTTATTCATATACCAGAAATGTTTGAAGCTACTGACTGAATGAAAAGAGCTGGCATCTCACTCTGAATCTTCTTTATCATGCCAGGATTAGCAGGAAAAAGCAAAAAATTTCAGAATTGCACCTTGCAATGTGGAGATATTACTGTTTGTGCATTTACAATATTCATTGATTTTTGCCATTGAAAAACGTCCAGAAATGTTTGAAGCTACTGACTGAATGAAAGGAGCTGGCATCTCACTCTCTTTGAATCTTCTTTATCATGCTAGGATTAGCAGGAAAAAGCAAAAAATTTCAGAATTGCACCTTGCAATGCGGAGAAATTACTGTTTGTGCATTTACAATATTCATTGATTTTTGCCATTGAAAAACATGTTATTCATATACCAGAAATGTTTGAAGCTACTGACTGAATGAAAAGAGCTGGCATCTCACTCTCTTTGAATCTTCTTTATCATGCCAGGATTAGCAGGAAAAAGCAAAAAATTTCAGAATTGCACGTTGCAATGTGGAGATATTACTGTTTGTGCATTTACAATATTCATTGATTTTTGCCATTGAAAAACGTCCAGAAATGTTTGAAGCTACTGACTGAATGAAAGGAGCTGGCATCTCACTCTCTTTGAATCTTCTTTATCATGCTAGGATTGGCAGGAAAAAGCAAAAAATTTCAGAATTGCACCTTGCAATGCGGAGAAATTACTGTTTGTGCATTTACAATATTCATTGATTTTTGCCATTGAAAAACATGTTATTCATATACCAGAAATGTTTGAAGCTACTGACTGAACGAAAAGAGCTGGCATCTCACTCTCTTTGAATCTTCTTTATCATGCCAGGATTAGCAGGAAAAAGCAAAAAATTTCAGAATTGCACCTTGCAATGTGGAGATATTACTGTTTGTGCATTTACAATATTCATTGATTTTTGCCATTGAAAAACGTCCAGAAATGTTTGAAGCTACTGACTGACTGAAAAGAGCTGGCATCTCACTCTCTTTGAATCTTCTTTGTCATGCCAGGATTAGCAGGAAAAAGCAAAAAATTTCAGAATTGCACCTTGCAATGCAGAGAAATTACTGTTTGTGCATTTACAATATTCATTGATTTTTCCATTGAACAACATCGTTATTCATATACCAGAAATGTTTGAAGCTACTGACTGAATGAAAGGAGCTGGCATCTCACTCTCTTTGAATCTTCTTTATCATGCTAGGATTAGCAGGAAAAAGCAAAAAATTTCAGAATTGCACCTTGCAATGCGGAGAAATTACTGTGTGTGCATTTACAATATTCATTGATTTTTGCCATTGAAAAACATCGTTATTCATATACCAGAAATGTTTGAAGCTACTGACTGAATGAAAGGAGCTGGCATCTCACTCTCTTTGAATCTTCTATATCATGCTAGGATTAGCAGGAAAAAGCAAAAAATTTCAGAATTGCACCTTGCAATGCGGAGAAATTACTGTGTGTGCATTTACAATATTCATTGATTTTTGCCATTGAAAAACATCGTTATTCATATACCAGAAATGTTTGAAGCTACTGACTGAATGAAAAGAGCTGGCATCTCACTCTCTTTGAATCTTCTTTATCATGCCAGGATTAGCAGGAAAAAGCAAAAAATTTCAGAATTGCACCTTGCAATGTGGAGATATTACTGTTTGTGCATTTACAATATTCATTGATTTTTGCCATTGAAAAACGTCCAGAAATGTTTGAAGCTACTGACTGAATGAAAGGAGCTGGCATCTCACTCTCTTTGAATCTTCTTTATCATGCTAGGATTAGCAGGAAAAAGCAAAAAATTTCAGAATTGCACCTTGCAATGCGGAGAAATTACTGTGTGTGCATTTACAATATTCATTGATTTTTGCCATTGAAAAACATCATGTTATTCATATACCAGAAATGTTTGAAGCTACTGACTGAATGAAAGGAGCTGGCATCTCACTCTCTTTGAATCTTCTTTATCATGCTAGGATTAGCAGGAAAAAGCAAAAAATTTCAGAATTGCACCTTGCAATGCGGAGAAATTACTGTTTGTGCATTTACAATATTCATTGATTTTTGCCATTGAAAAACATCGTTATTCATATACCAGAAATGTTTGAAGCTACTGACTGAATGAAAAGAGCTGGCATCTCACTCTCTTTGAATCTTCTTTATCATGCTAGGATTAGCAGGAAAAAGCAAAAAATTTCAGAATTGCACCTTGCAATGCGGAGAAATTACTGTGTGTGCATTTACAATATTCATTGATTTTTGCCATTGAAAAACATCATGTTATTCATATACCAGAAATGTTTGAAGCTACTGACTGCATGAAAGGAGCTGGCATCTCACTCTCTTTGAATCTTCTTTATCATGCTAGGATTAGCATGAAAAAGCAAAAAATTTCAGAATTGCACCTTGCAATGTGGAGATATTACTGTTTGTGCATTTACAATATTCATTGATTTTTGCCATTGAAAAACGTCCAGAAATGTTTGAAGCTACTGACTGAATGAAAGGAGCTGGCATCTCACTCTCTTTGAATCTTCTTTATCATGCTAGGATTAGCAGGAAAAAGCAAAAAATTTCAGAATTGCACCTTGCAATGCGGAGAAATTACTGTTTGTGCATTTACAATATTCATTGATTTTTGCCATTGAAAAACATGTTATTCATATACCAGAAATGTTTGAAGCTACTGACTGAATGAAAAGAGCTGGCATCTCACTCTCTTTGAATCTTCTTTATCATGCCAGGATTAGCAGGAAAAAGCAAAAAATTTCAGAATTGCATCTTGCAATGTGGAGATATTACTGTTTGTGCATTTACAATATTCATTGATTTTTGCCATTGAAAAATGTCCAGAAATGTTTGAAGCTACTGACTGAATGAAAGGAGCTGGCATCTCACTCTCTTTGAATCTTCTTTATCATGCTAGGATTAGCAGGAAAAAGCAAAAAATTTCAGAATTGCACCTTGCAATGCGGAGAAATTACTGTGTGTGCATTTACAATATTCATTGATTTTTGCCATTGAAAAACATGTTATTCATATACCAGAAATGTTTGAAGCTACTGACTGAATGAAAAGAGCTGGCATCTCACTCTCTTTGAATCTTCTTTATCATGCCAGGATTAGCAGGAAAAAGCAAAAAATTTCAGAATTGCACCTTGCAATGTGGAGATATTACTGTTTGTGCATTTACAATATTCATTGATTTTTGCCATTGAAAAACGTCCAGAAATGTTTGAAGCTACTGACTGAGAGAAAGGAGCTGGCATCTCACTCTCTTTGAATCTTCTTTATCATGCTAGGATTAGCAGGAAAAAGCAAAAAATTTCAGAATTGCACCTTGCAATGCGGAGAAATTACTGTGTGTGCATTTACAATATTCATTGATTTTTGCCATTGAAAAACATCGTTATTCATATACCAGAAATGTTTGAAGCTACTGACTGAATGAAAAGAGCTGGCATCTCACTCTCTTTGAATCTTCTTTATCATGCCAGGATTAGCAGGAAAAAGCAAAAAATTTCAGAATTGCACCTTGCAATGTGGAGATATTACTGTTTGTGCATTTACAATATTCATTGATTTTTGCCATTGAAAAACGTCCAGAAATGTTTGAAGCTACTGACTGAATGAAAGGAGCTGGCATCTCACTCTCTTTCAATCTTCTTTATCATGCTAGGATTAGCAGGAAAAAGCAAAAAATTTCAGAATTGCACCTTGCAATGCGGAGAAATTACTGTGTGTGCATTTACAATATTCATTGATTTTTGCCATTGAAAAACATGTTATTCATATACCAGAAATGTTTGAAGCTACTGACTGAATGAAAAGAGCTGGCATCTCACTCTCTTTGAATCTTCTTTATCATGCCAGGATTAGCAGGAAAAAGCAAAAAATTTCAGAATTGCACCTTGCAATGTGGAGATATTACTGTTTGTGCATTTACAATATTCATTGATTTTTGCCATTGAAAAACGTCCAGAAATGTTTGAAGCTACTGACTGAATGAAAGGAGCTGGCATCTCACTCTCTTTGAATCTTCTTTATCATGCTAGGATTAGCAGGAAAAAGCAAAAAATTTCAGAATTGCACATTGCAATGCGGAGAAATTACTGTTTGTGCATTTACAATATTCATTGATTTTTGCCATTGAAAAACATCATGTTATTCATATACCAGAAATGTTTGAAGCTACTGACTGAATGAAAGGAGCTGGCATCTCACTCTCTTTGAATCTTCTTTATCATGCTAGGATTAGCAGGAAAAAGCAAAAAATTTCAGAATTGCACCTTGCAATGCGGAGAAATTACTGTTTGTGCATTTACAATATTCATTGATTTTTGCCATTGAAAAACATGTTATTCATATACCAGAAATGTTTGAAGCTACTGACTGAATGAAAAGAGCTGGCATCTCACTCTCTTTGAATCTTCTTTATCATGCCAGGATTAGCAGGAAAAAGCAAAAAATTTCAGAATTGCACCTTGCAATGTGGAGATATTACTGTTTGTGCATTTACAATATTCATTGATTTTTGCCATTGAAAAACGTCCAGAAATGTTTGAAGCTACTGACTGAATGAAAGGAGCTGGCATCTCACTCTCTTTGAATCTTCTTTATCATGCTAGGATTAGCAGGAAAAAGCAAAAAATTTCAGAATTGCACATTGCAATGTGGAGAAATTACTGTTTGTGCATTTAGAATATTCATTGATTTTTGCCATTGAAAAACGTCCAGAAATGTTTGAAGCTACTGACTGAATGAAAAGAGCTGGCATCTCACTCTCTTTGAATCTTCTTTATCATGCCAGGATTAGCAGGAAAAAGCAAAAAATTTCAGAATTGCACCTTGCAATGTGGAGATATTACTGTTTGTGCATTTACAATATTCATTGATTTTTGCCATTGAAAAACGTCCAGAAATGTTTGAAGCTACTGACTGAATGAAAGGAGCTGGCATCTCACTCTCTTTGAATCTTCTTTATCATGCTAGGATTAGCAGGAAAAAGCAAAAAATTTCAGAATTGCACATTGCAATGCGGAGAAATTACTGTTTGTGCATTTACAATATTCATTGATTTTTGCCATTGAAAAACATGTTATTCATATACCAGAAATGTTTGAAGCTACTGACTGAATGAAAGGAGCTGGCATCTCACTCTCTTTGAATCTTCTTTATCATGCTAGGATTAGCAGGAAAAAGCAAAAAATTTCAGAATTGCACCTTGCAATGCGGAGAAATTACTGTGTGTGCATTTACAATATTCATTGATTTTTGCCATTGAAAAACATTGTTATTCATATACCAGAAATGTTTGAAGCTACTGACTGAATGAAAAGAGCTGGCATCTCACTCTCCTTGAATCTTCTTTATCATGCCAGGATTAGCAGGAAAAAGCAAAAAATTTCAGAATTGCACCTTGCAATGTGGAGATATTACTGTTTGTGCATTTACAATATTCATTGATTTTTGCCATTGAAAAACGTCCAGAAATGTTTGAAGCTACTGACTGAATGAAAGGAGCTGGCATCTCACTCTCTTTGAATCTTCTTTATCATGCTAGGATTAGCAGGAAAAAGCAAAAAATTTCAGAATTGCACATTGCAATGCGGAGAAATTACTGTTTGTGCATTTACAATATTCATTGATTTTTGCCATTGAAAAACATCATGTTATTCATATACCAGAAATGTTTGAAGCTACTGACTGAATGAAAGGAGCTGGCATCTCACTCTCTTTGAATCTTCTTTATCATGCTAGGATTAGCAGGAAAAAGCAAAAAATTTCAGAATTGCACCTTGCAATGCGGAGAAATTACTGTTTGTGCATTTACAATATTCATTGATTTTTGCCATTGAAAAACATGTTATTCATATACCAGAAATGTTTGAAGCTACTGACTGAATGAAAAGAGCTGGCATCTCACTCTCTTTGAATCTTCTTTATCATGCCAGGATTAGCAGGAAAAAGCAAAAAATTTCAGAATTGCACCTTGCAATGTGGAGATATTACTGTTTGTGCATTTACAATATTCATTGATTTTTGCCATTGAAAAACGTCCAGAAATGTTTGAAGCTACTGACTGAATGAAAGGAGCTGGCATCTCACTCTCTTTGAATCTTCTTTATCATGCTAGGATTAGCAGGAAAAAGCAAAAAATTTCAGAATTGCACATTGCAATGTGGAGAAATTACTGTTTGTGCATTTAGAATATTCATTGATTTTTGCCATTGAAAAACGTCCAGAAATGTTTGAAGCTACTGACTGAATGAAAAGAGCTGGCATCTCACTCTCTTTGAATCTTCTTTATCATGCCAGGATTAGCAGGAAAAAGCAAAAAATTTCAGAATTGCACCTTGCAATGTGGAGATATTACTGTTTGTGCATTTACAATATTCATTGATTTTTGCCATTGAAAAACGTCCAGAAATGTTTGAAGCTACTGACTGAATGAAAGGAGCTGGCATCTCACTCTCTTTGAATCTTCTTTATCATGCTAGGATTAGCAGGAAAAAGCAAAAAATTTCAGAATTGCACATTGCAATGCGGAGAAATTACTGTTTGTGCATTTACAATATTCATTGATTTTTGCCATTGAAAAACATGTTATTCATATACCAGAAATGTTTGAAGCTACTGACTGAATGAAAGGAGCTGGCATCTCACTCTCTTTGAATCTTCTTTATCATGCTAGGATTAGCAGGAAAAAGCAAAAAATTTCAGAATTGCACCTTGCAATGCGGAGAAATTACTGTGTGTGCATTTACAATATTCATTGATTTTTGCCATTGAAAAACATTGTTATTCATATACCAGAAATGTTTGAAGCTACTGACTGAATGAAAAGAGCTGGCATCTCACTCTCCTTGAATCTTCTTTATCATGCCAGGATTAGCAGGAAAAAGCAAAAAATTTCAGAATTGCACCTTGCAATGTGGAGATATTACTGTTTGTGCATTTACAATATTCATTGATTTTTGCCATTGAAAAACGTCCAGAAATGTTTGAAGCTACTGACTGAATGAAAGGAGCTGGCATCTCACTCTCTTTGAATCTTCTTTATCAGGCTAGGATTAGCAGGAAAAAGCAAAAAATTTCAGAATTGCACCTTGCAATGCGGAGAAATTACTGTGTGTGCATTTACAATATTCATTGATTTTTGCCATTGAAAAACATCATGTTATTCATATACCAGAAATGTTTGAAGCTACTGACTGAATGAAAGGAGCTGGCATCTCACTCTCTTTGAATCTTCTTTATCATGCTAGGATTAGCAGGAAAAAGCAAAAAATTTCAGAATTGCACCTTGCAATGCGGAGAAATTACTGTTTGTGCATTTACAATATTCATTGATTTTTGCCATTGAAAAACATCATGTTATTCATATACCAGAAATGTTTGAAGCTACTGACTGAATGAAAAGAGCTGGCATCTCACTCTCTTTGAATCTTCTTTATCATGCCAGGATTAGCAGGAAAAAGCAAAAAATTTCAGAATTGCACCTTGCAATGCGGAGAAATTACTGTGTGTGCATTTACAATATTCATTGATTTTTGCCATTGAAAAACATCATGTTATTCATATACCAGAAATGTTTGAAGCTACTGACTGAATGAAAGGAGCTGGCATCTCACTCTCTTTGAATCTTCTTTATCATGCTAGGATTAGCAGGAAAAAGCAAAAAATTTCAGAATTGCACCTTGCAATGCGGAGAAATTACTGTGTGTGCATTTACAATATTCATTGATTTTTGCCATTGAAAAACATTGTTATTCATATACCAGAAATGTTTGAAGCTACTGACTGAATGAAAAGAGCTGGCATCTCACTCTCCTTGAATCTTCTTTATCATGCCAGGATTAGCAGGAAAAAGCAAAAAATTTCAGAATTGCACCTTGCAATGTGGAGATATTACTGTTTGTGCATTTACAATATTCATTGATTTTTGCCATTGAAAAACGTCCAGAAATGTTTGAAGCTACTGACTGAATGAAAGGAGCTGGCATCTCACTCTCTTTGAATCTTCTTTATCAGGCTAGGATTAGCAGGAAAAAGCAAAAAATTTCAGAATTGCACCTTGCAATGCGGAGAAATTACTGTGTGTGCATTTACAATATTCATTGATTTTTGCCATTGAAAAACATCATGTTATTCATATACCAGAAATGTTTGAAGCTACTGACTGAATGAAAGGAGCTGGCATCTCACTCTCTTTGAATCTTCTTTATCATGCTAGGATTAGCAGGAAAAAGCAAAAAATTTCAGAATTGCACCTTGCAATGCGGAGAAATTACTGTTTGTGCATTTACAATATTCATTGATTTTTGCCATTGAAAAACATCATGTTATTCATATACCAGAAATGTTTGAAGCTACTGACTGAATGAAAAGAGCTGGCATCTCACTCTCTTTGAATTTTCTTTATCATGCCAGGATTAGCAGGAAAAAGCAAAAAATTTCAGAATTGCACCTTGCAATGCGGAGAAATTACTGTGTGTGCATTTACAATATTCATTGATTTTTGCCATTGAAAAACATCATGTTATTCATATACCAGAAATGTTTGAAGCTACTGACTGAATGAAAGGAGCTGGCATCTCACTCTCTTTGAATCTTCTTTATCATGCTAGGATTAGCAGGAAAAAGCAAAAAATTTCAGAATTGCACATTGCAATGCGGAGAAATTACTGTTTGTGCATTTACAATATTCATTGATTTTTGCCATTGAAAAACATCATGTTATTCATATACCAGAAATGTTTGAAGCTACTGACTGAATGAAAGGAGCTGGCATCTCACTCTCTTTGAATCTTCTTTATCATGCTAGGATTAGCAGGAAAAAGCAAAAAATTTCAGAATTGCACCTTGCAATGCGGAGAAATTACTGTTTGTGCATTTACAATATTCATTGATTTTTGCCATTGAAAAACATGTTATTCATATACCAGAAATGTTTGAAGCTACTGACTGAATGAAAAGAGCTGGCATCTCACTCTCTTTGAATCTTCTTTATCATGCCAGGATTAGCAGGAAAAAGCAAAAAATTTCAGAATTGCACCTTGCAATGTGGAGATATTACTGTTTGTGCATTTACAATATTCATTGATTTTTGCCATTGAAAAACGTCCAGAAATGTTTGAAGCTACTGACTGAATGAAAGGAGCTGGCATCTCACTCTCTTTGAATCTTCTTTATCATGCTAGGATTAGCAGGAAAAAGCAAAAAATTTCAGAATTGCACATTGCAATGTGGAGAAATTACTGTTTGTGCATTTACAATATTCATTGATTTTTGCCATTGAAAAACGTCCAGAAATGTTTGAAGCTACTGACTGAATGAAAAGAGCTGGCATCTCACTCTCTTTGAATCTTCTTTATCATGCCAGGATTAGCAGGAAAAAGCAAAAAATTTCAGAATTGCACCTTGCAATGTGGAGATATTACTGTTTGTGCATTTACAATATTCATTGATTTTTGCCATTGAAAAACGTCCAGAAATGTTTGAAGCTACTGACTGAATGAAAGGAGCTGGCATCTCACTCTCTTTGAATCTTCTTTATCATGCTAGGATTAGCAGGAAAAAGCAAAAAATTTCAGAATTGCACATTGCAATGCGGAGAAATTACTGTTTGTGCATTTACAATATTCATTGATTTTTGCCATTGAAAAACATGTTATTCATATACCAGAAATATTTGAAGCTACTGACTGAATGAAAGGAGCTGGCATCTCACTCTCTTTGAATCTTCTTTATCATGCTAGGATTAGCAGGAAAAAGCAAAAAATTTCAGAATTGCACCTTGCAATGCGGAGAAATTACTGTGTGTGCATTTACAATATTCATTGATTTTTGCCATTGAAAAACATTGTTATTCATATACCAGAAATGTTTGAAGCTACTGACTGAATGAAAAGAGCTGGCATCTCACTCTCCTTGAATCTTCTTTATCATGCCAGGATTAGCAGGAAAAAGCAAAAAATTTCAGAATTGCACCTTGCAATGTGGAGATATTACTGTTTGTGCATTTACAATATTCATTGATTTTTGCCATTGAAAAACGTCCAGAAATGTTTGAAGCTACTGACTGAATGAAAGGAGCTGGCATCTCACTCTCTTTGAATCTTCTTTATCAGGCTAGGATTAGCAGGAAAAAGCAAAAAATTTCAGAATTGCACCTTGCAATGCGGAGAAATTACTGTGTGTGCATTTACAATATTCATTGATTTTTGCCATTGAAAAACATCATGTTAGTCATATACCAGAAATGTTTGAAGCTACTGACTGAATGAAAGGAGCTGGCATCTCACTCTCTTTGAATCTTCTTTATCATGCTAGGATTAGCAGGAAAAAGCAAAAAATTTCAGAATTGCACCTTGCAATGCGGAGAAATTACTGTTTGTGCATTTACAATATTCATTGATTTTTGCCATTGAAAAACATCATGTTATTCATATACCAGAAATGTTTGAAGCTACTGACTGAATGAAAAGAGCTGGCATCTCACTCTCTTTGAATCTTCTTTATCATGCCAGGATTAGCAGGAAAAAGCAAAAAATTTCAGAATTGCACCTTGCAATGCGGAGAAATTACTGTGTGTGCATTTACAATATTCATTGATTTTTGCCATTGAAAAACATCATGTTATTCATATACCAGAAATGTTTGAAGCTACTGACTGAATGAAAGGAGCTGGCATCTCACTCTCTTTGAATCTTCTTTATCATGCTAGGATTAGCAGGAAAAAGCAAAAAATTTCAGAATTGCACCTTGCAATGCGGAGAAATTACTGTTTGTGCATTTACTATATTCATTGATTTTTGCCATTGAAAAACATCATGTTATTCATATACCAGAAATGTTTGAAGCTACTGACTGAATGAAAGGAGCTGGCATCTCACTCTCTTTGAATCTTCTTTATCATGCTAGGATTAGCAGGAAAAAGCTAAAAATTTCAGAATTGCACCTTGCAATGCGGAGAAATTACTGTTTGTGCATTTACAATATTCATTGATTTTTGCCATTGAAAAACATGTTATTCATATACCAGAAATGTTTGAAGCTACTGACTGAATGAAAATAGCTGGCATCTCACTCTCTTTGAATCTTCTTTATCATGCCAGGATTAGCAGGAAAAAGCAAAAAATTTCAGAATTGCACCTTGCAATGTGGAGATATTACTGTTTGTGCATTTACAATATTCATTGATTCTTGCCATTGAAAAACATCATGTTATTCATATACCAGAAATGTTTGAAGCTACTGACTGAATGAAAGGAGCTGGCATCTCACTCTCTTTGAATCTTCTTTATCATGCTAGGATTAGCAGGAAAAAGCAAAAAATTTCAGAATTGCACCTTGCAATGCGGAGAAATTACTGTTTGTGCATTTACAATATTCATTGATTTTTGCCATTGAAAAACATCATGTTATTCATATACCAGAAATGTTTGAAGCTACTGACTGAATGAAAGGAGCTGGCATCTCACTCTCTTTGAATCTTCTTTATCATGCTAGGATTAGCAGGAAAAAGCAAAAAATTTCAGAATTGCACCTTGCAATGCGGAGAAATTACTGTTTGTGCATTTACAATATTCATTGATTTTTGCCATTGAAAAACATGTTATTCATATACCAGAAATGTTTGAAGCTACTGACTGAATGAAAATAGCTGGCATCTCACTCTCTTTGAATCTTCTTTATCATGCCAGGATTAGCAGGAAAAAGCAAAAAATTTCAGAATTGCACCTTGCAATGTGGAGATATTACTGTTTGTGCATTTACAATATTCATTGATTTTTGCCATTGAAAAACGTCCAGAAATGTTTGAAGCTACTGACTGAATGAAAGGAGCTGGCATCTCACTCTCTTTGAATCTTCTTTATCATGCTAGGATTAGCAGGAAAAAGCAAAAAATTTCAGAATTGCACCTTGCAATGCGGAGAAATTACTGTTTGTGCATTTACAATATTCATTGATTTTTGCCATTGAAAAACATGTTATTCATATACCAGAAATGTTTGAAGCTACTGACTGAATGAAAAGAGCTGGCATCTCACTCTCTTTGAATCTTCTTTATCATGCCAGGATTAGCAGGAAAAAGCAAAAAATTTCAGAATTGCACGTTGCAATGTGGAGATATTACTGTTTGTGCATTTACAATATTCATTGATTTTTGCCATTGAAAAACGTCCAGAAATGTTTGAAGCTACTGACTGAATATAAGGAGCTGGCATCTCACTCTCTTTGAATCTTCTTTATCATGCTAGGATTAGCAGGAAAAAGCAAAAAATTTCAGAATTGCACCTTGCAATGCAGAGAAATTACTGTGTGTGCATTTACAATATTCATTGATTTTTGCCATTGAAAAACATCGTTATTCATATACCAGAAATGTTTGAAGCTACTGACTGAATGAAAAGAGCTGGCATCTCACTCTCTTTGAATCTTCTTTATCATGCCAGGATTAGCAGGAAAAAGCAAAAAATTTCAGAATTGCACCTTGCAATGTGGAGATATTACTGTTTGTGCATTTACAATATTCATTGATTTTTGCCATTGAAAAACGTCCAGAAATGTTTGAAGCTACTGACTGAATGAAAGGAGCTGGCATCTCACTCTCTTTGAATCTTCTTTATCATGCTAGGATTAGCAGGAAAAAGCAAAAAATTTCAGAATTGCACCTTGCAATGCGGAGAAATTACTGTTTGTGCATTTACAATATTCATTGATTTTTGCCATTGAAAAACATGTTATTCATATACCAGAAATGTTTGAAGCTACTGA
The DNA here is from genome assembly GCF_046119375.1 of Phyllobates terribilis. Classification (NCBI taxonomy): domain Eukaryota; kingdom Metazoa; phylum Chordata; class Amphibia; order Anura; family Dendrobatidae; genus Phyllobates; species Phyllobates terribilis. The sequence continues at coordinate 1,166,368 of NW_027363181.1, read as the reverse complement.
CTGAATGAAAAGAGCTGGCATCTCACTCTCTTTGAATCTTCTTTATCATGCCAGGATTAGCAGGAAAAAGCAAAAAATTTCAGAATTGCACGTTGCAATGTGGAGATATTACTGTTTGTGCATTTACAATATTCATTGATTTTTGCCATTGAAAAACGTCCAGAAATGTTTGAAGCTACTGACTGAATATAAGGAGCTGGCATCTCACTCTCTTTGAATCTTCTTTATCATGCTAGGATTAGCAGGAAAAAGCAAAAAATTTCAGAATTGCACCTTGCAATGCAGAGAAATTACTGTGTGTGCATTTACAATATTCATTGATTTTTGCCATTGAAAAACATCGTTATTCATATACCAGAAATGTTTGAAGCTACTGACTGAATGAAAAGAGCTGGCATCTCACTCTCTTTGAATCTTCTTTATCATGCCAGGATTAGCAGGAAAAAGCAAAAAATTTCAGAATTGCACCTTGCAATGTGGAGATATTACTGTTTGTGCATTTACAATATTCATTGATTTTTGCCATTGAAAAACATGTTATTCATATACCAGAAATGTTTGAAGCTACTGACTGAATGAAAAGAGCTGGCATCTCACTCTCTTTGAATCTTCTTTATCATGCCAGGATTAGCAGGAAAAAGCAAAAAATTTCAGAATTGCACCTTGCAATGTGGAGATATTACTGTTTGTGCATTTACAATATTCATTGATTTTTGCCTTTGAAAAACGTCCAGAAATGTTTGAAGCTACTGACTGAATGAAAGGAGCTGGCATCTCACTCTCTTTGAATCTTCTTTATCATGCTAGGATTAGCAGGAAAAAGCAAAAAATTTCAGAATTGCACCTTGCAATGCGGAGAAATTACTGTGTGTGCATTTACAATATTCATTGATTTTTGCCATTGAAAAACATTGTTATTCATATACCAGAAATGTTTGAAGCTACTGACTGAATGAAAAGAGCTGGCATCTCACTCTCTTTGAATCTTCTTTATCATGCCAGGATTAGCAGGAAAAAGCAAAAAATTTCAGAATTGCACCTTGCAATGTGGAGATATTACTGTTTGTGCATTTACAATATTCATTGATTTTTGCCATTGAAAAACGTCCAGAAATGTTTGAAGCTACTGACTGAATGAAAGGAGCTGGCATCTCACTCTCTTTGTATCTTCTTTATCATGCTAGGATTAGCAGGAAAAAGCAAAAAATTTCAGAATTGCACCTTGCAATGCGGAGAAATTACTGTTTGTGCATTTACAATATTCATTGATTTTTGCCATTGAAAAACATGTTATTCATATACCAGAAATGTTTGAAGCTACTGACTGAATGAAAAGAGCTGGCATCTCACTCTCTTTGAATCTTCTTTATCATGCCAGGATTAGCAGGAAAAAGCAAAAAATTTCAGAATTGCACCTTGCAATGTGGAGATATTACTGTTTGTGCATTTACAATATTCATTGATTTTTGCCATTGAAAAACGTCCAGAAATGTTTGAAGCTACTGACTGAATGAAAGGAGCTGGCATCTCACTCTCTTTGAATCTTCTTTATCATGCTAGGATTAGCAGGAAAAAGCAAAAAATTTCAGAATTGCACCTTGCAATGCGGAGAAATTACTGTTTGTGCATTTACAATATTCATTGATTTTTGCCATTGAAAAACATGTTATTCATATACCAGAAATGTTTGAAGCTACTGACTGAACGAAAAGAGCTGGCATCTCACTCTCTTTGAATCTTCTTTATCATGCCAGGATTAGCAGGAAAAAGCAAAAAATTTCAGAATTGCACCTTGCAATGTGGAGATATTACTGTTTGTGCATTTACAATATTCATTGATTTTTGCCATTGAAAAACGTCCAGAAATGTTTGAAGCTACTGACTGAATGAAAAGAGCTGGCATCTCACTCTCTTTGAATCTTCTTTATCATGCCAGGATTAGCAGGAAAAAGCAAAAAATTTCAGAATTGCACCTTGCAATGCAGAGAAATTACTGTTTGTGCATTTACAATATTCATTGATTTTTCCATTGAAAAACATCGTTATTCATATACCAGAAATGTTTGAAGCTACTGACTGAATGAAAGGAGCTGGCATCTCACTCTCTTTGAATCTTCTTTATCATGCTAGGATTAGCAGGAAAAAGCAAAAAATTTCAGAATTGCACCTTGCAATGCGGAGAAATTACTGTGTGTGCATTTACAATATTCATTGATTTTTGCCATTGAAAAACATCGTTATTCATATACCAGAAATGTTTGAAGCTACTGACTGAATGAAAGGAGCTGGCATCTCACTCTCTTTGAATCTTCTTTATCATGCTAGGATTAGCAGGAAAAAGCAAAAAATTTCAGAATTGCACCTTGCAATGCGGAGAAATTACTGTGTGTGCATTTACAATATTCATTGATTTTTGCCATTGAAAAACATCGTTATTCATATACCAGAAATGTTTGAAGCTACTGACTGAATGAAAAGAGCTGGTATCTCACTCTCTTTGAATCTTCTTTATCATGCCAGGATTAGCAGGAAAAAGCAAAAAATTTCAGAATTGCACCTTGCAATGTGGAGATATTACTGTTTGTGCTTTTACAATATTCATTGATTTTTGCCATTGAAAAACGTCCAGAAATGTTTGAAGCTACTGACTGAATGAAAGGAGCTGGCATCTCACTCTCTTTGAATCTTCTTTATCATGCTAGGATTAGCAGGAAAAAGCAAAAAATTTCAGAATTGCACCTTGCAATGCGGAGAAATTACTGTGTGTGCATTTACAATATTCATTGATTTTTGCCATTGAAAAACATCATGTTATTCATATACCAGAAATGTTTGAAGCTACTGACTGAATGAAAGGAGCTGGCATCTCACTCTCTTTGAATCTTCTTTATCATGCTAGGATTAGCAGGAAAAAGCAAAAAATTTCAGAATTGCACCTTGCAATGCGGAGAAATTACTGTTTGTGCATTTACAATATTCATTGATTTTTGCCATTGAAAAACATCGTTATTCATATACCAGAAATGTTTGAAGCTACTGACTGAATGAAAAGAGCTGGCATCTCACTCTCTTTGAATCTTCTTTATCATGCTAGGATTAGCAGGAAAAAGCAAAAAATTTCAGAATTGCACCTTGCAATGCGGAGAAATTACTGTGTGTGCATTTACAATATTCATTGATTTTTGCCATTGAAAAACATCATGTTATTCATATACCAGAAATGTTTGAAGCTACTGACTGAATGAAAGGAGCTGGCATCTCACTCTCTTTGAATCTTCTTTATCATGCTAGGATTAGCAGGAAAAAGCAAAAAATTTCAGAATTGCACCTTGCAATGCGGAGAAATTACTGTTTGTGCTTTTACAATATTCATTGATTTTTGCCATTGAAAAACATCATGTTATTCATATACCAGAAATGTTTGAAGCTACTGACTGAATGAAAGGAGCTGGCATCTCACTCTCTTTGAATCTTCTTTATCATGCTAGGATTAGCAGGAAAAAGCAAAAAATTTCAGAATTGCACCTTGCAATGTGGAGATATTACTGTTTGTGCATTTACAATATTCATTGATTTTTGCCATTGAAAAACGTCCAGAAATGTTTGAAGCTACTGACTGAATGAAAGGAGCTGGCATCTCACTCTCTTTGAATCTTCTTTATCATGCTAGGATTAGCAGGAAAAAGCAAAAAATTTCAGAATTGCACCTTGCAATGCGGAGAAATTACTGTTTGTGCATTTACAATATTCATTGATTTTTGCCATTGAAAAACATGTTATTCATATACCAGAAATGTTTGAAGCTACTGACTGAATGAAAAGAGCTGGCATCTCACTCTCTTTGAATCTTCTTTATCATGCTAAGAGGAGCAGGAAAAAGCAAAAAATTTCAGAATTGCACGTTGCAATGTGGAGATATTACTGTTTGTGCATTTACAATATTCATTGATTTTTGCCATTGAAAAACATGTTATTCATATACCAGAAATGTTTGAAGCTACTGACTGAATGAAAAGAGCTGGCATCTCACTCTCTTTGAATCTTCTTTATCATGCCAGGATTAGCAGGAAAAAGCAAAAAATTTCAGAATTGCACCTTGCAATGTGGAGATATTACTGTTTGTGCATTTACAATATTCATTGATTTTTGCCATTGAAAAATGTCCAGAAATGTTTGAAGCTACTGACTGAATGAAAAGAGCTGGCATCTCACTCTCTTTGAATCTTCTTTATCATGCTAGGATTAGCAGGAAAAAGCAAAAAATTTCAGAATTGCACCTTGCAATGCGGAGAAATTACTGTGTGTGCATTTACAATATTCATTGATTTTTGCCATTGAAAAACATCGTTATTCATATACCAGAAATGTTTGAAGCTACTGACTGAATGAAAAGAGCTGGCATCTCACTCTCTTTGAATCTTCTTTATCATGCTAGGATTAGCAGGAAAAAGCAAAAAATTTCAGAATTGCACCTTGCAATGCGGAGAAATTACTGTGTGTGCATTTACAATATTCATTGATTTTTGCCATTGAAAAACATGTTATTCATATACCAGAAATGTTTGAAGCTACTGACTGAATGAAAAGAGCTGGCATCTCACTCTCTTTGAATCTTCTTTATCATGCCAGGATTAGCAGGAAAAAGCAAAAAATTTCAGAATTGCACGTTGCAATGTGGAGATATTACTGTTTGTGCATTTACAATATTCATTGATTTTTGCCATTGAAAAACGTCCAGATATGTTTGAAGCTACTGACTGAATGAAAGGAGCTGGCATCTCACTCTCTTTGAATCTTCTTTATCATGCTAGGATTAGCAGGAAAAAGCAAAAAATTTCAGAATTGCACCTTGCAATGCGGAGAAATTACTGTGTGTGCATTTACAATATTCATTGATTTTTGCCATTGAAAAACATCATGTTATTCATATACCAGAAATGTTTGAAGCTACTGACTGAATGAAAGGAGCTGGCATCTCACTCTCTTTGAATCTTCTTTATCATGCTAGGATTAGCAGGAAAAAGCAAAAAATTTCAGAATTGCACCTTGCAATGCGGAGAAATTACTGTTTGTGCATTTACAATATTCATTGATTTTTGCCATTGAAAAACATGTTATTCATATACCAGAAATGTTTGAAGCTACTGACTGAATGAAAAGAGCTGGCATCTCACTCTCTTTGAATCTTCTTTATCATGCTAAGAGGAGCAGGAAAAAGCAAAAAATTTCAGAATTGCACCTTGCAATGTGGAGATATTACTGTTTGTGCATTTACAATATTCATTGATTTTTGCCATTGAAAAACGTCCAGAAATGTTTGAAGCTACTGACTGAATGAAAGGAGCTGGCATCTCACTCTCTTTGAATCTTCTTTATCATGCTAGGATTAGCAGGAAAAAGCAAAAAATTTCAGAATTGCACCTTGCAATGCGGAGAAATTACTGTTTGTGCATTTACAATATTCATTGATTTTTGCCATTGAAAAACATGTTATTCATATACCAGAAATGTTTGAAGCTACTGACTGAATGAAAAGAGCTGGCATCTCACTCTCTTTGAATCTTCTTTATCATGCTAAGAGGAGCAGGAAAAAGCAAAAAATTTCAGAATTGCACGTTGCAATGTGGAGATATTACTGTTTGTGCATTTACAATATTCATTGATTTTTGCCATTGAAAAACATGTTATTCATATACCAGAAATGTTTGAAGCTACTGACTGAATGAAAAGAGCTGGCATCTCACTCTCTTTGAATCTTCTTTATCATGCCAGGATTAGCAGGAAAAAGCAAAAAATTTCAGAATTGCACGTTGCAATGTGGAGATATTACTGTTTGTGCATTTACAATATTCATTGATTTTTGCCATTGAAAAATGTCCAGAAATGTTTGAAGCTACTGACTGAATGAAAGGAGCTGGCATCTCACTCTCTTTGAATCTTCTTTATCATGCTAGGATTAGCAGGAAAAAGCAAAAAATTTCAGAATTGCACCTTGCAATGCGGAGAAATTACTGTGTGTGCATTTACAATATTCATTGATTTTTGCCATTGAAAAACATCATGTTATTCATATACCAGAAATGTTTGAAGCTACTGACTGAATGAAAGGAGCTGGCATCTCACTCTCTTTGAATCTTCTTTATCATGCTAGGATTAGCAGGAAAAAGCAAAAAATTTCAGAATTGCACCTTGCAATGCGGAGAAATTACTGTTTGTGCATTTACAATATTCATTGATTTTTGCCATTGAAAAACATGTTATTCATATACCAGAAATGTTTGAAGCTACTGACTGAATGAAAAGAGCTGGCATCTCACTCTCTTTGAATCTTCTTTATCATGCTAAGAGGAGCAGGAAAAAGCAAAAAATTTCAGAATTGCACGTTGCAATGTGGAGATATTACTGTTTGTGTATTTACAATATTCATTGATTTTTGCCATTGAAAAACGTCCAGAAATGTTTGAAGCTACTGACTGAATGAAAGGAGCTAGCATCTCACTCTCTTTGAATCTTCTTTATCATGCTAGGATTAGCAGGAAAAAGCAAAAAATTTCAGAATTGCACCTTGCAATGCGGAGAAATTACTGTTTGTGCATTTACAATATTCATTGATTTTTGCCATTGAAAAACATCATGTTATTCATATACCAGAAATGTTTGAAGCTACTGACTGAATGAAAAGAGCTGGCATCTCACTCTCTTTGAATCTTCTTTATCATGCCAAGATTAGCAGGAAAAAGCAAAAAATTTCAGAATTGCACCTTGCAATGTGGAGATATTACTGTTTGTGCATTTACAATATTCATTGATTTTTGCCATTGAAAAACGTCCAGAAATGTTTGAAGCTACTGACTGAATGAAAGGAGCTGGCATCTCACTCTCTTTGAATCTTCTTTATCATGCTAGGATTAGCAGGAAAAAGCAAAAAATTTCAGAATTGCACCTTGCAATGCGGAGAAATTACTGTTTGTGCATTTACAATATTCATTGATTTTTGCCATTGAAAAACATGTTATTCATATACCAGAAATGTTTGAAGCTACTGACTGAATGAAAAGAGCTGGCATCTCACTCTCTTTGAATCTTCTTTATCATGCCAGGATTAGCAGGAAAAAGCAAAAAATTTCAGAATTGCACCTTGCAATGTGGAGATATTACTGTTTGTGCATTTACAATATTCATTGATTTTTGCCATTGAAAAACGTCCAGAAATGTTTGAAGCTACTGACTGAATGAAAAGAGCTGGCATCTCACTCTCTTTGAATCTTCTTTATCATGCTAAGAGGAGCAGGAAAAAGCAAAAAATTTCAGAATTGCACGTTGCTATGTGGAGATATTACTGTTTGTGCATTTACAATATTCATTGATTTTTGCCATTGAAAAACATGTTATTCATATACCAGAAATGTTTGAAGCTACTGACTGAATGAAAAGAGCTGGCATCTCACTCTTTGAATCTTCTTTATCATGCCAGGATTAGCAGGAAAAAGCAAAAAATTTCAGAATTGCACCTTGCAATGTGGAGATATTACTGTTTGTGCATTTACAATATTCATTGATTTTTGCCATTGAAAAACGTCCAGAAATGTTTGAAGCTACTGACTGAATGAAAAGAGCTGGCATCTCACTCTCTTTGAATCTTCTTTATCATGCCAGGATTAGCAGGAAAAAGCAAAAAATTTCAGAATTGCACCTTGCAATGCGGAGAAATTACTGTTTGTGCATTTACAATATTCATTGATTTTTGCCATTGAAAAACATCGTTATTCATATACCAGAAATGTTTGAAGCTACTGACTGAATGAAAGGAGCTGGCATCTCACTCTCTTTGAATCTTCTTTATCATGCTAGGATTAGCAGGAAAAAGCAAAAAATTTCAGAATTGCACCTTGCAATGCGGAGAAATTACTGTTTGTGCATTTACAATATTCATTGATTTTTGCCATTGAAAAACATCATGTTATTCATATACCAGAAATGTTTGAAGCTACTGACTTAATGAAAGGAGCTGGCATCTCACTCTCTTTGAATCTTCTTTATCATGCTAGGATTAGCAGGAAAAAGCAAAAAATTTCAGAATTGCACCTTGCAATGCGGAGAAATTACTGTTTGTGCATTTACAATATTCATTGATTTTTGCCATTGAAAAACATGTTATTCATATACCAGAAATGTTTGAAGCTACTGACTGAATGAAAAGAGCTGGCATCTCACTCTCTTTGAATCTTCTTTATCATGCCAGGATTAGGAGGAAAAAGCAAAAAATTTCAGAATTGCACCTTGCAATGTGGAGATATTACTGTTTGTGCATTTACAATATTCATTGATTTTTGCCATTGAAAAACGTCCAGAAATGTTTGAAGCTACTGACTGAATGAAAGGAGCTGGCATCTCACTCTCTTTGAATCTTCTTTATCATGCTAGGATTAGCAGGAAAAAGCAAAAAATTTCAGAATTGCACCTTGCAATGCGGAGAAATTACTGTTTGTGCATTTACAATATTCATTGATTTTTGCCATTGAAAAACATGTTATTCATATACCAGAAATGTTTGAAGCTACTGACTGAATGAAAAGAGCTGGCATCTCACTCTCTTTGAATCTTCTTTATCATGCCAGGATTAGCAGGAAAAAGCAAAAAATTTCAGAATTGCACGTTGCAATGTGGAGATATTACTGTTTGTGCATTTACAATATTCATTGATTTTTGCCATTGAAAAACGTCCAGAAATGTTTGAAGCTACTGACTGAATGAAAGGAGCTGGCATCTCACTCTCTTTGAATCTTCTTTATCATGCTAGGATTAGCAGGAAAAAGCAAAAAATTTCAGAATTGCACCTTGCAATGCGGAGAAATTACTGTGTGTGCATTTACAATATTCATTGATTTTTGCCATTGAAAAACATCGTTATTCATATACCAGAAATGTTTGAAGCTACTGACTGAATGAAAAGAGCTGGCATCTCACTCTCTTTGAATCTTCTTTATCATGCCAGGATTAGCAGGAAAAAGCAAAAAATTTCAGAATTGCACCTTGCAATGTGGAGATATTACTGTTTGTGCATTTACAATATTCATTGATTTTTGCTATTGAAAAACATGTTATTCATATACCAGAAATGTTTGAAGCTACTGACTGAATGAAAAGAGCTGGCATCTCACTCTCTTTGAATCTTCTTTATCATGCCAGGATTAGCAGGAAAAAGCAAAAAATTTCAGAATTGCACCTTGCAATGTGGAGATATTACTGTTTGTGCATTTACAATATTCATTGATTTTTGCCATTGAAAAACATCCAGAAATGTTTGAAGCTACTGACTGAATGAAAGGAGCTGGCATCTCACTCTCTTTGAATCTTCTTTATCATGCTAGGATTAGCAGGAAAAAGCAAAAAATTTCAGAATTGCACCTTGCAATGCGGAGAAATTACTGTGTGTGCATTTACAATATTCATTGATTTTTGCCATTGAAAAACATCGTTATTCATATACCAGAAATGTTTGAAGCTACTGACTGAATGAAAAGAGCTGGCATCTCACTCTCTTTGAATCTTCTTTATCATGCCAGGATTAGCAGGAAAAAGCAAAAAATTTCAGAATTGCACCTTGCAATGTGGAGATATTACTGTTTGTGCATTTACAATATTCATTGATTTTTGCCATTGAAAAACGTCCAGAAATGTTTGAAGCTACTGACTGAATGAAAGGAGCTGGCATCTCACTCTCTTTGAATCTTCTTTATCATGCTAGGATTAGCAGGAAAAAGCAAAAAATTTCAGAATTGCACCTTGCAATGCGGAGAAATTACTGTGTGTGCATTTACAATATTCATTGATTTTTGCCATTGAAAAACATCGTTATTCATATACCAGAAATGTTTGAAGCTACTGGCTGAATGAAAAGAGCTGGCATCTCACTCTCTTTGAATCTTCTTTATCATGCCAGGATTAGCAGGAAAAAGCAAAAAATTTCAGAATTGCACCTTGCAATGTGGAGATATTACTGTTTGTGCATTTACAATATTCATTGATTTTTGCCATTGAAAAACGTCCAGAAATGTTTGAAGCTACTGACTGAATGAAAGGAGCTGGCATCTCACTCTCTTTGAATCTTCTTTATCATGCTAGGATTAGCAGGAAAAAGCAAAAAATTTCAGAATTGCACCTTGCAATGCGGAGAAATTACTGTTTGTGCATTTACAATATTCATTGATTTTTGCCATTGAAAAACATGTTATTCATATACCAGAAATGTTTGAAGCTACTGACTGAACGAAAAGAGCTGGCATCTCACTCTCTTTGAATCTTCTTTATCATGCCAGGATTAGCAGGAAAAAGCAAAAAATTTCAGAATTGCACCTTGCAATGTGGAGATATTACTGTTTGTGCATTTACAATATTCATTGATTTTTGCCATTGAAAAACGTCCAGAAATGTTTGAAGCTACTGACTGAATGAAAAGAGCTGGCATCTCACTCTCTTTGAATCTTCTTTATCATGCCAGGATTAGCAGGAAAAAGCAAAGAATTTCAGAATTGCACCTTGCAATGCAGAGAAATTACTGTTTGTGCATTTACAATATTCATTGATTTTTCCATTGAAAAACATCGTTATTCATATACCAGAAATGTTTGAAGCTACTGACTGAATGAAAGGAGCTGGCATCTCACTCTCTTTGAATCTTCTTTATCATGCTAGGATTAGCAGGAAAAAGCAAAAAATTTCAGAATTGCACCTTGCAATGCGGAGAAATTACTGTGTGTGCATTTACAATATTCATTGATTTTTGCCATTGAAAAACATCGTTATTCATATACCAGAAATGTTTGAAGCTACTGACTGAATGAAAGGAGCTGGCATCTCACTCTCTTTGAATCTTCTTTATCATGCTAGGATTAGCAGGAAAAAGCAAAAAATTTCAGAATTGCACCTTGCAATGCGGAGAAATTACTGTGTGTGCATTTACAATATTCATTGATTTTTGCCATTGAAAAACATCGTTATTCATATACCAGAAATGTTTGAAGCTACTGACTGAATGAAAAGAGCTGGCATCTCACTCTCTTTGAATCTTCTTTATCATGCCAGGATTAGCAGGAAAAAGCAAAAAATTTCAGAATTGCACCTTGCAATGTGGAGATATTACTGTTTGTGCATTTACAATATTCATTGATTTTTGCCATTGAAAAACGTCCAGAAATGTTTGAAGCTACTGACTGAATGAAAGGAGCTGGCATCTCACTCTCTTTGAATCTTCTTTATCATGCTAGGATTAGCAGGAAAAAGCAAAAAATTTCAGAATTGCACCTTGCAATGCGGAGAAATTACTGTGTGTGCATTTACAATATTCATTGATTTTTGCCATTGAAAAACATCGTTATTCATATACCAGAAATGTTTGAAGCTACTGACTGAATGAAAAGAGCTGGCATCTCACTCTCTTTGAATCTTCTTTATCATGCCAGGATTAGCAGGAAAAATCAAAAAATTTCAGAATTGCACCTTGCAATGTGGAGATATTACTGTTTGTGCATTTACAATATTCATTGATTTTTGCTATTGAAAAACATGTTATTCATATACCAGAAATGTTTGAAGCTACTGACTGAATGAAAAGAGCTGGCATCTCACTCTCTTTGAATCTTCTTTATCATGCCAGGATTAGCAGGAAAAAGCAAAAAATTTCAGAATTGCACCTTGCAATGTGGAGATATTACTGTTTGTGCATTTACAATATTCATTGATTTTTGCCATTGAAAAACGTCCAGAAATGTTTGAAGCTACTGACTGAATGAAAGGAGCTGGCATCTCACTCTCTTTGAATCTTCTTTATCATGCTAGGATTAGCAGGAAAAAGCAAAAAATTTCAGAATTGCACCTTGCAATGCGGAGAAATTACTGTGTGTGCATTTACAATATTCATTGATTTTTGCCATTGAAAAACATCGTTATTCATATACCAGAAATGTTTGAAGCTACTGACTGAATGAAAAGAGCTGGCATCTCACTCTCTTTGAATCTTCTTTATCATGCCAGGATTAGCAGGAAAAAGCAAAAAATTTCAGAATTGCACCTTGCAATGCGGAGAAATTACTGTGTGTGCATTTACAATATTCATTGATTTTTGCCATTGAAAAACATCGTTATTCATATACCAGAAATGTTTGAAGCTACTGACTGAATGAAAAGAGCTGGCATCTCACTCTCTTTGAATCTTCTTTATCATGCCAGGATTAGCAGGAAAAAGCAAAAAATTTCAGAATTGCACCTTGCAATGTGGAGATATTACTGTTTGTGCATTTACAATATTCATTGATTTTTGCCATTGAAAAACGTCCAGAAATGTTTGAAGCTACTGACTGAATGAAAGGAGCTGGCATCTCACTCTCTTTGAATCTTCTTTATCATGCTAGGATTAGCAGGAAAAAGCAAAAAATTTCAGAATTGCACCTTGCAATGCGGAGAAATTACTGTTTGTGCATTTACAATATTCATTGATTTTTGCCATTGAAAAACATGTTATTCATATACCAGAAATGTTTGAAGCTACTGACTGAACGAAAAGAGCTGGCATCTCACTCTCTTTGAATCTTCTTTATCATGCCAGGATTAGCAGGAAAAAGCAAAAAATTTCAGAATTGCACCTTGCAATGTGGAGATATTACTGTTTGTGCATTTACAATATTCATTGATTTTTGCCATTGAAAAACGTCCAGAAATGTTTGAAGCTACTGACTGAATGAAAAGAGCTGGCATCTCACTCTCTTTGAATCTTCTTTATCATGCCAGGATTAGCAGGAAAAAGCAAAAAATTTCAGAATTGCACCTTGCAATGCAGAGAAATTACTGTTTGTGCATTTACAATATTCATTGATTTTTCCATTGAAAAACATCGTTATTCATATACCAGAAATGTTTGAAGCTACTGACTGAATGAAAGGAGCTGGCATCTCACTCTCTTTGAATCTTCTTTATCATGCTAGGACTAGCAGGAAAAAGCAAAAAATTTCAGAATTGCACCTTGCAATGCGGAGAAATTACTGTGTGTGCATTTACAATATTCATTGATTTTTGCCATTGAAAAACATCGTTATTCATATACCAGAAATGTTTGAAGCTACTGACTGAATGAAAGGAGCTGGCATCTCACTCTCTTTGAATCTTCTTTATCATGCTAGGATTAGCAGGAAAAAGCAAAAAATTTCAGAATTGCACCTTGCAATGCGGAGAAATTACTGTGTGTGCATTTACAATATTCATTGATTTTTGCCATTGAAAAACATTGTTATTCATATACCAGAAATGTTTGAAGCTACTGACTGAATGAAAAGAGCTGGGATCTCACTCTCTTTGAATCTTCTTTATCATGCCAGGATTAGCAGGAAAAAGCAAAAAATTTCAGAATTGCACCTTGCAATGTGGAGATATTACTGTTTGTGCATTTACAATATTCATTGATTTTTGCCATTGAAAAACGTCCAGAAATGTTTGAAGCTACTGACTGAATGAAAGGAGCTGGCATCTCACTCTCTTTGAATCTTCTTTATCATGCTAGGATTAGCAGGAAAAAGCAAAAAATTTCAGAATTGCACCTTGCAATGCGGAGAAATTACTGTGTGTGCATTTACAATATTCATTGATTTTTGCCATTGAAAAACATCATGTTATTCATATACCAGAAATGTTTGAAGCTACTGACTGAATGAAAGGAGCTGGCATCTCACTCTCTTTGAATCTTCTTTATCATGCTAGGACTAGCAGGAAAAAGCAAAAAATTTCAGAATTGCACCTTGCAATGCGGAGAAATTACTGTGTGTGCATTTACAATATTCATTGATTTTTGCCATTGAAAAACATCGTTATTCATATACCAGAAATGTTTGAAGCTACTGACTGAATGAAAGGAGCTGGCATCTCACTCTCTTTGAATCTTCTTTATCATGCTAGGATTAGCAGGAAAAAGCAAAAAATTTCAGAATTGCACCTTGCAATGCGGAGAAATTACTGTGTGTGCATTTACAATATTCATTGATTTTTGCCATTGAAAAACATCGTTATTCATATACCAGAAATGTTTGAAGCTACTGACTGAATGAAAAGAGCTGGGATCTCACTCTCTTTGAATCTTCTTTATCATGCCAGGATTAGCAGGAAAAAGCAAAAAATTTCAGAATTGCACCTTGCAATGTGGAGATATTACTGTTTGTGCATTTACAATATTCATTGATTTTTGCCATTGAAAAACGTCCAGAAATGTTTGAAGCTACTGACTGAATGAAAGGAGCTGGCATCTCACTCTCTTTGAATCTTCTTTATCATGCTAGGATTAGCAGGAAAAAGCAAAAAATTTCAGAATTGCACCTTGCAATGCGGAGAAATTACTGTGTGTGCATTTACAATATTCATTGATTTTTGCCATTGAAAAACATCATGTTATTCATATACCAGAAATGTTTGAAGCTACTGACTGAATGAAAGGAGCTGGCATCTCACTCTCTTTGAATCTTCTTTATCATGCTAGGATTAGCAGGAAAAAGCAAAAAATTTCAGAATTGCACCTTGCAATGCGGAGAAATTACTGTTTGTGCATTTAAAATATTCATTGATTTTTGCCATTGAAAAACATCGTTATCCATATACCAGAAATGTTTGAAGCTACTGACTGAATGAAAGGAGCTGGCATCTCACTCTCTTTGAATCTTCTTTATCATGCTAGGATTAGCAGGAAAAAGCAAAAAATTTCAGAATTGCACCTTGCAATGTGGAGATATTACTGTTTGTGCATTTACAATATTCATTGATTTTTGCCATTGAAAAACGTCCAGAAATGTTTGAAGCTACTGACTGAATGAAAGGAGCTGGCATCTCTCTCTCTTTGAATCTTCTTTATCATGCTAGGATTAGCAGGAAAAAGCAAAAAATTTCAGAATTGCACCTTGCAATGCGGAGAAATTACTGTGTGTGCATTTACAATATTCATTGATTTTTGCCATTGAAAAACATGTTATTCATATACCAGAAATGTTTGAAGCTACTGACTGAATGAAAAGAGCTGGCATCTCACTCTCTTTGAATCTTCTTTATCATGCCAGGATTAGCAGGAAAAAGCAAAAAATTTCAGAATTGCACCTTGCAATGTGGAGATATTACTGTTTGTGCATTTACAATATTCATTGATTTTTGCCATTGAAAAACGTCCAGAAATGTTTGAAGCTACTGACTGAATGAAAGGAGCTGGCATCTCACTCTCTTTGAATCTTCTTTATCATGCTAGGATTAGCAGGAAAAAGCAAAAAATTTCAGAATTGCACCTTGCAATGCGGAGAAATTACTGTGTGTGCATTTACAATATTCATTGATTTTTGCCATTGAAAAACATCGTTATTCATATACCAGAAATGTTTGAAGCTACTGACTGAATGAAAAGAGCTGGCATCTCACTCTCTTTGAATCTTCTTTATCATGCCAGGATTAGCAGGAAAAAGCAAAAAATTTCAGAATTGCACCTTGCAATGTGGAGATATTACTGTTTGTGCATTTACAATATTCATTGATTTTTGCCATTGAAAAACGTCCAGAAATGTTTGAAGTTACTGACTGAATGAAAGGAGCTGGCATCTCACTCTCTTTCAATCTTCTTTATCATGCTAGGATTAGCAGGAAAAAGCAAAAAATTTCAGAATTGCACCTTGCAATGCGGAGAAATTACTGTGTGTGCATTTACAATATTCATTGATTTTTGCCATTGAAAAACATGTTATTCATATACCAGAAATGTTTGAAGCTACTGCCTGAATGAAAAGAGCTGGCATCTCACTCTCTTTGAATTTTCTTTATCATGCCAGGATTAGCAGGAAAAAGCAAAAAATTTCAGAATTGCACCTTGCAATGTGGAGATATTACTGTTTGTGCATTTACAATATTCATTGATTTTTGCCATTGAAAAACGTCCAGAAATGTTTGAAGCTACTGACTGAATGAAAGGAGCTGGCATCTCACTCTCTTTGAATCTTCTTTATCATGCTAGGATTAGCAGGAAAAAGCAAAAAATTTCAGAATTGCACATTGCAATGCGGAGAAATTACTGTTTGTGCATTTACAATATTCATTGATTTTTGCCATTGAAAAACATCATGTTATTCATATACCAGAAATGTTTGAAGCTACTGACTGAATGAAAGGAGCTGGCATCTCACTCTCTTTGAATCTTCTTTATCATGCTAGGATTAGCAGGAAAAAGCAAAAAATTTCAGAATTGCACCTTGCAATGCGGAGAAATTACTGTGTGTGCATTTACAATATTCATTGATTTTTGCCATTGAAAAACATCGTTATTCATATACCAGAAATGTTTGAAGCTACTGACTGAATGAAAAGAGCTGGGATCTCACTCTCTTTGAATCTTCTTTATCATGCCAGGATTAGCAGGAAAAAGCAAAAAATTTCAGAATTGCACCTTGCAATGTGGAGATATTACTGTTTGTGCATTTACAATATTCATTGATTTTTGCCATTGAAAAACGTCCAGAAATGTTTGAAGCTACTGACTGAATGAAAGGAGCTGGCATCTCACTCTCTTTGAATCTTCTTTATCATGCTAGGATTAGCAGGAAAAAGCAAAAAATTTCAGAATTGCACCTTGCAATGCGGAGAAATTACTGTGTGTGCATTTACAATATTCATTGATTTTTGCCATTGAAAAACATCATGTTATTCATATACCAGAAATGTTTGAAGCTACTGACTGAATGAAAGGAGCTGGCATCTCACTCTCTTTGAATCTTCTTTATCATGCTAGGATTAGCAGGAAAAAGCAAAAAATTTCAGAATTGCACCTTGCAATGCGGAGAAATTACTGTTTGTGCATTTAAAATATTCATTGATTTTTGCCATTGAAAAACATCGTTATCCATATACCAGAAATGTTTGAAGCTACTGACTGAATGAAAGGAGCTGGCATCTCACTCTCTTTGAATCTTCTTTATCATGCTAGGATTAGCAGGAAAAAGCAAAAAATTTCAGAATTGCACCTTGCAATGTGGAGATATTACTGTTTGTGCATTTACAATATTCATTGATTTTTGCCATTGAAAAACGTCCAGAAATGTTTGAAGCTACTGACTGAATGAAAGGAGCTGGCATCTCACTCTCTTTGAATCTTCTTTATCATGCTAGGATTAGCAGGAAAAAGCAAAAAATTTCAGAATTGCACCTTGCAATGCGGAGAAATTACTGTGTGTGCATTTACAATATTCATTGATTTTTGCCATTGAAAAACATGTTATTCATATACCAGAAATGTTTGAAGCTACTGACTGAATGAAAAGAGCTGGCATCTCACTCTCTTTGAATCTTCTTTATCATGCCAGGATTAGCAGGAAAAAGCAAAAAATTTCAGAATTGCACCTTGCAATGTGGAGATATTACTGTTTGTGCATTTACAATATTCATTGATTTTTGCCATTGAAAAACGTCCAGAAATGTTTGAAGCTACTGACTGAATGAAAGGAGCTGGCATCTCACTCTCTTTGAATCTTCTTTATCATGCTAGGATTAGCAGGAAAAAGCAAAAAATTTCAGAATTGCACCTTGCAATGCGGAGAAATTACTGTGTGTGCATTTACAATATTCATTGATTTTTGCCATTGAAAAACATCGTTATTCATATACCAGAAATGTTTGAAGCTACTGACTGAATGAAAAGAGCTGGCATCTCACTCTCTTTGAATCTTCTTTATCATGCCAGGATTAGCAGGAAAAAGCAAAAAATTTCAGAATTGCACCTTGCAATGTGGAGATATTACTGTTTGTGCATTTACAATATTCATTGATTTTTGCCATTGAAAAACGTCCAGAAATGTTTGAAGTTACTGACTGAATGAAAGGAGCTGGCATCTCACTCTCTTTCAATCTTCTTTATCATGCTAGGATTAGCAGGAAAAAGCAAAAAATTTCAGAATTGCACCTTGCAATGCGGAGAAATTACTGTGTGTGCATTTACAATATTCATTGATTTTTGCCATTGAAAAACATGTTATTCATATACCAGAAATGTTTGAAGCTACTGCCTGAATGAAAAGAGCTGGCATCTCACTCTCTTTGAATTTTCTTTATCATGCCAGGATTAGCAGGAAAAAGCAAAAAATTTCAGAATTGCACCTTGCAATGTGGAGATATTACTGTTTGTGCATTTACAATATTCATTGATTTTTGCCATTGAAAAACGTCCAGAAATGTTTGAAGCTACTGACTGAATGAAAGGAGCTGGCATCTCACTCTCTTTGAATCTTCTTTATCATGCTAGGATTAGCAGGAAAAAGCAAAAAATTTCAGAATTGCACATTGCAATGCGGAGAAATTACTGTTTGTGCATTTACAATATTCATTGATTTTTGCCATTGAAAAACATCATGTTATTCATATACCAGAAATGTTTGAAGCTACTGACTGAATGAAAGGAGCTGGCATCTCACTCTCTTTGAATCTTCTTTATCATGCTAGGATTAGCAGGAAAAAGCAAAAAATTTCAGAATTGCACCTTGCAATGCGGAGAAATTACTGTTTGTGCATTTACAATATTCATTGATTTTTGCCATTGAAAAACATGTTATTCATATACCAGAAATGTTTGAAGCTACTGACTGAATGAAAAGAGCTGGCATCTCACTCTCTTTGAATCTTCTTTATCATGCCAGGATTAGCAGGAAAAAGCAAAAAATTTCAGAATTGCACCTTGCAATGTGGAGATATTACTGTTTGTGCATTTACAATATTCATTGATTTTTGCCATTGAAAAACGTCCAGAAATGTTTGAAGCTACTGACTGAATGAAAAGAGCTGGCATCTCACTCTCTTTGAATCTTCTTTATCATGCTAAGAGGAGCAGGAAAAAGCAAAAAATTTCAGAATTGCACCTTGCAATGTGGAGATATTACTGTTTGTGCATTTACAATATTCATTGATTTTTGCCATTGAAAAACATGTTATTCATATACCAGAAATGTTTGAAGCTACTGACTGAATGAAAAGAGCTGGCATCTCACTCTCTTTGAATCTTCTTTATCATGCCAGGATTAGCAGGAAAAAGCAAAAAATTTCAGAATTGCACCTTGCAATGTGGAGATATTACTGTTTGTGCATTTACAATATTCATTGATTTTTGCCATTGAAAAATGTCCAGAAATGTTTGAAGCTACTGACTGAATGAAAAGAGCTGGCATCTCACTCTCTTTGAATCTTCTTTATCATGCTAGGATTAGCAGGAAAAAGCAAAAAATTTCAGAATTGCACCTTGCAATGCGGAGAAAATACTGTGTGTGCATTTACAATATTCATTGATTTTTGCCATTGAAAAACATCTTTATTCATATACCATAAATGTTTGAAGCTACTGACTGAATGAAAAGAGCTGGCATCTCACTCTCTTTGAATCTTCTTTATCATGCTAGGATTAGCAGGAAAAAGCAAAAAATTTCAGAATTGCACCTTGCAATGCGGAGAAATTACTGTGTGTGCATTTACAATATTCATTGATTTTTGCCATTGAAAAACATGTTATTCATATACCAGAAATGTTTGAAGCTACTGACTGAATGAAAAGAGCTGGCATCTCACTCTCTTTGAATCTTCTTTATCATGCCAGGATTAGCAGGAAAAAGCAAAAAATTTCAGAATTGCACGTTGCAATGTGGAGATATTACTGTTTGTGCATTTACAATATTCATTGATTTTTGCCATTGAAAAACGTCCAGAAATGTTTGAAGCTACTGACTGAATGAAAGGAGCTGGCATCTCACTCTCTTTGAATCTTCTTTATCATGCTAGGATTAGCAGGAAAAAGCAAAAAATTTCAGAATTGCACCTTGCAATGCGGAGAAATTACTGTTTGTGCATTTACAATATTCATTGATTTTTGCCATTGAAAAACATCATGTTATTCATATACCAGAAATGTTTGAAGCTACTGACTGAATGAAAAGAGCTGGCATCTCACTCTCTTTGAATCTTCTTTATCATGCCAAGATTAGCAGGAAAAAGCAAAAAATTTCAGAATTGCACCTTGCAATGTGGAGATATTACTGTTTGTGCATTTACAATATTCATTGATTTTTGCCATTGAAAAACGTCCAGAAATGTTTGAAGCTACTGACTGAATGAAAGGAGCTGGCATCTCACTCTCTTTGAATCTTCTTTATCATGCTAGGATTAGCAGGAAAAAGCAAAAAATTTCAGAATTGCACCTTGCAATGCGGAGAAATTACTGTTTGTGCATTTACAATATTCATTGATTTTTGCCATTGAAAAACATGTTATTCATATACCAGAAATGTTTGAAGCTACTGACTGAATGAAAAGAGCTGGCATCTCACTCTCTTTGAATCTTCTTTATCATGCCAGGATTAGCAGGAAAAAGCAAAAAATTTCAGAATTGCACCTTGCAATGTGGAGATATTACTGTTTGTGCATTTACAATATTCATTGATTTTTGCCATTGAAAAACGTCCAGAAATGTTTGAAGCTACTGACTGAATGAAAAGAGCTGGCATCTCACTCTCTTTGAATCTTCTTTATCATGCTAAGAGGAGCAGGAAAAAGCAAAAAATTTCAGAATTGCACGTTGCAATGTGGAGATATTACTGTTTGTGCATTTACAATATTCATTGATTTTTGCCATTGAAAAACATGTTATTCATATACCAGAAATGTTTGAAGCTACTGACTGAATGAAAAGAGCTGGCATCTCACTCTTTGAATCTTCTTTATCATGCCAGGATTAGCAGGAAAAAGCAAAAAATTTCAGAATTGCACCTTGCAATGTGGAGATATTACTGTTTGTGCATTTACAATATTCATTGATTTTTGCCATTGAAAAACGTCCAGAAATGTTTGAAGCTACTGACTGAATGAAAAGAGCTGGCATCTCACTCTCTTTGAATCTTCTTTATCATGCCAGGATTAGCAGGAAAAAGCAAAAAATTTCAGAATTGCACCTTGCAATGCGGAGAAATTACTGTTTGTGCATTTACAATATTCATTGATTTTTGCCATTGAAAAACATCGTTATTCATATACCAGAAATGTTTGAAGCTACTGACTGAATGAAAGGAGCTGGCATCTCACTCTCTTTGAATCTTCTTTATCATGCTAGGATTAGCAGGAAAAAGCAAAAAATTTCAGAATTGCACATTGCAATGCGGAGAAATTACTGTTTGTGCATTTACAATATTCATTGATTTTTGCCATTGAAAAACATCATGTTATTCATATACCAGAAATGTTTGAAGCTACTGACTGAATGAAAGGAGCTGGCATCTCACTCTCTTTGAATCTTCTTTATCATGCTAGGATTAGCAGGAAAAAGCAAAAAATTTCAGAATTGCACCTTGCAATGCGGAGAAATTACTGTTTGTGCATTTACAATATTCATTGATTTTTGCCATTGAAAAACATGTTATTCATATACCAGAAATGTTTGAAGCTACTGACTGAATGAAAAGAGCTGGCATCTCACTCTCTTTGAATCTTCTTTATCATGCCAGGATTAGCAGGAAAAAGCAAAAAATTTCAGAATTGCACCTTGCAATGTGGAGATATTACTGTTTGTGCATTTACAATATTCATTGATTTTTGCCATTGAAAAACGTCCAGAAATGTTTGAAGCTACTGACTGAATGAAAAGAGCTGGCATCTCACTCTCTTTGAATCTTCTTTATCATGCTAAGAGGAGCAGGAAAAAGCAAAAAATTTCAGAATTGCACGTTGCAATGTGGAGATATTACTGTTTGTGCATTTACAATATTCATTGATTTTTGCCATTGAAAAACATGTTATTCATATACCAGAAATGTTTGAAGCTACTGACTGAATGAAAAGAGCTGGCATCTCACTCTCTTTGAATCTTCTTTATCATGCCAGTATTAGCAGGAAAAAGCAAAAAATTTCAGAATTGCACCTTGCAATGTGGAGATATTACTGTTTGTGCATTTACAATATTCATTGATTTTTGCCATTGAAAAATGTCCAGAAATGTTTGAAGCTACTGACTGAATGAAAAGAGCTGGCATCTCACTCTCTTTGAATCTTCTTTATCATGCTAGGATTAGCAGGAAAAAGCAAAAAATTTCAGAATTGCACCTTGCAATGCGGAGAAATTACTGTGTGTGCATTTACAATATTCATTGATTTTTGCCATTGAAAAACATCGTTATTCATATACCAGAACTGTTTGAAGCTACTGACTGAATGAAAAGAGCTGGCATCTCACTCTCTTTGAATCTTCTTTATCATGCTAGGATTAGCAGGAAAAAGCAAAAAATTTCAGAATTGCACCTTGCAATGCGGAGAAATTACTGTGTGTGCATTTACAATATTCATTGATTTTTGCCATTGAAAAACATGTTATTCATATACCAGAAATGTTTGAAGCTACTGACTGAATGAAAAGAGCTGGCATCTCACTCTCTTTGAATCTTCTTTATCATGCCAGGATTAGCAGGAAAAAGCAAAAAATTTCAGAATTGCACGTTGCAATGTGGAGATATTACTGTTTGTGCATTTACAATATTCATTGATTTTTGCCATTGAAAAACGTCCAGAAATGTTTGAAGCTACTGACTGAATGAAAGGAGCTGGCATCTCACTCTCTTTGAATCTTCTTTATCATGCCAGGATTAGCAGGAAAAAGCAAAAAATTTCAGAATTGCACCTTGCAATGCGGAGAAATTACTGTGTGTGCATTTACAATATTCATTGATTTTTGCCATTGAAAAACATGTTATTCATATACCAGAAATGTTTGAAGCTACTGACTGAATGAAAAGAGCTGGCATCTCACTCTCTTTGAATCTTCTTTATCATGCTAAGAGGAGCAGGAAAAAGCAAAAAATTTCAGAATTGCACCTTGCAATGCGGAGAAATTACTGTTTGTGCATTTACAATATTCATTGATTTTTGCCATTGAAAAACATCGTTATTCATATACCAGAAATGTTTGAAGCTACTGACTGAATGAAAGGAGCTGGCATCTCACTCTCTTTGAATCTTCTTTATCATGCTAGGATTAGCAGGAAAAAGTAAAAAAATTCAGAATTGCACATTGCAATGCGGAGAAATTACTGTTTGTGCATTTACAATATTCATTGATTTTTGCCATTGAAAAACATCATGTTATTCATATACCAGAAATGTTTGAAGCTACTGACTGAATGAAAGGAGCTGGCATCTCACTCTCTTTGAATCTTCTTTATCATGCTAGGATTAGCAGGAAAAAGCAAAAAATTTCAGAATTGCACCTTGCAATGCGGAGAAGTTACTGTTTGTGCATTTACAATATTCATTGATTTTTGCCATTGAAAAACATGTTATTCATATACCAGAAATGTTTGAAGCTACTGACTGAATGAAAAGAGCTGGCATCTCACTCTCTTTGAATCTTCTTTATCATGCCAGGATTAGCAGGAAAAAGCAAAAATTTCAGAATTGCACCTTGCAATGTGGAGATATTACTGTTTGTGCATTTACAATATTCATTGATTTTTGCCATTGAAAAACGTCCAGAAATGTTTGAAGCTACTGACTGAATGAAAGGAGCTGGCATCTCACTCTCTTTGAATCTTCTTTATCATGCTAGGATTAGCAGGAAAAAGCAAAAAATTTCAGAATTGCACCTTGCAATGCGGAGAAATTACTGTTTGTGCATTTACAATATTCATTGATTTTTGCCATTGAAAAACATGTTATTCATATACCAGAAATGTTTGAAGCTACTGACTGAATGAAAAGAGCTGGCATCTCACTCTCTTTGAATCTTCTTTATCATGCCAGGATTAGCAGGAAAAAGCAAAAAATTTCAGAATTGCACCTTGCAATGTGGAGATATTACTGTTTGTGCATTTACAATATTCATTGATTTTTGCCATTGAAAAACGTCCAGAAATGTTTGAAGCTACCGACTGAATGAAAAGAGCTGGCATCTCACTCTCTTTGAATCTTCTTTATCATGCTAAGAAGAGCAGGAAAAAGCAAAAAATTTCAGAATTGCACGTTGCAATGTGGAGATATTACTGTTTGTGCATTTACAATATTCATTGATTTTTGCCATTGAAAAACATGTTATTTATATACCAGAAATGTTTGAAGCTACTGACTGAATGAAAAGAGCTGGCATCTCACTCTTTGAATCTTCTTTATCATGCCAGGATTAGCAGGAAAAAGCAAAAAATTTCAGAATTGCACCTTGCAATGTGGAGATATTACTGTTTGTGCATTTACAATATTCATTGATTTTTGCCATTGAAAAACGTCCAGAAATGTTTGAAGCTACTGACTGAATGAAAAGAGCTGGCATCTCACTCTCTTTGAATCTTCTTTATCATGCCAGGATTAGCAGGAAAAAGCAATAAATTTCAGAATTGCACCTTGCAATGCGGAGAAATTACTGTTTGTGCATTTACAATATTCATTGATTTTTGCCATTGAAAAACATCGTTATTCATATACCAGAAATGTTTGAAGCTACTGACTGAATGAAAGGAGCTGGCATCTCACTCTCTTTGAATCTTCTTTATCATGCTAGGATTAGCAGGAAAAAGCAAAAAAATTCAGAATTGCACATTGCAATGCGGAGAAATTACTGTTTGTGCATTTACAATATTCATTGATTTTTGCCATTGAAAAACATCATGTTATTCATATACCAGAAATGTTTGAAGCTACTGACTGAATGAAAGGAGCTGGCATCTCACTCTCTTTGAATCTTCTTTATCATGCTAGGATTAGCAGGAAAAAGCAAAAAATTTCAGAATTGCACCTTGCAATGCGGAGAAATTACTGTTTGTGCATTTACAATATTCATTGATTTTTGCCATTGAAAAACATGTTATTCATATACCAGAAATGTTTGAAGCTACTGACTGAATGAAAAGAGCTGGCATCTCACTCTCTTTGAATCTTCTTTATCATGCCAGGATTAGCAGGAAAAAGCAAAAAATTTCAGAATTGCACCTTGCAATGTGGAGATATTACTGTTTGTGCATTTACAATATTCATTGATTTTTGCCATTGAAAAACGTCCAGAAATGTTTGAAGCTACTGACTGAATGAAAAGAGCTGGCATCTCACTCTCTTTGAATCTTCTTTATCATGCTAAGAGGAGCAGGAAAAAGCAAAAAATTTCAGAATTACACGTTGCAATGTGGAGATATTACTGTTTGTGCATTTACAATATTCATTGATTTTTGCCATTGAAAAACATGTTATTCATATACCAGAAATGTTTGAAGCTACTGACTGAATGAAAAGAGCTGGCATCTCACTCTTTGAATCTTCTTTATCATGCCAGGATTAACAGGAAAAAGCAAAAAATTTCAGAATTGCACCTTGCAATGTGGAGATATTACTGTTTGTGCATTTACAATATTCATTGATTTTTGCCATTGAAAAACGTCCAGAAATGTTTGAAGCTACTGACTGAATGAAAAGAGCTGGCATCTCACACTCTTTGAATCTTCTTTATCATGCCAGGATTAGCAGGAAAAAGCAAAAAATTTCAGAATTGCACCTTGCAATGCGGAGAAATTACTGTTTGTGCATTTACAATATTCATTGATTTTTGCCATTGAAAAACATCGTTATTCATATACCAGAAATGTTTGAAGCTACTGACTGAATGAAAGGATCTGGCATCTCACTCTCTTTGAATCTTCTTTATCATGCTAGGATTAGCAGGAAAAAGCAAAAAAATTCAGAATTGCACATTGCAATGCGGAGAAATTACTGTTTGTGCATTTACAATATTCATTGATTTTTGCCATTGAAAAACATCATGTTATTCATATACCAGAAATGTTTGAAGCTACTGACTGAATGAAAGGAGCTGGCATCTCACTCTCTTTGAATCTTCTTTATCATGCTAGGATTAGCAGGAAAAAGCAAAAAATTTCAGAATTGCACCTTGCAATGCGGAGAAGTTACTGTTTGTGCATTTACAATATTCATTGATTTTTGCCATTGAAAAACATGTTATTCATATACCAGAAATGTTTGAAGCTACTGACTGAATGAAAAGAGCTGGCATCTCACTCTCTTTGAATCTTCTTTATCATGCCAGGATTAGCAGGAAAAAGCAAAAAATTTCAGAATTGCACCTTGCAATGTGGAGATATTACTGTTTGTGCATTTACAATATTCATTGATTTTTGCCATTGAAAAACGTCCAGAAATGTTTGAAGCTACTGACTGAATGAAAGGAGCTGGCATCTCACTCTCTTTGGATCTTCTTTATCATGCTAGGATTAGCAGGAAAAAGCAAAAAATTTCAGAATTGCACCTTGCAATGCGGAGAAATTACTGTTTGTGCATTTACAATATTCATTGATTTTTGCCATTGAAAAACATGTTATTCATATACCAGAAATGTTTGAAGCTACTGACTGAATGAAAAGAGCTGGCATCTCACTCTCTTTGAATCTTCTTTATCATGCCAGGATAAGCAGGAAAAAGCAAAAAATTTCAGAATTGCACCTTGCAATGTGGAGATATTACTGTTTGTGCATTTACAATATTCATTGATTTTTGCCATTGAAAAACGTCCAGAAATGTTTGAAGCTACTGACTGAATGAAAAGAGCTGGCATCTCACTCTCTTTGAATCTTCTTTATCATGCTAAGAAGAGCAGGAAAAAGCAAAAAATTTCAGAATTGCACGTTGCAATGTGGAGATATTACTGTTTGTGCATTTACAATATTCATTGATTTTTGCCATTGAAAAACATGTTATTCATATACCAGAAATGTTTGAAGCTACTGACTGAATGAAAAGAGCTGGCATCTCACTCTTTGAATCTTCTTTATCATGCCAGGATTAGCAGGAAAAAGCAAAAAATTTCAGAATTGCACCTTGCAATGTGGAGATATTACTGTTTGTGCATTTACAATATTCATTGATTTTTGCCATTGAAAAACGTCCAGAAATGTTTGAAGCTACTGACTGAATGAAAAGAACTGGCATCTCACTCTCTTTGAATCTTCTTTATCATGCCAGGATTAGCAGGAAAAAGCAATAAATTTCAGAATTGCACCTTGCAATGCGGAGAAATTACTGTTTGTGCATTTACAATATTCATTGATTTTTGCCATTGAAAAACATCGTTATTCATATAACAGAAATGTTTGAAGCTACTGACTGAATGAAAGGAGCTGGCATCTCACTCTCTTTGAATCTTCTTTATCATGCTAGGATTAGCAGGAAAAAGCAAAAAAATTCAGAATTGCACATTGCAATTCGGAGAAATTACTGTTTGTGCATTTACAATATTCATTGATTTTTGCCATTGAAAAACATCATGTTATTCATATACCAGAAATGTTTGAAGCTACTGACTGAATGAAAGGAGCTGGCATCTCACTCTCTTTGAATCTTCTTTATCATGCTAGGATTAGCAGGAAAAAGCAAAAAATTTCAGAATTGCACCTTGCAATGCGGAGAAGTTACTGTTTGTGCATTTACAATATTCATTGATTTTTGCCATTGAAAAACATGTTATTCATATACCAGAAATGTTTGAAGCTACTGACTGAATGAAAAGAGCTGGCATCTCACTCTCTTTGAATCTTCTTTATCATGCCAGGATTAGCAGGAAAAAGCAAAAAATTTCAGAATTGCACCTTGCAATGTGGAGATATTACTGTTTGTGCATTTACAATATTCATTGATTTTTGCCATTGAAAAACGTCCAGAAATGTTTGAAGCTACTGACTGAATGAAAAGAGCTGGCATCTCACTCTCTTTGAATCTTCTTTATCATGCTAAGAGGAGCAGGAAAAAGCAAAAAATTTCAGAATTGCACGTTGCAATGTGGAGATATTACTGTTTGTGCATTTACAATATTCATTGATTTTTGCCATTGAAAAACATGTTATTCATATACCAGAAATGTTTGAAGCTACTGACTGAATGAAAAGAGCTGGCATCTCACTCTCTTTGAATCTTCTTTATCATGCCAGGATTAGCAGGAAAAAGCAAAAAATTTCAGAATTGCACCTTGCAATGTGGAGATATTACTGTTTGTGCATTTACAATATTCATTGATTTTTGCCATTGAAAAACGTCCAGAAATGTTTGAAGCTACTGACTGAATGAAAGGAGCTGGCATCTCACTCTCTTTGAATCTTCTTTATCATGCTAGGATTAGCAGGAAAAAGCAAAAAATTTCAGAATTGCACCTTGCAATGCGGAGAAATTACTGTTTGTGCATTTACAATATTCATTGATTTTTGCCATTGAAAAACATGTTATTCATATACCAGAAATGTTTGAAGCTACTGACTGAATGAAAAGAGCTGGCATCTCACTCTCTTTGAATCTTCTTTATCATGCCAGGATAAGCAGGAAAAAGCAAAAAATTTCAGAATTGCACCTTGCAATGTGGAGATATTACTGTTTGTGCATTTACAATATTCATTGATTTTTGCCATTGAAAAACGTCCAGAAATGTTTGAAGCTACTGACTGAATGAAAAGAGCTGGCATCTCACTCTCTTTGAATCTTCTTTATCATGCTAAGAAGAGCAGGAAAAAGCAAAAAATTTCAGAATTGCACGTTGCAATGTGGAGATATTACTGTTTGTGCATTTACAATATTCATTGATTTTTGCCATTGAAAAACATGTTATTCATATACCAGAAATGTTTGAAGCTACTGACTGAATGAAAAGAGCTGGCATCTCACTCTTTGAATCTTCTTTATCATGCCAGGATTAGCAGGAAAAAGCAAAAAATTTCAGAATTGCACCTTGCAATGTGGAGATATTACTGTTTGTGCATTTACAATATTCATTGATTTTTGCCATTGAAAAACGTCCAGAAATGTTTGAAGCTACTGACTGAATGAAAAGAACTGGCATCTCACTCTCTTTGAATCTTCTTTATCATGCCAGGATTAGCAGGAAAAAGCAATAAATTTCAGAATTGCACCTTGCAATGCGGAGAAATTACTGTTTGTGCATTTACAATATTCATTGATTTTTGCCATTGAAAAACATCGTTATTCATATAACAGAAATGTTTGAAGCTACTG
The DNA here is from genome assembly GCF_046119375.1 of Phyllobates terribilis. NCBI lineage: Eukaryota > Metazoa > Chordata > Amphibia > Anura > Dendrobatidae > Phyllobates > Phyllobates terribilis. The sequence goes on along the minus strand of NW_027363181.1, from coordinate 1,137,298 downwards.
ACTGAATGAAAGGAGCTGGCATCTCACTCTCTTTGAATCTTCTTTATCATGCTAGGATTAGCAGGAAAAAGCAAAAAAATTCAGAATTGCACATTGCAATTCGGAGAAATTACTGTTTGTGCATTTACAATATTCATTGATTTTTGCCATTGAAAAACATCATGTTATTCATATACCAGAAATGTTTGAAGCTACTGACTGAATGAAAGGAGCTGGCATCTCACTCTCTTTGAATCTTCTTTATCATGCTAGGATTAGCAGGAAAAAGCAAAAAATTTCAGAATTGCACCTTGCAATGCGGAGAAGTTACTGTTTGTGCATTTACAATATTCATTGATTTTTGCCATTGAAAAACATGTTATTCATATACCAGAAATGTTTGAAGCTACTGACTGAATGAAAAGAGCTGGCATCTCACTCTCTTTGAATCTTCTTTATCATGCCAGGATTAGCAGGAAAAAGCAAAAAATTTCAGAATTGCACCTTGCAATGTGGAGATATTACTGTTTGTGCATTTACAATATTCATTGATTTTTGCCATTGAAAAACGTCCAGAAATGTTTGAAGCTACTGACTGAATGAAAAGAGCTGGCATCTCACTCTCTTTGAATCTTCTTTATCATGCTAAGAGGAGCAGGAAAAAGCAAAAAATTTCAGAATTGCACGTTGCAATGTGGAGATATTACTGTTTGTGCATTTACAATATTCATTGATTTTTGCCATTGAAAAACATGTTATTCATATACCAGAAATGTTTGAAGCTACTGACTGAATGAAAAGAGCTGGCATCTCACTCTCTTTGAATCTTCTTTATCATGCCAGGATTAGCAGGAAAAAGCAAAAAATTTCAGAATTGCACCTTGCAATGTGGAGATATTACTGTTTGTGCATTTACAATATTCATTGATTTTTGCCATTGAAAAATGTCCACAAATGTTTGAAGCTACTGACTGAATGAAAAGAGCTGGCATCTCACTCTCTTTGAATCTTCTTTATCATGCTAGGATTAGCAGGAAAAAGCAAAAAATTTCAGAATTGCACCTTGCAATGCGGAGAAATTACTGTGTGTGCATTTACAATATTCATTGATTTTTGCCATTGAAAAACATCGTTATTCATATACCAGAAATGTTTGAAGCTACTGACTGAATGAAAAGAGCTGGCATCTCACTCTCTTTGAATCTTCTTTATCATGCTAGGATTAGCAGGAAAAAGCAAAAAATTTCAGAATTGCACCTTGCAATGCGGAGAAATTACTGTGTGTGCATTTACAATATTCATTGATTTTTGCCATTGAAAAACATGTTATTCATATACCAGAAATGTTTGAAGCTACTGACTGAATGAAAAGAGCTGGCATCTCACTCTCTTTGAATCTTCTTTATCATGCCAGGATTAGCAGGAAAAAGCAAAAAATTTCAGAATTGCACCTTGCAATGTGGAGATATTACTGTTTGTGCATTTACAATATTCATTGATTTTTGCCATTGAAAAACGTCCAGAAATGTTTGAAGCTACTGACTGAATGAAAGGAGCTGGCATCTCACTCTCTTTGAATCTTCTTTATCATGCTAGGATTAGCAGGAAAAAGCAAAAAATTTCAGAATTGCACCTTGCAATGCGGAGAAATTACTGTTTGTGCATTTACAATATTCATTGATTTTTGCCATTGAAAAACATCATGTTATTCATATACCAGAAATGTTTGAAGCTACTGACTGAATGAAAGGAGCTGGCATCTCACTCTCTTTGAATCTTCTTTATCATGCTAGGATTAGCAGGAAAAAGCAAAAAATTTCAGAATTGCACCTTGCAATGCGGAGAAGTTACTGTTTGTGCATTTACAATATTCATTGATTTTTGCCATTGAAAAACATGTTATTCATATACCAGAAATGTTTGAAGCTACTGACTGAATGAAAAGAGCTGGCATCTCACTCTCTTTGAATCTTCTTTATCATGCCAGGATTAGCAGGAAAAAGCAAAAAATTTCAGAATTGCACCTTGCAATGTGGAGATATTACTGTTTGTGCATTTACAATATTCATTGATTTTTGCCATTGAAAAACGTCCAGAAATGTTTGAAGCTACTGACTGAATGAAAGGAGCTGGCATCTCACTCTCTTTGAATCTTCTTTATCATGCTAGGATTAGCAGGAAAAAGCAAAAAATTTCAGAATTGCACCTTGCAATGCGGAGAAATTACTGTTTGTGCATTTACAATATTCATTGATTTTTGCCATTGAAAAACATGTTATTCATATACCAGAAATGTTTGAAGCTACTGACTGAATGAAAAGAGCTGGCATCTCACTCTCTTTGAATCTTCTTTATCATGCCAGGATTAGCAGGAAAAAGCAAAAAATTTCAGAATTGCACCTTGCAATGTGGAGATATTACTGTTTGTGCATTTACAATATTCATTGATTTTTGCCATTGAAAAACGTCCAGAAATGTTTGAAGCTACTGACTGAATGAAAAGAGCTGGCATCTCACTCTCTTTGAATCTTCTTTATCATGCTAAGAAGAGCAGGAAAAAGCAAAAAATTTCAGAATTGCACGTTGCAATGTGGAGATATTACTGTTTGTGCATTTACAATATTCATTGATTTTTGCCATTGAAAAACATGTTATTCATATACCAGAAATGTTTGAAGCTACTGACTGAATGAAAAGAGCTGGCATCTCACTCTCTTTGAATCTTCTTTATCATGCCAGGATTAGCAGGAAAAAGCAAAAAATTTCAGAATTGCACCTTGCAATGTGGAGATATTACTGTTTGTGCATTTACAATATTCATTGATTTTTGCCATTGAAAAACGTCCAGAAATGTTTGAAGCTACTGACTGAATGAAAAGAGCTGGCATCTCACTCTCTTTGAATCTTCTTTATCATGCCAGGATTAGCAGGAAAAAGCAATAAATTTCAGAATTGCACCTTGCAATGCGGAGAAATTACTGTTTGTGCATTTACAATATTCATTGATTTTTGCCATTGAAAAACATCGTTATTCATATACCAGAAATGTTTGAAGCTACTGACTGAATGAAAGGAGCTGGCATCTCACTCTCTTTGAATCTTCTTTATCATGCTAGGATTAGCAGGAAAAAGCAAAAAAATTCAGAATTGCACATTGCAATGCGGAGAAATTACTGTTTGTGCATTTACAATATTCATTGATTTTTGCCATTGAAAAACATCATGTTATTCATATACCAGAAATGTTTGAAGCTACTGACTGAATGAAAGGAGCTGGCATCTCACTCTCTTTGAATCTTCTTTATCATGCTAGGATTAGCAGGAAAAAGCAAAAAATTTCAGAATTGCACCTTGCAATGCGGAGAAGTTACTGTTTGTGCATTTACAATATTCATTGATTTTTGCCATTGAAAAACATGCTATTCATATACCAGAAATGTTTGAAGCTACTGACTGAATGAAAAGAGCTGGCATCTCACTCTCTTTGAATCTTCTTTATCATGCCAGGATTAGCAGGAAAAAGCAAAAAATTTCAGAATTGCACCTTGCAATGTGGAGATATTACTGTTTGTGCATTTACAATATTCATTGATTTTTGCCATTGAAAAACGTCCAGAAATGTTTGAAGCTACTGACTGAATGAAAAGAGCTGGCATCTCACTCTCTTTGAATCTTCTTTATCATGCTAAGAGGAGCAGGAAAAAGCAAAAAATTTCAGAATTGCACGTTGCAATGTGGAGATATTACTGTTTGTGCATTTACAATATTCATTGATTTTTGCCATTGAAAAACATGTTATTCATATACCAGAAATGTTTGAAGCTACTGACTGAATGAAAAGAGCTGGCATCTCACTCTCTTTGAATCTTCTTTATCATGCCAGGATTAGCAGGAAAAAGCAAAAAATTTCAGAATTGCACCTTGCAATGTGGAGATATTACTGTTTGTGCATTTACAATATTCATTGATTTTTGCCATTGAAAAATGTCCACAAATGTTTGAAGCTACTGACTGAATGAAAAGAGCTGGCATCTCACTCTCTTTGAATCTTCTTTATCATGCTAGGATTAGCAGGAAAAAGCAAAAAATTTCAGAATTGCACCTTGCAATGCGGAGAAATTACTGTGTGTGCATTTACAATATTCATTGATTTTTGCCATTGAAAAACATCGTTATTCATATACCAGAAATGTTTGAAGCTACTGACTGAATGAAAAGAGCTGGCATCTCACTCTCTTTGAATCTTCTTTATCATGCTAGGATTAGCAGGAAAAAGCAAAAAATTTCAGAATTGCACCTTGCAATGCGGAGAAATTACTGTGTGTGCATTTACAATATTCATTGATTTTTGCCATTGAAAAACATGTTATTCATATACCAGAAATGTTTGAAGCTACTGACTGAATGAAAAGAGCTGGCATCTCACTCTCTTTGAATCTTCTTTATCATGCCAGGATTAGCAGGAAAAAGCAAAAAATTTCAGAATTGCACCTTGCAATGTGGAGATATTACTGTTTGTGCATTTACAATATTCATTGATTTTTGCCATTGAAAAACGTCCAGAAATGTTTGAAGCTACTGACTGAATGAAAGGAGCTGGCATCTCACTCTCTTTGAATCTTCTTTATCATGCTAGGATTAGCAGGAAAAAGCAAAAAATTTCAGAATTGCACCTTGCAATGCGGAGAAATTACTGTGTGTGCATTTACAATATTCATTGATTTTTGCCATTGAAAAACATCATGTTATTCATATACCAGAAATGTTTGAAGCTACTGACTGAATGAAAGGAGCTGGCATCTCACTCTCTTTGAATCTTCTTTATCATGCTAGGATTAGCAGGAAAAAGCAAAAAATTTCAGAATTGCACCTTGCAATGCGGAGAAATTACTGTTTGTGCATTTACAATATTCATTGATTTTTGCCATTGAAAAACATGTTATTCATATACCAGAAATGTTTGAAGCTACTGACTGAATGAAAAGAGCTGGCATCTCACTCTCTTTGAATCTTCTTTATCATGCTAAGAGGAGCAGGAAAAAGCAAAAAATTTCAGAATTGCACGTTGCAATGTGGAGATATTACTGTTTGTGTATTTACAATATTCATTGATTTTTGCAATTGAAAAACGTCCAGAAATGTTTGAAGCTACTGACTGAATGAAAGGAGCTAGCATCTCACTCTCTTTGAATCTTCTTTATCATGCTAGGATTAGCAGGAAAAAGCAAAAAATTTCAGAATTGTACCTTGCAATGCGGAGAAATTACTGTTTGTGCATTTACAATATTCATTGATTTTTACCATTGAAAAACATCATGTTATTCATATACCAGAAATGTTTGAAGCTACTGACTGAATGAAAAGAGCTGGCATCTCACTCTCTTTGAATCTTCTTTATCATGCCAAGATTAGCAGGAAAAAGCAAAAAATTTCAGAATTGCACCTTGCAATGTGGAGATATTACTGTTTGTGCATTTACAATATTCATTGATTTTTGCCATTGAAAAACATGTTATTCATATACCAGAAATGTTTGAAGCTACTGACTGAATGAAAAGAGCTGGCATCTCACTCTCTTTGAATCTTCTTTATCATGCCAGGATTAGCAGGAAAAAGCAAAAAATTTCAGAATTGCACCTTGCAATGTGGAGATATTACTGTTTGTGCATTTACAATATTCATTGATTTTTGCCATTGAAAAACGTCCAGAAATGTTTGAAGCTACAGACTGAATGAAAGGAGCTGGCATCTCACTCTCTTTGAATCTTCTTTATCATGCTAGGATTAGCAGGAAAAAGCAAAAAATTTCAGAATTGCACCTTGCAATGCGGAGAAATTACTGTGTGTGCATTTACAATATTCATTGATTTTTGCCATTGAAAAACATCGTTATTCATATACCAGAAATGTTTGAAGCTACTGACTGAATGAAAAGAGCTGGCATCTCACTCTCTTTGAATCTTCTTTATCATGCTAGGATTAGCAGGAAAAAGCAAAAAATTTCAGAATTGCACCTTGCAATGCGGAGAAATTACTGTGTGTGCATTTACAATATTCATTGATTTTTGCCATTGAAAAACATGTTATTCATATACCAGAAATGTTTGAAGCTACTGACTGAATGAAAAGAGCTGGCATCTCACTCTCTTTGAATCTTCTTTATCATGCCAGGATTAGCAGGAAAAAGCAAAAAATTTCAGAATTGCACCTTGCAATGTGGAGATATTACTGTTTGTGCATTTACAATATTCATTGATTTTTGCCATTGAAAAACGTCCAGAAATGTTTGAAGCTACTGACTGAATGAAAGGAGCTGGCATCTCACTCTCTTTGAATCTTCTTTATCATGCTAGGATTAGCAGGAAAAAGCAAAAAATTTCAGAATTGCACCTTGCAATGCGGAGAAATTACTGTGTGTGCATTTACAATATTCATTGATTTTTGCCATTGAAAAACATCATGTTATTCATATACCAGAAATGTTTGAAGCTACTGACTGAATGAAAGGAGCTGGCATCTCACTCTCTTTGAATCTTCTTTATCATGCTAGTATTAGCAGGAAAAAGCAAAAAAATTCAGAATTGCACCTTGCAATGCGGAGAAATTACTGTTTGTGCATTTTCAATATTCATTGATTTTTGCCATTGAAAAACATGTTATTCATATACCAGAAATGTTTGAAGCTACTGACTGAATGAAAAGAGCTGGCATCTCACTCTCTTTGAATCTTCTTTATCATGCCAGGATTAGCAGGAAAAAGCAAAAAATTTCAGAATTGCACCTTGCAATGTGGAGATATTACTGTTTGTGCATTTACAATATTCATTGATTTTTGCCATTGAAAAACGTCCAGAAATGTTTGAAGCTACAGACTGAATGAAAGGAGCTGGCATCTCACTCTCTTTGAATCTTCTTTATCATGCTAGGATTAGCAGGAAAAAGCAAAAAATTTCAGAATTGCACCTTGCAATGCGGAGAAATTACTGTGTGTGCATTTACAATATTCATTGATTTTTGCCATTGAAAAACATCGTTATTCATATACCAGAAATGTTTGAAGCTACTGACTGAATGAAAAGAGCTGGCATCTCACTCTCTTTGAATCTTCTTTATCATGCTAGGATTAGCAGGAAAAAGCAAAAAATTTCAGAATTGCACCTTGCAATGCGGAGAAATTACTGTGTGTGCATTTACAATATTCATTGATTTTTGCCATTGAAAAACATGTTATTCATATACCAGAAATGTTTGAAGCTACTGACTGAATGAAAAGAGCTGGCATCTCACTCTCTTTGAATCTTCTTTATCATGCCAGGATTAGCAGGAAAAAGCAAAAAATTTCAGAATTGCACCTTGCAATGTGGAGATATTACTGTTTGTGCATTTACAATATTCATTGATTTTTGCCATTGAAAAACGTCCAGAAATGTTTGAAGCTACTGACTGAATGAAAGGAGCTGGCATCTCACTCTCTTTGAATCTTCTTTATCATGCTAGGATTAGCAGGAAAAAGCAAAAAATTTCAGAATTGCACCTTGCAATGCGGAGAAATTACTGTGTGTGCATTTACAATATTCATTGATTTTTGCCATTGAAAAACATCATGTTATTCATATACCAGAAATGTTTGAAGCTACTGACTGAATGAAAGGAGCTGGCATCTCACTCTCTTTGAATCTTCTTTATCATGCTAGTATTAGCAGGAAAAAGCAAAAAAATTCAGAATTGCACCTTGCAATGCGGAGAAATTACTGTTTGTGCATTTTCAATATTCATTGATTTTTGCCATTGAAAAACATGTTATTCATATACCAGAAATGTTTGAAGCTACTGACTGAATGAAAAGAGCTGGCATCTCACTCTCTTTGAATCTTCTTTATCATGCTAAGAGGAGCAGGAAAAAGCAAAAAATTTCAGAATTGCACGTTGCAATGTGGAGATATTACTGTTTGTGTATTTACAATATTCATTGATTTTTGCAATTGAAAAACATCCAGAAATGTTTGAAGCTACTGACTGAATGAAAGGAGCTAGCATCTCACTCTCTTTGAATCTTCTTTATCATGCTAGGATTAGCAGGAAAAAGCAAAAAATTTCAGAATTGCACCTTGCAATGCGGAGAAATTACTGTTTGTGCATTTACAATATTCATTGATTTTTACCATTGAAAAACATCATGTTATTCATATACCAGAAATGTTTGAAGCTACTGACTGAATGAAAAGAGCTGGCATCTCACTCTCTTTGAATCTTCTTTATCATGCCAAGATTAGCAGGAAAAAGCAAAAAATTTCAGAATTGCACCTTGCAATGTGGAGATATTACTGTTTGTGCATTTACAATATTCATTGATTTTTGCCATTGAAAAACGTCCAGAAATGTTTGAAGCTACTGACTGAATGAAAGGAGCTGGCATCTCACTCTCTTTGAATTTTCTTTATCATGCTAGGATTAGCAGGAAAAAGCAAAAAATTTCAGAATTGCACCTTGCAATGCGGAGAAATTACTGTTTGTGCATTTACAATATTCATTGATTTTTGCCATTGAAAAACATGTTATTCATATACCAGAAATGTTTGAAGCTACTGACTGAATGAAAAGAGCTGGCATCTCACTCTCTTTGAATCTTCTTTATCATGCCAGTATTAGCAGGAAAAAGCAAAAAATTTCAGAATTGCACCTTGCAATGTGGAGATATTACTGTTTGTGCATTTACAATATTCATTGATTTTTGCCATTGAAAAACGTCCAGAAATGTTTGAAGCTACTGACTGAATGAAAAGAGCTGGCATCTCACTCTCTTTGAATCTTCTTTATCATGCTAAGAGGAGCAGGAAAAAGCAAAAAATTTCAGAATTGCACGTTGCAATGTGGAGATATTACTGTTTGTGCATTTACAATATTCATTGATTTTTGCCATTGAAAAACATGTTATTCATATACCAGAAATGTTTGAAGCTACTGACTGAATGAAAAGAGCTGGCATCTCACTCTTTGAATCTTCTTTATCATGCCAGGATTAGCAGGAAAAAGCAAAAAATTTCAGAATTGCACCTTGCAATGTGGAGATATTACTGTTTGTGCATTTACAATATTCATTGATTTTTGCCATTGAAAAATGTCCAGAAATGTTTGAAGCTACTGACTGAATGAAAAGAGCTGGCATCTCACTCTTTGAATCTTCTTTATCATGCCAGGATTAACAGGAAAAAGCAAAAAATTTCAGAATTGCACCTTGCAATGTGGAGATATTACTGTTTGTGCATTTACAATATTCATTGATTTTTGCCATTGAAAAACGTCCAGAAATGTTTGAAGCTACTGACTGAATGAAAAGAGCTGGCATCTCACTCTCTTTGAATCTTCTTTATCATGCCAGGATTAGCAGGAAAAAGCAAAAAATTTCAGAATTGCACCTTGCAATGCGGAGAAATTACTGTTTGTGCATTTACAATATTCATTGATTTTTGCCATTGAAAAACATCGTTATTCATATACCAGAAATGTTTGAAGCTACTGACTGAATGAAAGGAGCTGGCATCTCACTCTCTTTGAATCTTCTTTATCATGCTAGGATTAGCAGGAAAAAGCAAAAAAATTCAGAATTGCACATTGCAATGCGGAGAAGTTACTGTTTGTGCATTTACAATATTCATTGATTTTTGCCATTGAAAAACATGTTATTCATATACCAGAAATGTTTGAAGCTACTGACTGAATGAAAAGAGCTGGCATCTCACTCTCTTTGAATCTTCTTTATCATGCCAGGATTAGCAGGAAAAAGCAAAAAATTTCAGAATTGCACCTTGCAATGTGGAGATATTACTGTTTGTGCATTTACAATATTCATTGATTTTTGCCATTGAAAAACGTCCAGAAATGTTTGAAGCTACTGACTGAATGAAAGGAGCTGGCATCTCACTCTCTTTGAATCTTCTTTATCATGCTAGGATTAGCAGGAAAAAGCAAAAAATTTCAGAATTGCACCTTGCAATGCGGAGAAATTACTGTTTGTGCATTTACAATATTCATTGATTTTTGCCATTGAAAAACATGTTATTCATATACCAGAAATGTTTGAAGCTACTGACTGAATGAAAAGAGCTGGCATCTCACTCTCTTTGAATCTTCTTTATCATGCCAGGATTAGCAGGAAAAAGCAAAAAATTTCAGAATTGCACCTTGCAATGTGGAGATATTACTGTTTGTGCATTTACAATATTCATTGATTTTTGCCATTGAAAAACGTCCAGAAATGTTTGAAGCTACTGACTGAATGAAAAGAGCTGGCATCTCACTCTCTTTGAATCTTCTTTATCATGCTAAGAAGAGCAGGAAAAAGCAAAAAATTTCAGAATTGCACGTTGCAATGTGGAGATATTACTGTTTGTGCATTTACAATATTCATTGATTTTTGCCATTGAAAAACATGTTATTCATATACCAGAAATGTTTGAAGCTACTGACTGAATGAAAAGAGCTGGCATCTCACTCTTTGAATCTTCTTTATCATGCCAGGATTAGCAGGAAAAAGCAAAAAATTTCAGAATTGCACCTTGCAATGTGGAGATATTACTGTTTGTGCATTTACAATATTCATTGATTTTTGCCATTGAAAAACGTCCAGAAATGTTTGAAGCTACTGACTGAATGAAAAGAGCTGGCATCTCACTCTCTTTGAATCTTCTTTATCATGCCAGGATTAGCAGGAAAAAGCAATAAATTTCAGAATTGCACCTTGCAATGCGGAGAAATTACTGTTTGTGCATTTACAATATTCATTGATTTTTGCCATTGAAAAACATCGTTATTCATATACCAGAAATGTTTGAAGCTACTGACTGAATGAAAGGAGCTGGCATCTCACTCTCTTTGAATCTTCTTTATCATGCTAGGATTAGCAGGAAAAAGCAAAAAAATTCAGAATTGCACATTGCAATGCGGAGAAATTACTGTTTGTGCATTTACAATATTCATTGATTTTTGCCATTGAAAAACATCATGTTATTCATATACCAGAAATGTTTGAAGCTACTGACTGAATGAAAGGAGCTGGCATCTCACTCTCTTTGAATCTTCTTTATCATGCTAGGATTAGCAGGAAAAAGCAAAAAATTTCAGAATTGCACCTTGCAATGCGGAGAAGTTACTGTTTGTGCATTTACAATATTCATTGATTTTTGCCATTGAAAAACATGTTATTCATATACCAGAAATGTTTGAAGCTACTGACTGAATGAAAAGAGCTGGCATCTCACTCTCTTTGAATCTTCTTTATCATGCCAGGATTAGCAGGAAAAAGCAAAAAATTTCAGAATTGCACCTTGCAATGTGGAGATATTACTGTTTGTGCATTTACAATATTCATTGATTTTTGCCATTGAAAAACGTCCAGAAATGTTTGAAGCTACTGACTGAATGAAAAGAGCTGGCATCTCACTCTCTTTGAATCTTCTTTATCATGCTAAGAGGAGCAGGAAAAAGCAAAAAATTTCAGAATTGCACGTTGCAATGTGGAGATATTACTGTTTGTGCATTTACAATATTCATTGATTTTTGCCATTGAAAAACATGTTATTCATATACCAGAAATGTTTGAAGCTACTGACTGAATGAAAAGAGCTGGCATCTCACTCTCTTTGAATCTTCTTTATCATGCCAGGATTAGCAGGAAAAAGCAAAAAATTTCAGAATTGCACCTTGCAATGTGGAGATATTACTGTTTGTGCATTTACAATATTCATTGATTTTTGCCATTGAAAAATGTCCACAAATGTTTGAAGCTACTGACTGAATGAAAAGAGCTGGCATCTCACTCTCTTTGAATCTTCTTTATCATGCTAGGATTAGCAGGAAAAAGCAAAAAATTTCAGAATTGCACCTTGCAATGCGGAGAAATTACTGTGTGTGCATTTACAATATTCATTGATTTTTGCCATTGAAAAACATCGTTATTCATATACCAGAAATGTTTGAAGCTACTGACTGAATGAAAAGAGCTGGCATCTCACTCTCTTTGAATCTTCTTTATCATGCTAGGATTAGCAGGAAAAAGCAAAAAATTTCAGAATTGCACCTTGCAATGCGGAGAAATTACTGTGTGTGCATTTACAATATTCATTGATTTTTGCCATTGAAAAACATGTTATTCATATACCAGAAATGTTTGAAGCTACTGACTGAATGAAAAGAGCTGGCATCTCACTCTCTTTGAATCTTCTTTATCATGCCAGGATTAGCAGGAAAAAGCAAAAAATTTCAGAATTGCACCTTGCAATGTGGAGATATTACTGTTTGTGCATTTACAATATTCATTGATTTTTGCCATTGAAAAACGTCCAGAAATGTTTGAAGCTACTGACTGAATGAAAGGAGCTGGCTTCTCACTCTCTTTGAATCTTCTTTATCATGCTAGGATTAGCAGGAAAAAGCAAAAAATTTCAGAATTGCACCTTGCAATGCGGAGAAATTACTGTGTGTGCATTTACAATATTCATTGATTTTTGCCATTGAAAAACATCATGTTATTCATATACCAGAAATGTTTGAAGCTACTGACTGAATGAAAGGAGCTGGCATCTCACTCTCTTTGAATCTTCTTTATCATGCTAGGATTAGCAGGAAAAAGCAAAAAATTTCAGAATTGCACCTTGCAATGTGGAGAAATTACTGTTTGTGCATTTACAATATTCATTGATTTTTGCCATTGAAAAACATGTTATTCATATACCAGAAATGTTTGAAGCTACTGACTGAATGAAAAGAGCTGGCATCTCACTCTCTTTGAATCTTCTTTATCATGCTAAGAGGAGCAGGAAAAAGCAAAAAATTTCAGAATTGCACGTTGCAATGTGGAGATATTACTGTTTGTGTATTTACAATATTCATTGATTTTTGCAATTGAAAAACGTCCAGAAATGTTTGAAGCTACTGACTGAATGAAAGGAGCTAGCATCTCACTCTCTTTGAATCTTCTTTATCATGCTAGGATTAGCAGGAAAAAGCTAAAAATTTCAGAATTGCACCTTGCAATGCGGAGAAATTACTGTTTGTGCATTTACAATATTCATTGATTTTTACCATTGAAAAACATCATGTTATTCATATACCAGAAATGTTTGAAGCTACTGACTGAATGAAAATAGCTGGCATCTCACTCTCTTTGAATCTTCTTTATCATGCCAAGATTAGCAGGAAAAAGCAAAAAATTTCAGAATTGCACCTTGCAATGTGGAGATATTACTGTTTGTGCATTTACAATATTCATTGATTTTTGCCATTGAAAAACATGTTATTCATATACCAGAAATGTTTGAAGCTACTGACTGAATGAAAAGAGCTGGCATCTCACTCTCTTTGAATCTTCTTTATCATGCCAGGATTAGCAGGAAAAAGCAAAAAATTTCAGAATTGCACCTTGCAATGTGGAGATATTACTGTTTGTGCATTTACAATATTCATTGATTTTTGCCATTGAAAAACGTCCAGAAATGTTTGAAGCTACAGACTGAATGAAAGGAGCTGGCATCTCACTCTCTTTGAATCTTCTTTATCATGCTAGGATTAGCAGGAAAAAGCAAAAAATTTCAGAATTGCACCTTGCAATGCGGAGAAATTACTGTGTGTGCATTTACAATATTCATTGATTTTTGCCATTGAAAAACATCGTTATTCATATACCAGAAATGTTTGAAGCTACTGACTGAATGAAAAGAGCTGGCATCTCACTCTCTTTGAATCTTCTTTATCATGCTAGGATTAGCAGGAAAAAGCAAAAAATTTCAGAATTGCACCTTGCAATGCGGAGAAATTACTGTGTGTGCATTTACAATATTCATTGATTTTTGCCATTGAAAAACATGTTATTCATATACCAGAAATGTTTGAAGCTACTGACTGAATGAAAAGAGCTGGCATCTCACTCTCTTTGAATCTTCTTTATCATGCCAGGATTAGCAGGAAAAAGCAAAAAATTTCAGAATTGCACCTTGCAATGTGGAGATATTACTGTTTGTGCATTTACAATATTCATTGATTTTTGCCATTGAAAAACGTCCAGAAATGTTTGAAGCTACTGACTGAATGAAAGGAGCTGGCATCTCACTCTCTTTGAATCTTCTTTATCATGCTAGGATTAGCAGGAAAAAGCAAAAAATTTCAGAATTGCACCTTGCAATGCGGAGAAATTACTGTGTGTGCATTTACAATATTCATTGATTTTTGCCATTGAAAAACATCATGTTATTCATATACCAGAAATGTTTGAAGCTACTGACTGAATGAAAGGAGCTGGCATCTCACTCTCTTTGAATCTTCTTTATCATGCTAGGATTAGCAGGAAAAAGCAAAAAATTTCAGAATTGCATCTTGCAATGCGGAGAAATTACTGTTTGTGCATTTACAATATTCATTGATTTTTGCCATTGAAAAACATGTTATTCATATACCAGAAATGTTTGAAGCTACTGACTGAATGAAAAGAGCTGGCATCTCACTCTCTTTGAATCTTCTTTATCATGCTAAGAGGAGCAGGAAAAAGCAAAAAATTTCAGAATTGCACGTTGCAATGTGGAGATATTACTGTTTGTGTATTTACAATATTCATTGATTTTTGCAATTGAAAAACGTCCAGAAATGTTTGAAGCTACTGACTGAATGAAAGGAGCTAGCATCTCACTCTCTTTGAATCTTCTTTATCATGCTAGGATTAGCAGGAAAAAGCAAAAAATTTCAGAATTGCACCTTGCAATGCGGAGAAATTACTGTTTGTGCATTTACAATATTCATTGATTTTTACCATTGAAAAACATCATGTTATTCATATACCAGAAATGTTTGAAGCTACTGACTGAATGAAAAGAGCTGGCATCTCACTCTCTTTGAATCTTCTTTATCATGCCAAGATTAGCAGGAAAAAGCAAAAAATTTCAGAATTGCACCTTGCAATGTGGAGATATTACTGTTTGTGCATTTACAATATTCATTGATTTTTGCCATTGAAAAACGTCCAGAAATGTTTGAAGCTACTGACTGAATGAAAGGAGCTGGCATCTCACTCTCTTTGAATCTTCTTTATCATGCTAGGATTAGCAGGAAAAAGCAAAAAATTTCAGAATTGCACCTTGCAATGCGGAGAAATTACTGTTTGTGCATTTACAATATTCATTGATTTTTGCCATTGAAAAACATGTTATTCATATACCAGAAATGTTTGAAGCTACTGACTGAATGAAAAGAGCTGGCATCTCACTCTCTTTGAATCTTCTTTATCATGCCAGTATTAGCAGGAAAAAGCAAAAAATTTCAGAATTGCACCTTGCAATGTGGAGATATTACTGTTTGTGCATTTACAATATTCATTGATTTTTGCCATTGAAAAACGTCCAGAAATGTTTGAAGCTACTGACTGAATGAAAAGAGCTGGCATCTCACTCTCTTTGAATCTTCTTTATCATGCTAAGAGGAGCAGGAAAAAGCAAAAAATTTCAGAATTGCACGTTGCAATGTGGAGATATTACTGTTTGTGCATTTACAATATTCATTGATTTTTGCCATTGAAAAACATGTTATTCATATACCAGAAATGTTTGAAGCTACTGACTGAATGAAAAGAGCTGGCATCTCACTCTTTGAATCTTCTTTATCATGCCAGGATTAGCAGGAAAAAGCAAAAAATTTCAGAATTGCACCTTGCAATGTGGAGATATTACTGTTTGTGCA
Source organism: Phyllobates terribilis (assembly GCF_046119375.1). Lineage (NCBI taxonomy): Eukaryota > Metazoa > Chordata > Amphibia > Anura > Dendrobatidae > Phyllobates > Phyllobates terribilis. The sequence continues at coordinate 1,121,599 of NW_027363181.1, read as the reverse complement.
TTTACAATATTCATTGATTTTTGCCATTGAAAAATGTCCAGAAATGTTTGAAGCTACTGACTGAATGAAAAGAGCTGGCATCTCACTCTCTTTGAATCTTCTTTATCATGCCAGGATTAGCAGGAAAAAGCAAAAAATTTCAGAATTGCACCTTGCAATCCGGAGAAATTACTGTTTGTGCATTTACAATATTCATTGATTTTTGCCATTGAAAAACATCGTTATTCATATACCAGAAATGTTTGAAGCTACTGACTGAATGAAAGGAGCTGGCATCTCACTCTCTTTGAATCTTCTTTATCATGCTAGGATTAGCAGGAAAAAGCAAAAAATTTCAGAATTGCACCTTGCAATGCGGAGAAATTACTGTGTGTGCATTTACAATATTCATTGATTTTTGCCATTGAAAAACATCGTTATTCATATACCAGAAATGTTTGAAGCTACTGACTGAATGAAAGGAGCTGGCATCTCACTCTCTTTGAATCTTCTTTATCATGCTAGGATTAGCAGGAAAAAGCAAAAAATTTCAGAATTGCACCTTGCAATGCGGAGAAATTACTGTGTGTGCATTTACAATATTCATTGATTTTTGCCATTGAAAAACATTGTTATTCATATACCAGAAATGTTTGAAGCTACTGACTGAATGAAAAGAGCTGGCATCTCACTCTCTTTGAATCTTCTTTATCATCCCAGGATTAGCAGGAAAAAGCAAAAAATTTCAGAATTGCACCTTGCAATGTGGAGATATTACTGTTTGTGCATTTACAATATTCATTGATTTTTGCCATTGAAAAACGTCCAGAAATGTTTGAAGCTACTGACTGAATGAAAGGAGCTGGCATCTCACTCTCTTTGAATCTTCTTTATCATGCTAGGATTAGCAGGAAAAAGCAAAAAATGTCAGAATTGCACCTTGCAATGCGGAGAAATTACTGTGTGTGCATTTACAATATTCATTGATTTTTGCCATTGAAAAACATCGTTATTCATATACCAGAAATGTTTGAAGCTACTGACTGAATGAAAGGAGCTGGCATCTCACTCTCTTTGAATCTTCTTTATCATGCTAGGATTAGCAGGAAAAAGCAAAAAATTTCAGAATTGCACCTTGCAATGCGGAGAAATTACTGTGTGTGCATTTACAATATTCATTGATTTTTGCCATTGAAAAACATTGTTATTCATATACCAGAAATGTTTGAAGCTACTGACTGAATGAAAAGAGCTGGCATCTCACTCTCTTTGAATCTTCTTTATCATCCCAGGATTAGCAGGAAAAAGCAAAAAATTTCAGAATTGCACCTTGCAATGTGGAGATATTACTGTTTGTGCATTTACAATATTCATTGATTTTTGCCATTGAAAAACGTCCAGAAATGTTTGAAGCTACTGACTGAATGAAAGGAGCTGGCATCTCACTCTCTTTGAATCTTCTTTATCATGCTAGGATTAGCAGGAAAAAGCAAAAAATTTCAGAATTGCACCTTGCAATGCGGAGAAATTACTGTGTGTGCATTTACAATATTCATTGATTTTTGCCATTGAAAAACATCATGTTATTCATATACCAGAAATGTTTGAAGCTACTGACTGAATGAAAGGAGCTGGCATCTCACTCTCTTTGAATCTTCTTTATCATGCTAGGATTATCAGGAAAAAGCAAAAAATTTCAGAATTGCACCTTGCAATGCGGAGAAATTACTGTTTGTGCATTTACAATATTCATTGATTTTTGCCATTGAAAAACATCATGTTATTCATATACCAGAAATGTTTGAAGCTACTGACTGAATGAAAAGAGCTGGCATCTCACTCTCTTTGAATCTTCTTTATCATGCCAGGATTAGCAGGAAAAAGCAAAAAAATTTCAGAACTGCACCTTGCAATGTGGAGATATTACTGTTTGTGCATTTACAATATTCATTGATTTTTGCCATTGAAAAACGTCCAGAAATGTTTGAAGCTACTGACTGAATGAAAAGAGCTGGCATCTCACTCTCTTTGAATCTTCTTTATCATGCTAAGAGGAGCAGGAAAAAGCAAAAAAATTCAGAATTGCACCTTGCAATGTGGAGATATTACTGTTTGTGGATTTACAATATTCATTGATTTTTGCCATTGAAAAACATGTTATTCATATACCAGAAATGTTTGAAGATACTGACTGAATGAAAAGAGCTGGCATCTCACTCTCTTTGAATCTTTTTTATCATGCCAGGATTAGCAGGAAAAAGCAAAAAATTTCAAAATTGCACCTTGCAATGCGGAGAAATTACTGTTTGTGCATTTACAATATTCATTGATTTTTGCCATTGAAAAACATCGTTATTCATATACCAGAAATGTTTGAAGCTACTGACTGAATGAAAGGAGCTGGCATCTCACTCTCTTTTAATCTTCTTTATCATGCTAGGATTAGCAGGAAAAAGCTAAAAATTTCAGAATTGCACCTTGCAATGCGGAGAAATTACTGTGTGTGCATTTACAATATTCATTGATTTTTGCCATTAAAAAACATCGTTATTCATATACCAGAAATGTTTGAAGCTACTGACTGAATGAAAGGAGCTGGCATCTCACTCTCTTTGAATCTTCTTTATCATGCTAGGATTAGCAGGAAAAAGCAAAAAATTTCAGAATTGCACCTTGCAATGCGGAGAAATTACTGTGTGTGCATTTACAATATTCATTGATTTTTGCCATTGAAAAACGTCCAGAAATGTTTGAAGCTACTGACTGAATGAAAAGAGCTGGCATCTCACTCTCTTTGAATCTTCTTTATCATGCCAGGATTAGCAGGAAAAAACAAAAAATTTCAGAATTGCACCTTGCAATTCGGAGAAATTACTGTTTGTGCATTTACAATATTCATTGATTTTTGCCATTGAAAAACATCGTTATTCATATACCAGAAATGTTTGAAGCTACTGACTGAATGAAAGGAGCTGGCATCTCACTCTCTTTGAATCTTCTTTATCATGCTAGGATTAGCAGGAAAAAGCAAAACATTTCAGAATTGCACCTTGCAATGCGGAGAAATTACTGTGTGTGCATTTACAATATTCATTGACTTTTGCCATTGAAAAACATCGTTATTCATATACCAGAAATGTTTGAAGCTACTGACTGAATGAAAGGAGCTGGCATCTCACTCTCTTTGAATCTTCTTTATCATGCTAGGATTAGCAGGAAAAAGCAAAAAATTTCAGAATTGCCCCTTGCAATGCGGAGAAATTACTGTGTGTGCATTTACAATATTCATTGATTTTTGCCATTGAAAAACATCGTTATTCATATACCAGAAATGTTTGAAGCTACTGACTGAATGAAAAGAGCTGGCATCTCACTCTCTTTGAATCTTCTTTATCATGCCAGGATTAGCAGGAAAAAGCAAAAAATTTCAGAATTGCACCTTGCAATGTGGAGATATTACTGTTTGTGCATTTACAATATTCATTGATTTTTGCCATTGAAAAACGTCCAGAAATGTTTGAAGCTACTGACTGAATGAAAGGAGCTGGCATCTCACTCTCTTTGAATCTTCTTTATCATGCTAGGATTAGCAGGAAAAAGCAAAAAATTTCAGAATTGCACCTTGCAATGCGGAGAAATTACTGTGTGTGCATTTACAATATTCATTGATTTTTGCCATTGAAAAACATCATGTTATTCATATACCAGAAATGTTTGAAGCTACTGACTGAATGAAAGGAGCTGGCATCTCACTCTCTTTGAATCTTCTTTATCATGCTAGGATTAGCAGGAAAAAGCAAAAAATTTCAGAATTGCACCTTGCAATGCGGAGAAATTACTGTTTGTGCATTTACAATATTCATTGATTTTTGCCATTGAAAAACATCATGTTATTCATATACCAGAAATGTTTGAAGCTACTGACTGAATGAAAAGAGCTGGCATCTCACTCTCTTTGAATCTTCTTTATCATGCCAGGATTAGCAGGAAAAAGCAAAAAATTTCAGAATTGCACCTTGCAATGCGGAGAAATTACTGTGTGTGCATTTACAATATTCATTGATTTTTGCCATTGAAAAACATCATGTTATTCATATACCAGAAATGTTTGAAGCTACTGACTGAATGAAAGGAGCTGGCATCTCACTCTCTTTGAATCTTCTTTATCATGCTAGGATTAGCAGGAAAAAGCAAAAAATTTCAGAATTGCACCTTGCAATGCGGAGAAATTACTGTTTGTGCATTTACAATATTCATCGATTTTTGCCATTGAAAAACATCATGTTATTCATATACCAGAAATGTTTGAAGCTACTGACTGAATGAAAGGAGCTGGCATCTCACTCTCTTTGAATCTTCTTTATCATGCTAGGATTAGCAGGAAAAAGCAAAAAATTTCAGAATTGCACCTTGCAATGCGGAGAAATTACTGTTTGTGCATTTACAATATTCATTGATTTTTGCCATTGAAAAACATGTTATTCATATACCAGAAAAGTTTGAACCTACTGACTGAATGAAAATAGCTGGCATCTCACTCTCTTTGAATCTTCTTTATCATGCCAGGATTAGCAGGAAAAAGCAAAAAATTTCAGAATTGCACCTTGCAATGTGGAGATATTACTGTTTGTGCATTTACAATATTCATTGATTTTTGCCATTGAAAAACGTCCAGAAATGTTTGAAGCTACTGACTGAATGAAAGGAGCTGGCATCTCACTCTCTTTGAATCTTCTTTATCATGCTAGGATTAGCAGGAAAAAGCAAAAAATTTCAGAATTGCACCTTGCAATGCGGAGAAATTACTGTGTGTGCATTTACAATATTCATTGATTTTTGCCATTGAAAAACATCGTTATTCATATACCAGAAATGTTTGAAGCTACTGACTGAATGAAAAGAGCTGTCATCTCACTCTCTTTGAATCTTCTTTATCATGCCAGGATTAGCAGGAAAAAGCAAATAATTTCAGAATTGCACCTTGCAATGTGGAGATATTACTGTTTGTGCATTTACAATATTCATTGATTTTTGCCATTGAAAAACATGTTATTCATATACCAGAAATGTTTGAAGCTACTGACTGAATGAAAAGAGCTGGCATCTCACTCTCTTTGAATCTTCTTTATCATGCCAGGATTAGCAGGAAAAAGCAAAAAATTTCAGAATTGCACCTTGCAATGTGGAGATATTACTGTTTGTGCATTTACAATATTCATTGATTTTTGCCATTGAAAAACGTAAAGAAATGTTTGAAGCTACTGACTGAATGAAAGGAGCTGGCATCTCACTCTCTTTGAATCTTCTTTATCATGCTAGGATTAGCAGGAAAAAGCAAAAAATTTCAGAATTGCACCTTGCAATGCGGAGAAATTACTGTGTGTGCATTTACAATATTCATTGATTTTTGCCATTGAAAAACATTGTTATTCATATACCAGAAATGTTTGAAGCTACTGACTGAATGAAAAGAGCTGGCATCTCACTCTCTTTGAATCTTCTTTATCATGCCAGGATTAGCAGGAAAAAGCAAAAAAATTTCAGAATTGCACCTTGCAATGTGGAGATATTACTGTTTGTGCATTTACAATATTCATTGATTTTTGCCATTGAAAAACGTCCAGAAATGTTTGAAGCTACTGACTGAATGAAAGGAGCTGGCATCTCACTCTCTTTGAATCTTCTTTATCATGCTAGGATTAGCAGGAAAAAGCAAAAAATTTCAGAATTGCACCTTGCAATGCGGAGAAATTACTGTTTGTGCATTTACAATATTCATTGATTTTTGCCATTGAAAAACATGTTATTCATATACCAGAAATGTTTGAAGCTACTGACTGAATGAAAAGAGCTGGCATCTCACTCTCTTTGAATCTTCTTTATCATGCCAGGATTAGCAGGAAAAAGCAAAAAATTTCAGAATTGCACCTTGCAATGTGGAGATATTACTGTTTGTGCATTTACAATATTCATTGATTTTTGCAATTGAAAAACGTCCAGAAATGTTTGAAGCTACTGACTGAATGAAAAGAGCTGGCATCTCACTCTCTTTGAATCTTCTTTATCATGCTAGGATTAGCAGGAAAAAGCAAAAAATTTCAGAATTGCACCTTGCAATGCGGAGAAATTACTGTTTGTGCATTTACAATATTCATTGATTTTTGCCATTGAAAAACATGTTATTCATATACCAGAAATGTTTGAAGCTACTGACTGAATGAAAAGAGCTGGCATCTCACTCTCTTTGAATCTTCTTTATCATGCCAGGATTAGCAGGAAAAAGCAAAAAATTTCAGAATTGCACCTTGCAATGTGGAGATATTACTGTTTGTGCATTTACAATATTCATTGATTTTTGCCATTGAAAAACGTCCAGAAATGTTTGAAGCTACTGACTGAATGAAAGGAGCTGGCATCTCACTCTCTTTGAATCTTCTTTATCATGCTAGGATTAGCAGGAAAAAGCAAAAAAATTCAGAATTGCACCTTGCAATGCGGAGAAATTACTGTGTGTGCATTTACAATATTCATTGATTTTTGCCATTGAAAAACATCGTTATTCATATACCAGAAATGTTTGAAGCTACTGACTGAATGAAAGGAGCTGGCATCTCACTCTCTTTGAATCTTCTTTATCATCCTAGGATTAGCAGGAAAAAGCAAAAAATTTCAGAATTGCACCTTGCAATGCGGAGAAATTACTGTGTGTGCATTTACAATATTCATTGATTTTTGCCATTGAAAAACATCGTTATTCATATACCAGAAATGTTTGAAGCTACTGACTGAATGAAAAGAGCTGGCATCTCACTCTCTTTGAATCTTCTTTATCATGCCAGGATTAGCAGGAAAAAGCAAAAAATTTCAGAATTGCACCTTGCAATGTGGAGATATTACTGTTTGTGCATTTACAATATTCATTGATTTTTGCCATTGAAAAACGTCCAGAAATGTTTGAAGCTACTGACTGAATGAAAGGAGCTGGCATCTCACTCTCTTTGAATCTTCTTTATCATGCTAGGATTAGCAGGAAAAAGCAAAAATTTCAGAATTGCACCTTGCAATGCGGAGAAATTACTGTGTGTGCATTTACAATATTCATTGATTTTTGCCATTGAAAAACATCATGTTATTCATATACCAGAAATGTTTGAAGCTACTGACTGAATGAAAGGAGCTGGCATCTCACTCTCTTTGAATCTTCTTTATCATCCTAGGATTAGCAGGAAAAAGCAAAAAATTTCAGAATTGCACCTTGCAATGCGGAGAAATTACTGTGTGTGCATTTACAATATTCATTGATTTTTGCCATTGAAAAACATCGTTATTCATATACCAGAAATGTTTGAAGCTACTGACTGAATGAAAAGAGCTGGCATCTCACTCTCTTTGAATCTTCTTTATCATGCCAGGATTAGCAGGAAAAAGCAAAAAATTTCAGAATTGCACCTTGCAATGTGGAGATATTCCTGTTTGTGCATTTACAATATTCATTGATTTTTGCCATTGAAAAACGTCCAGAAATGTTTGAAGCTACTGACTGAATGAAAGGAGCTGGCATCTCACTCTCTTTGAATCTTCTTTATCATGCTAGGAATAGCAGGAAAAAGCAAAAATTTCAGAATTGCACCTTGCAATGCGGAGAAATTACTGTGTGTGCATTTACAATATTCATTGATTTTTGCCATTGAAAAACATCATGTTATTCATATACCAGAAATGTTTGAAGCTACTGACTGAATGAAAGGAGCTGGCATCTCACTCTCTTTGAATCTTCTTTATCATGCTAGGATTATCAGGAAAAAGCAAAAAAATTCAGAATTGCACCTTGCAATGCGGAGAAATTACTGTTTGTGCATTTACAATATTCATTGATTTTTGCCATTGAAAAACATCGTTATTCATATACCAGAAATGTTTGAAGCTACTGACTGAATGAAAAGAGCTGGCATCTCACTCTCTTTGAATCTTCTTTATCATGCTAGGATTAGCAGGAAAAAGCAAAAAATTTCAGAATTGCACCTTGCAATGCGGAGAAATTACTGTGTGTGCATTTACAATATTCATTGATTTTTGCCATTGAAAAACATCATGTTATTCATATACCAGAAATGTTTGAAGCTACTGACTGAATGAAAGGAGCTGGCATCTCACTCTCTTTGAATCTTCTTTATCATGCTAGGATTAGCAGGAAAAAGCAAAAAATTTCAGAATTGCACCTTGCAATGCGGAGAAATTACTGTTTGTGCATTTACAATATTCATTGATTTTTGCCATTGAAAAACATCATGTTATTCATATACCAGAAATGTTTGAAGCTACTGACTGAATGAAAGGAGCTGGCATCTCACTCTCTTTGAATCTTCTTTATCATGCTAGGATTAGCAGGAAAAAGCAAAAAATTTCAGAATTGCACCTTGCAATGCGGAGAAATTACTGTTTGTGCATTTACAATATTCATTGATTTTTGCCATTGAAAAACATGTTATTCATATACCAGAAATGTTTGAAGCTACTGACTGAATGAAAAGAGCTGGCATCTCACTCTCTTTGAATCTTCTTTATCATGCCAGGATTAGCAGGAAAAAGCAAAAAATTTCAGAATTGCACCTTGCAATGTGGAGATATTACTGTTTGTGCATTTACAATATTCATTGATTTTTGCCATTGAAAAACATCCAGAAATGTTTGAAGCTACTGACTGAATGAAAGGAGCTGGCATCTCACTCTCTTTGAATCTTCTTTATCATGCTAGAATTAGCAGGAAAAAGCAAAAAATTTCAGAATTGCACCTTGCAATGCGGAGAAATTACTGTTTGTGCATTTACAATATTCATTGATTTTTGCCATTGAAAAACATGTTATTCATATACCAGAAATGTTTGAAGCTACTGACTGAATGAAAAGAGCTGGCATCTCACTCTCTTTGAATCTTCTTTATCATGCCAGGATTAGCAGGAAAAAGCAAAAAATTTCAGAATTGCACGTTGCAATGTGGAGATATTACTGTTTGTGCATTTACAATATTCATTGATTTTTGCCATTGAAAAACGTCCAGAAATGTTTGAAGCTACTGACTGAATGAAAGGAGCTGGCATCTCACTCTCTTTGAATCTTCTTTATCATGCTAGGATTAGCAGGAAAAAGCAAAAAATTTCAGAATTGCACCTTGCAATGCGGAGAAATTACTGTGTGTGCATTTACAATATTCATTGATTTTTGCCATTGAAAAACATGTTATTCATATACCAGAAATGTTTGAAGCTACTGACTGAATGAAAAGAGCTGGCATCTCACTCTCTTTGAATCTTCTTTATCATGCCAGGATTAGCAGGAAAAAGCAAAAAATTTCAGAATTGCACCTTGCAATGTGGAGATATTACTGTTTGTGCATTTACAATATTCATTGATTTTTGCCATTGAAAAACGTCCAGAAATGTTTGAAGCTACTGACTGAATGAAAGGAGCTGGCATCTCACTCTCTTTGAATCTTCTTTATCATGCTAGGATTAGCAGGAAAAAGCAAAAAATTTCAGAATTGCACCTTGCAATGCGGAGAAATTACTGTTTGTGCATTTACAATATTCATTGATTTTTGCCATTGAAAAACATGTTATTCATATACCAGAAATGTTTGAAGCTACTGACTGAATGAAAAGAGCTGGCATCTCACTCTCTTTGAATCTTCTTTATCATGCCAGGATTAGCAGGAAAAAGCAAAAAATTTCAGAATTGCACCTTGCAATGTGGAGATGTTACTGTTTGTGCATTTACAATATTCATTGATTTTTGCCATTGAAAAACGTCCAGAAATGTTTGAAGCTACTGACTGAATGAAAAGAGCTGGCATCTCACTCTCTTTGAATCTTCTTTATCATGCCAGGATTAGCAGGAAAAAGCAAAAAATTTCAGAATTGCACCTTGCAATGCGGAGAAATTACTGTTTGTGCATTTACAATATTCATTGATTTTTGCCATTGAAAAACATCGTTATTCATATACCAGAAATGTTTGAAGCTACTGACTGAATGAAAGGAGCTGGCATCTCACTCTATTTGAATCTTCTTTATCATGCTAGGATTAGCAGGAAAAAGCAAAAAATTTCAGAATTGCACCTTGCAATGCGGAGAAATTACTGTGTGTGCATTTACAATATTCATTGATTTTTGCCATTGAAAAACATCGTTATTCATATACCAGAAATGTTTGAAGCTACTGACTGAATGAAAGGAGCTGGCATCTCACTCTCTTTGAATCTTCTTTATCATGCTAGGATTAGCAGGAAAAAGCAAAAAATTTCAGAATTGCACCTTGCAATGCGGAGAAATTACTGTGTGTGCATTTACAATATTCATTGATTTTTGCCATTGAAAAACATCGTTATTCATATGCCAGAAATGTTTGAAGCTACTGACTGAATGAAAAGAGCTGGCATCTCACTCTCTTTGAATCTTCTTTATCATGCCAGGATTAGCAGGAAAAAGCAAAAAATTTCAGAATTGCACCTTGCAATGTGGAGATATTACTGTTTGTGCATTTACAATATTCATTGATTTTTGCCATTGAAAAACGTCCAGAAATGTTTGAAGCTACTGACTGAATGAAAGGAGCTGGCATCTCACTCTCTTTGAATCTTCTTTATCATGCTAGGATTAGCAGGAAAAAGCAAAAAATTTCAGAATTGCACCTTGCAATGCGGAGAAATTACTGTGTGTGCATTTACAATATTCATTGATTTTTGCCATTGAAAAACATCATGTTATTCATATACCAGAAATGTTTGAAGCTACTGACTGAATGAAAAGAGCTGGCATCTCACTCTCTTTGAATCTTCTTTATCATGCTAGGATTAGCAGGAAAAAGCAAAAAATTTCAGAATTGCACCTTGCAATGCGGAGAAATTACTGTGTGTGCATTTACAATATTCATTGATTTTTGCCATTAAAAAACATCATGTTATTCATATACCAGAAATGTTTGAAGCTACTGACTGAATGAAAGGAGCTGGCATCTCACTCTCTTTGAATCTTCTTTATCATGCTAGGATTAGCAGGAAAAAGCAAAAAATTTCAGAATTGCACCTTGCAATGCGGAGAAATTACTGTTTGTGCATTTACAATATTCATTGATTTTTGCCATTGAAAAACATCATGTTATTCATATACCAGAAATGTTTGAAGCTACTGACTGAATGAAAGGAGCTGGCATCTCACTCTCTTTGAATCTTCTTTATCATGCTAGGATTAGCAGGAAAAAGCAAAAAATTTCAGAATTGCACCTTGCAATGCTGAGAAATTACTGTTTGTGCATTTACAATATTCATTGATTTTTGCCATTGAAAAACATGTTATTCATATACCAGAAATGTTTGAAGCTACTGACTGAATGAAAAGAGCTGGCATCTCACTCTCTTTGAATCTTCTTTATCATGCCAGGATTAGCAGGAAAAAGCAAAAAATTTCAGAATTGCACCTTGCAATGTGGAGATATTACTGTTTGTGCATTTACAATATTCATTGATTTTTGCCATTGAAAAACGTCCAGAAATGTTTGAAGCTACTGACTGAATGAAAGGAGCTGGCATCTCACTCTCTTTGAATCTTCTTTATCATGCTAGGATTAGCAGGAAAAAGCAAAAAATTTCAGAATTGCACCTTGCAATGCGGAGAAATTACTGTTTGTGCATTTACAATATTCATTGATTTTTGCCATTGAAAAACATGTTATTCATATACCAGAAATGTTTGAAGCTACTGACTGAATGAAAAGAGCTGGCATCTCACTCTCTTTGAATCTTCTTTATCATGCCAGGATTAGCAGGAAAAAGCAAAAAATTTCAGAATTGCACGTTGCAATGTGGAGATATTACTGTTTGTGCATTTACAATATTCATTGATTTTTGCCATTGAAAAACGTCCAGAAATGTTTGAAGCTACTGACTGAATGAAAGGAGCTGGCATCTCACTCTCTTTGAATCTTCTTTATCATGCTAGGATTAGCAGGAAAAAGCAAAACATTTCAGAATTGCACCTTGCAATGCGGAGAAATTACTGTGTGTGCATTTACTATATTCATTGATTTTTGCCATTGAAAAACATCGTTATTCATATACCAGAAATGTTTGAAGCTACTGACTGAATGAAAAGAGCTGGCATCTCACTCTCTTTGAATCTTCTTTATCATGCCAGGATTAGCAGGAAAAAGCAAAAAATTTCAGAATTGCACCTTGCAATGTGGAGATATTACTGTTTGTGCATTTACAATATTCATTGATTTTTGCCATTGAAAAACATGTTATTCATATACCAGAAATGTTTGAAGCTACTGACTGAATGAAAAGAGCTGGCATCTCACTCTCTTTGAATCTTCTTTATCATGCCAGGATTAGCAGGAAAAAGCAAAAAATTTCAGAATTGCACCTTGCAATGTGGAGATATTACTGTTTGTGCATTTACAATATTCATTGATTTTTGCCATTGAAAAACGTCCAGAAATGTTTGAAGCTACTGACTGAATGAAAGGAGCTGGCATCTCACTCTCTTTGAATCTTCTTATCATGCTAGGATTAGCAGGAAAAAGCAAAAAATTTCAGAATTGCACCTTGCAATGCGGAGAAATTACTGTGTGTGCATTTACAATATTCATTGATTTTTGCCATTGAAAAACATCGTTATTCATATACCAGAAATGTTTGAAGCTACTGACTGAATGAAAAGAGCTGGCATCTCACTCTCTTTGAATCTTCTTTATCATGCCAGGATTAGCAGGAAAAAGCAAAAAATTTCAGAATTGCACCTTGCAATGTGGAGATATTACTGTTTGTGCATTTACAATATTCATTGATTTTTGCCATTGAAAAACGTCCAGAAATGTTTGAAGCTACTGACTGAATGAAAGGAGCTGGCATCTCACTCTCTTTGAATCTTCTTTATCATGCTAGGATTAGCAGGAAAAAGCAAAAAATTTCAGAATTGCACCTTGCAATGCGGAGAAATTACTGTTTGTGCATTTACAATATTAATTGATTTTTGCCATTGAAAAACATGTTATTCATATACCAGAAATGTTTGAAGCTACTGACTGAATGAAAAGAGCTGGCATCTCACTCTCTTTGAATCTTCTTTATCATGCCAGGATTAGCAGGAAAAAGCAAAAAATTTCAGAATTGCACCTTGCAATGTGGAGATATTACTGTTTGTGCATTTACAATATTCATTGATTTTTGCCATTGAAAAACGTCCAGAAATGTTTGAAGCTACTGACTGAATGAAAGGAGCTGGCATCTCACTCTCTTTGAATCTTCTTTATCATGCTAGGATTAGCAGGAAAAAGCAAAAAATTTCAGAATTGCACCTTGCAATGCGGAGAAATTACTGTTTGTGCATTTACAATATTCATTGATTTTTGCCATTGAAAAACATGTTATTCATATACCAGAAATGTTTGAAGCTACTGACTGAATGAAAAGAGCTGGCATCTCACTCTCTTTGAATCTTCTTTATCATGCCAGGATTAGCAGGAAAAAGCAAAAAATTTCAGAATTGCACCTTGCAATGTGGAGATATTACTGTTTGTGCATTTACAATATTCATTGATTTTTGCCATTGAAAAACGTCCAGAAATGTTTGAAGCTACTGACTGAATGAAAAGAGCTGGCATCTCACTCTCTTTGAATCTTCTTTATCATGCCAGGATTAGCAGGAAAAAGCAAAAAATTTCAGAATTGCACCTTGCAATGTGGAGATATTACTGTTTGTGCATTTACAATATTCATTGATTTTTGCCATTGAAAAACGTCCAGAAATGTTTGAAGCTACTGACTGAATGAAAGGAGCTGGCATCTCACTCTCTTTGAATCTTCTTTATCATGCTAGGATTAGCAGGAAAAAGCAAAAAATTTCAGAATTGCACCTTGCAATGCGGAGAAATTACTGTTTGTGCATTTACTATATTCATTGATTTTTGCCATTGAAAAACATGTTATTCATATACCAGAAATGTTTGAAGCTACTGACTGAATGAAAAGAGCTGGCATCTCACTCTCTTTGAATCTTCTTTATCATGCCAGGATTAGCAGGAAAAAGCAAAAAATTTCAGAATTGCACGTTGCAATGTGGAGATATTACTGTTTGTGCATTTACAATATTCATTGATTTTTGCCATTGAAAAACGTCCAGAAATGTTTGAAGCTACTGACTGAATGAAAGGAGCTGGCATCTCACTCTCTTTGAATCTTCTTTATCATGCTAGGATTAGCAGGAAAAAGCAAAAAATTTCAGAATTGCACCTTGCAATGCGGAGAAATTACTGTGTGTGCATTTACAATATTCATTGATTTTTGCCATTGAAAAACATCGTTATTCATATACCAGAAATGTTTGAAGCTACTGACTGAATGAAAAGAGCTGGCATCTCACTCTCTTTGAATCTTCTTTATCATGCCAGGATTAGCAGGAAAAAGCAAAAAATTTCAGAATTGCACCTTGCAATGTGGAGATATTACTGTTTGTGCATTTACAATATTCATTGATTTTTGCCATTGAAAAACATGTTATTCATATACCAGAAATGTTTGAAGCTACTGACTGAATGAAAAGAGCTGGCATCTCACTCTCTTTGAATCTTCTTTATCATGCCAGGATTAGCAGGAAAAAGCAAAAAATTTCAGAATTGCACCTTGCAATGTGGAGATATTACTGTTTGTGCATTTACAATATTTATTGATTTTTGCCATTGAAAAACGTCCAGAAATGTTTGAAGCTACTGACTGAATGAAAGGAGCTGGCATCTCACTCTCTTTGAATCTTCTTTATCATGCTAGGATTAGCAGGAAAAAGCAAAAAATTTCAGAATTGCACCTTGCAATGCGGAGAAATTACTGTGTGTGCATTTACAATATTCATTGATTTTTGCCATTGAAAAACATCGTTATTCATATACCAGAAATGTTTGAAGCTACTGACTGAATGAAAAGAGCTGGCATCTCACTCTCTTTGAATCTTCTTTATCATGCCAGGATTAGCAGGAAAAAGCAAAAAATTTCAGAATTGCACCTTGCAATGTGGAGATATTGCTGTTTGTGCATTTACAATATTCATTGAATTTTGCCATTGAAAAACGTCCAGAAATGTTTGAAGCTACTGACTGAATGAAAGGAGCTGGCATCTCACTCTCTTTGAATCTTCTTTATCATGCTAGGATTAGCAGGAAAAAGCAAAAAATTTCAGAATTGCACCTTGCAATGCGGAGAAATTACTGTTTGTGCATTTACAATATTCATTGATTTTTGCCATTGAAAAACATGTTATTCATATACCAGAAATGTTTGAAGCTACTGACTGAATGAAAAGAGCTGGCATCTCACTCTCTTTGAATCTTCTTTATCATGCCAGGATTAGCAGGAAAAAGCAGAAAATTTCAGAATTGCACCTTGCAATGTGGAGATATTACTGTTTGTGCATTTACAATATTCATTGATTTTTGCCATTGAAAAACGTCCAGAAATGTTTGAAGCTACTGACTGAATGAAAGGAGCTGGCATCTCACTCTCTTTGAATCTTCTTTATCATGCTAGGATTAGCAGGAAAAAGCAAAAAATTTCAGAATTGCACCTTGCAATGCAGAGAAATTACTGTTTGTGCATTTACAATATTCATTGATTTTTGCCATTGAAAAACATGTTATTCATATACCAGAAATGTTTGAAGCTACTGACTGAATGAAAAGAGCTGGCATCTCACTCTCTTTGAATCTTCTTTATCATGCCAGGATTAGCAGGAAAAAGCAAAAAATTTCAGAATTGCACCTTGCAATGTGGAGATATTACTGTTTGTGCATTTACAATATTCATTGATTTTTGCCATTGAAAAAGGTCCAGAAATGTTTGAAGCTACTGACTGAATGAAAAGAGCTGGCATCTCACTCTCTTTGAATCTTCTTTATCAAGCCAGGATTAGCAGGAAAAAGCAAAAAATTTCAGAATTGCACCTTGCAATGTGGAGATATTACTGTTTGTGCATTTACAATATTCATTGATTTTTGCCATTGAAAAACGTCCAGAAATGTTTGAAGCTACTGACTGAATGAAAGGAGCTGGCATCTCACTCTCTTTGAATCTTCTTTATCATGCTAGGATTAGCAGGAAAAAGCAAAAAATTTCAGAATTGCACCTTGCAATGCGGAGAAATTACTGTGTGTGCATTTACAATATTCATTGATTTTTGCCATTGAAAAACATCATGTTATTCATATACCAGAAATGTTTGAAGCTACTGACTGAATGAAAGGAGCTGGCATCTCACTCTCTTTGAATCTTCTTTATCATGCTAGGATTAGCAGGAAAAAGCAAAAAATTTCAGAATTGCACCTTGCAATGCGGAGAAATTACTGTTTGTGCATTTACAATATTCATTGATTTTTGCCATTGAAAAACATGTTATTCATATACCAGAAATGTTTGAAGCTACTGACTGTATGAAAAGAGCTGGCATCTCACTCTCTTTGAATCTTCTTTATCATGCCAGGATTAGCAGGAAAAAGCAAAAAATTTCAGAATTGCACCTTGCAATGTGGAGATATTACTGTTTGTGCATTTACAATATTCATTGATTTTTGCCATTGAAAAACGTCCAGAAATGTTTGAAGCTACTGACTGAATGAAAGGAGCTGGCATCTCACTCTCTTTGAATCTTCTTTATCATGCTAGGATTAGCAGGAAAAAGCAAAAAATTTCAGAATTGCACCTTGCAATGCGGAGAAATTACTGTTTGTGCATTTACAATATTCATTGATTTTTGCCATTGAAAAACATGTTATTCATATACCAGAAATGTTTGAAGCTACTGACTGAATGAAAAGAGCTGGCATCTCACTCTCTTTGAATCTTCTTTATCATGCCAGGATTAGCAGGAAAAAGCAAAAAATTTCAGAATTGCACGTTGCAATGTGGAGATATTACTGTTTGTGCATTTACAATATTCATTGATTTTTGCCATTGAAAAACGTCCAGAAATGTTTGAAGCTACTGACTGAATGAAAGGAGCTGGCATCTCACTCTCTTTGAATCTTCTTTATCATGCTAGGATTAGCAGGAAAAAGCAAAAAATTTCAGAATTGCACCTTGCAATGCGGAGAAATTACTGTGTGTGCATTTACAATATTCATTGATTTTTGCCATTGAAAAACATGTTATTCATATACCAGAAATGTTTGAAGCTACTGACTGAATGAAAAGAGCTGGCATCTCACTCTCTTTGAATCTTCTTTATCATGCCAGGATTAGCAGGAAAAAGCAAAAAAATTCAGAATTTCACCTTGCAATGTGGAGATATTACTGTTTGTGCATTTACAATATTCATTGATTTTTGCCATTGAAAAACGTCCAGAAATGTTTGAAGCTACTGACTGAATGAAAGGAGCTGGCATCTCACTCTCTTTGAATCTTCTTTATCATGCTAGGATTAGCAGGAAAAAGCAAAAAATTTCAGAATTGCACCTTGCAATGCGGAGAAATTACTGTTTGTGCATTTACAATATTCATTGATTTTTGCCATTGAAAAACATGTTATTCATATACCAGAAATGTTTGAAGCTACTGACTGAATGAAAAGAGCTGGCATCTCACTCTCTTTGAATCTTCTTTATCATGCCAGGATTAGCAGGAAAAAGCAAAAAATTTCAGAATTGCACCTTGCAATGTGGAGATATTACTGTTTGTGCATTTACAATATTCATTGATTTTTGCCATTGAAAAACGTCCAGAAATGTTTGAAGCTACTGACTGAATGAAAGGAGCTGGCATCTCACTCTCTTTGAATCTTCTTTATCATGCTAGGATTAGCAGGAAAAAGCAAAAAATTTCAGAATTGCACCTTGCAATGCGGAGAAATTACTGTGTGTGCATTTACAATATTCATTGATTTTTGCCATTGAAAAACATGTTATTCATATACCAGAAATGTTTGAAGCTACTGACTGAATGAAAAGAGCTGGCATCTCACTCTCTTTGAATCTTTTTTATCATGCCAGGATTAGCAGGAAAAAGCAAAAAATTTCAGAATTGCACCTTGCAATGTGGAGATATTACTGTTTGTGCATTTACAATATTCATTGATTTTTGCCATTGAAAAACGTCCAGAAATGTTTGAAGCTACTGACTGAATGAAAGGAGCTGGCATCTCACTCTCTTTGAATCTTCTTTATCATGCTAGGATTAGCAGGAAAAAGCAAAAAATTTCAGAATTGCACCTTGCAATGCGGAGAAATTACTGTTTGTGCATTTACAATATTCATTGATTTTTGCCATTGAAAAACATGTTATTCATATACCAGAAATGTTTGAAGCTACTGACTGAATGAAAAGAGCTGGCATCTCACTCTCTTTGAATCTTCTTTATCATGCCAGGATTAGCAGGAAAAAGCAAAAAATTTCAGAATTGCACCTTGCAATGTGGAGATATTACTGTTTGTGCATTTACAATATTCATTGATTTTTGCCATTGAAAAACGTCCAGAAATGTTTGAAGCTACTGACTGAATGAAAAGAGCTGGCATCTCACTCTCTTTGAATCTTCTTTATCATGCCAGGATTAGCAGGAAAAAGCAAAAAATTTCAGAATTGCACCTTGCAATGCGGAGAAATTACTGTTTGTGCATTTACAATATTCATTGATTTTTGCCATTGAAAAACATCGTTATTCATATACCAGAAATGTTTGAAGCTACTGACTGAATGAAAGGAGCTGGCATCTCACTCTATTTGAATCTTCTTTATCATGCTAGGATTAGCAGGAAAAAGCAAAAAATTTCAGAATTGCACCTTGCAATGCGGAGAAATTACTGTGTGTGCATTTACAATATTCATTGATTTTTGCCATTGAAAAACATCGTTATTCATATACCAGAAATGTTTGAAGCTACTGACTGAATGAAAGGAGCTGGCATCTCACTCTCTTTGAATCTTCTTTATCATGCTAGGATTAGCAGGAAAAAGCAAAAAATTTCAGAATTGCACCTTGCAATGCGGAGAAATTACTGTGTGTGCATTTACAATATTCATTGATTTTTGCCATTGAAAAACATCGTTATTCATATACCAGAAATGTTTGAAGCTACTGACTGAATGAAAAGAGCTGGCATCTCACTCTCTTTGAATCTTCTTTATCATGCCAGGATTAGCAGGAAAAAGCAAAAAATTTCAGAATTGCACCTTGCAATGTGGAGATATTACTGTTTGTGCATTTACAATATTCATTGATTTTTGCCATTGAAAAACGTCCAGAAATGTTTGAAGCTACTGACTGAATGAAAGGAGCTGGCATCTCACTCTCTTTGAATCTTCTTTATCATGCTAGGATTAGCAGGAAAAAGCAAAAAATTTCAGAATTGCACCTTGCAATGCGGAGAAATTACTGTGTGTGCATTTACAATATTCATTGATTTTTGCCATTGAAAAACATGTTATTCATATACCAGAAATGTTTGAAGCTACTGACTGAATGAAAAGAGCTGGCATCTCACTCTCTTTGAATCTTCTTTATCATGCCAGGATTAGCAGGAAAAAGCAAAAAATTTCAGAATTGCACCTTGCAATGTGGAGATATTACTGTTTGTGCATTTACAATATTCATTGATTTTTGCCATTGAAAAACGTCCAGAAATGTTTGAAGCTACTGACTGAATGAAAGGAGCTGGCATCTCACTCTCTTTGAATCTTCTTTATCATGCTAGGATTAGCAGGAAAAAGCAAAAAATTTCAGAATTGCACCTTGCAATGCGGAGAAATTACTGTTTGTGCATTTACAATATTCATTGATTTTTGCCATTGAAAAACATGTTATTCATATACCAGAAATGTTTGAAGCTACTGACTGAATGAAAAGAGCTGGCATCTCACTCTCTTTGAATCTTCTTTATCATGCCAGGATTAGCAGGAAAAAGCAAAAAATTTCAGAATTGCACCTTGCAATGTGGAGATATTACTGTTTGTGCATTTACAATATTCATTGATTTTTGCCATTGAAAAACGTCCAGATATGTTTGAAGCTACTGACTGAATGAAAAGAGCTGGCATCTCACTCTCTTTGAATCTTCTTTATCATGCCAGGATTAGCAGGAAAAAGCAAAAAATTTCAGAATTGCACCTTGCAATGCGGAGAAATTACTGTTTGTGCATTTACAATATTCATTGATTTTTGCCATTGAAAAACATCGTTATTCATATACCAGAAATGTTTGAAGCTACTGACTGAATGAAAGGAGCTGGCATCTCACTCTATTTGAATCTTCTTTATCATGCTAGGATTAGCAGGAAAAAGCAAAAAATTTCAGAATTGCACCTTGCAATGCGGAGAAATTACTGTGTGTGCATTTACAATATTCATTGATTTTTGCCATTGAAAAACATCGTTATTCATATACCAGAAATGTTTGAAGCTACTGACTGAATGAAAGGAGCTGGCATCTCACTCTCTTTGAATCTTCTTTATCATGCTAGGATTAGCAGGAAAAAGCAAAAAATTTCAGAATTGCACCTTGCAATGCGGAGAAATTACTGTGTGTGCATTTACAATATTCATTGATTTTTGCCATTGAAAAACATCGTTATTCATATACCAGAAATGTTTGAAGCTACTGACTGAATGAAAAGAGCTGGCATCTCACTCTCTTTGAATCTTCTTTATCATGCCAGGATTAGCAGGAAAAAGCAAAAAATTTCAGAATTGCACCTTGCAATGTGGAGATATTACTGTTTGTGCATTTACAATATTCATTGATTTTTGCCATTGAAAAACGTCCAGAAATGTTTGAAGCTACTGACTGAATGAAAGGAGCTGGCATCTCACTCTCTTTGAATCTTCTTTATCATGCTAGGATTAGCAGGAAAAAGCAAAAAATTTCAGAATTGCACCTTGCAATGCGGAGAAATTACTGTGTGTGCATTTACAATATTCATTGATTTTTGCCATTGAAAAACATCATGTTATTCATATACCAGAAATGTTTGAAGCTACTGACTGAATGAAAAGAGCTGGCATCTCACTCTGTTTGAATTTTCATCATGCTAGGATTAGCAGGAAAAAGCAAAAAATTTCAGAATTGCACCTTGCAATGCGGAGAAATTACTGTGTGTGCATTTACAATATTCATTGATTTTTGCCATTGAAAAACATCATGTTATTCATATACCAGAAATGTTTGAAGCTACTGGCTGAATGAAAGGAGCTGGCATCTCACTCTCTTTGAATCTTCTTTATCATGCTAGGATTAGCAGGAAAAAGCAAAAAATTTCAGAATTGCACCTTGCAATGCGGAGAAATTACTGTTTGTGCATTTACAATATTCATTGATTTTTGCCATTGAAAAACATCATGTTATTCATATACCAGAAATGTTTGAAGCTACTGACTGAATGAAAGGAGCTGGCATCTCACTCTCTTTGAATCTTCTTTATCATGCTAGGATTAGCAGGAAAAAGCAAAAAATTTCAGAATTGCACCTTGCAATGCTGAGAAATTACTGTTTGTGCATTTACAATATTCATTGATTTTTGCCATTGAAAAACATGTTATTCATATACCAGAAATGTTTGAAGCTACTGACTGAATGAAAAGAGCTGGAATCTCACTCTCTTTGAATCTTCTTTATCATGCCAGGATTAGCAGGAAAAAGCAAAAAATTTCAGAATTGCACCTTGCAATGTGGAGATATTACTGTTTGTGCATTTACAATATTCATTGATTTTTGCCATTGAAAAACGTCCAGAAATGTTTGAAGCTACTGACTGAATGAAAGGAGCTGGCATCTCACTCTCTTTGAATCTTCTTTATCATGCTAGGATTAGCAGGAAAAAGCAAAAAATTTCAGAATTGCACCTTGCAATGCGGAGAAATTACTGTTTGTGCATTTACAATATTCATTGATTTTTGCCATTGAAAAACATGTTATTCATATACCAGAAATGTTTGAAGCTACTGACTGAATGAAAAGAGCTGGCATCTCACTATCTTTGAATCTTCTTTATCATGCCAGGATTAGCAGGAAAAAGCAAAAAATTTCAGAATTGCACGTTGCAATGTGGAGATATTACTGTTTGTGCATTTACAATATTCATTGATTTTTGCCATTGAAAAATGTCCAGAAATGTTTGAAGCTACTGACTGAATGAAAGGAGCTGGCATCTCACTCTCTTTGAATCTTCTTTATCATGCTAGGATTAGCAGGAAAAAGCAAAAAATTTCAGAATTGCACCTTGCAATGCGGAGAAATTACTGTGTGTGCATTTACAATATTCATTGATTTTTGCCATTGAAAAACATCGTTATTCATATACCAGAAATGTTTGAAGCTACTGACTGAATGAAAAGAGCTGGCATCTCACTCTCTTTGAATCTTCTTTATCATGCCAGGATTAGCAGGAAAAAGCAAAAAATTTCAGAATTGCACCTTGCAATGTGGAGATATTACTGTTTGTGCATTTACAATATTCATTGATTTTTGCCATTGAAAAACATGTTATTCATATACCAGAAATGTTTGAAGCTACTGACTGAATGAAAAGAGCTGGCATCTCACTCTCTTTGAATCTTCTTTATCATGCCAGGATTAGCAGGAAAAAGCAAAAAATTTCAGAATTGCACCTTGCAATGTGGAGATATTACTGTTTGTGCATTTACAATATTCATTGATTTTTGCCATTGAAAAACGTCCAGAAATGTTTGAAGCTACTGACTGAATGAAAGGAGCTGGCATCTCACTCTCTTTGAATCTTCTTTATCATGCTAGGATTAGCAGGAAAAGCAAAAAATTTCAGAATTGCACTTTGCAATGCGGAGAAATTACTGTGTGTGCATTTACAATATTCATTGATTTTTGCCATTGAAAAACATCGTTATTCATATACCAGAAATGTTTGAAGCTACTGACTGAATGAAAAGAGCTGGCATCTCACTCTCTTTGAATCTTCTTTATCATGCCAGGATTAGCATTAAAAAGCAAAAAATTTCAGAATTGCACCTTGCAATGTGGAGATATTACTGTTTGTGCATTTACAATATTCATTGATTTTTGCCATTGAAAAACGTCCAGAAATGTTTGAAGCTACTGACTGAATGAAAGGAGCTGGCATCTCACTCTCTTTGAATCTTCTTTATCATGCTAGGATTAGCAGGAAAAAGCAAAAAATTTCAGAATTGCACCTTGCAATGCGGAGAAATTACTGTGTGTGCATTTACAATATTCATTGATTTTTGCCATTGAAAAACATCGTTATTCATATACCAGAAATGTTTGAAGCTACTGACTGAATGAAAGGAGCTGGCATCTCACTCTCTTTGAATCTTCTTTATCATGCTAGGATTAGCAGGAAAAAGCAAAAAATTTCAGAATTGCACCTTGCAATGCGGAGAAATTACTCTTTGTGCATTTACAATATTCATTGATTTTTGCCATTGAAAAACATCATGTTATTCATATACCAGAAATGTTTGAAGCTACTGACTGAATGAAAAGAGCTGGCATCTCACTCTCTTTGAATCTTCTTTATCATGCCAGGATTAGCAGGAAAAAGCAAAAAATTTCAGAATTGCACCTTGCAATGCGGAGAAATTACTGTGTGTGCATTTACAATATTCATTGATTTTTGCCATTGAAAAACATCATGTTATTCATATACCAGAAATGTTTGAAGCTACTGACTGAATGAAAGGAGCTGGCATCTCACTCTCTTTGAATCTTCTTTATCATGCTAGGATTAGCAGGAAAAAGCAAAAAATTTCAGAATTGCACCTTGCAATGCGGAGAAATTACTGTTTGTGCATTTACAATATTCATTGATTTTTGCCATTGAAAAACATGTTATTCATATACCAGAAATGTTTGAAGCTACTGACTGAATGAAAATAGCTGGCATCTCACTCTCTTTGAATCTTCTTTATCATGCCAGGATTAGCAGGAAAAAGCAAAAAATTTCAGAATTGCACCTTGCAATGTGGAGATATTACTGTTTGTGCATTTACAATATTCATTGATTTTTGCCATTGAAAAACGTCCAGAAATGTTTGAAGCTACTGACTGAATGAAAGGAGCTGGCATCTCACTCTCTTTGAATCTTCTTTATCATGCTAGGATTAGCAGGAAAAAGCAAAAAATTTCAGAATTGCACCTTGCAATGCGGAGAAATTACTGTTTGTGCATTTACAATATTCATTGATTTTTGCCATTGAAAAACATGTTATTCATATACCAGAAATGTTTGAAGCTACTGACTGAATGAAAAGAGCTGGCATCTCACTCTCTTTGAATCTTCTTTATCATGCCAGGATTAGCAGGAAAAAGCAAAAAATTTCAGAATTGCACCTTGCAATGTGGAGATATTACTGTTTGTGCATTTACAATATTCATTGATTTTTGCCATTGAAAAACGTCCAGAAATGTTTGAAGCTACTGACTGAATGAAAGGAGCTGGCATCTCACTCTCTTTGAATCTTCTTTATCATGCTAGGATTAGCAGGAAAAAGCAAAAAATTTCAGAATTGCACCTTGCAATGCGGAGAAATTACTGTGTGTGCATTTACAATATTCATTGATTTTTGCCATTGAAAAACATCGTTATTCATATACCAGAAATGTTTGAAGCTACTGACTGAATGAAAAGAGCTGGCATCTCACTCTCTTTGAATCTTCTTTATCATGCCAGGATTAGCAGGAAAAAGCAAAAAATTTCAGAATTGCACCTTGCAATGTGGAGATATTACTGTTTGTGCATTTACAATATTCATTGATTTTTGCCATTGAAAAACATGTTATTCATATACCAGAAATGTTTGAAGCTACTGACTGAATGAAAAGAGCTGGCATCTCACTCTCTTTGAATCTTCTTTATCATGCTAGGATTAGCAGGAAAAAGCAAAAAATTTCAGAATTGCACCTTGCAATGCGGAGAAATTACTGTTTGTGCATTTACAATATTCATTGATTTTTGCCATTGAAAAACATGTTATTCATATACCAGAAATGTTTGAAGCTACTGACTGAATGAAAAGAGCTGGCATCTCACTCTCTTTGAATCTTCTTTATCATGCCAGGATTAGCAGGAAAAAGCAAAAAATTTCAGAATTGCACGTTGCAATGTGGAGATATTACTGTTTGTGCATTTACAATATTCATTGATTTTTGCCATTGAAAAACGTCCAGAAATGTTTGAAACTACTGACTGAATGAAAGGAGCTGGCATCTCACTCTCTTTGAATCTTCTTTATCATGCTAGGATTAGCAGGAAAAAGCAAAAAATTTCAGAATTGCACCTTGCAATGCGGAGAAATTACTGTGTGTGCATTTACAATATTCATTGATTTTTGCCATTGAAAAACATGTTATTCATATACCAGAAATGTTTGAAGCTACTGACTGAATGAAAAGAGCTGGCATCTCACTCTCTTTGAATCTTCTTTATCATGCCAGGATTAGCAGGAAAAAGCAAAAAATTTCAGAATTGCACCTTGCAATGTGGAGATATTACTGTTTGTGCATTTACAATATTCATTGATTTTTGCCATTGAAAAACGTCCAGAAATGTTTGAAGCTACTGACTGAATGAAAGGAGCTGGCATCTCACTCTCTTTGAATCTTCTTTATCATGCTAGGATTAGCAGGAAAAAGCAAAAAATTTCAGAATTGCACTTTGCAATGCGGAGAAATTACTGTGTGTGCATTTACAATATTCATTGATTTTTGCCATTGAAAAACATCGTTATTCATATACCAGAAATGTTTGAAGCTACTGACTGAATGAAAAGAGCTGGCATCTCACTCTCTTTGAATCTTCTTTATCATGCCAGGATTAGCATTAAAAAGCAAAAAATTTCAGAATTGCACCTTGCAATGTGGAGATATTACTGTTTGTGCATTTACAATATTCATTGATTTTTGCCATTGAAAAACGTCCAGAAATGTTTGAAGCTACTGACTGAATGAAAGGAGCTGGCATCTCACTCTCTTTGAATCTTCTTTATCATGCTAGGATTAGCAGGAAAAAGCAAAAAATTTCAGAATTGCACCTTGCAATGCGGAGAAATTACTGTGTGTGCATTTACAATATTCATTGATTTTTGCCATTGAAAAACGTCGTTATTCATATACCAGAAATGTTTGAAGCTACTGACTGAATGAAAGGAGCTGGCATCTCACTCTCTTTGAATCTTCTTTATCATGCTAGGATTAGCAGGAAAAAGCAAAAAATTTCAGAATTGCACCTTGCAATGCGGAGAAATTACTCTTTGTGCATTTACAATATTCATTGATTTTTGCCATTGAAAAACATCATGTTATTCATATACCAGAAATGTTTGAAGCTACTGACTGAATGAAAAGAGCTGGCATCTCACTCTCTTTGAATCTTCTTTATCATGCCAGGATTAGCAGGAAAAAGCAAAAAATTTCAGAATTGCACCTTGCAATGCGGAGAAATTACTGTGTGTGCATTTACAATATTCATTGATTTTTGCCATTGAAAAACATCATGTTATTCATATACCAGAAATGTTTGAAGCTACTGACTGAATGAAAGGAGCTGGCATCTCACTCTCTTTGAATCTTCTTTATCATGCTAGGATTAGCAGGAAAAAGCAAAAAATTTCAGAATTGCACCTTGCAATGCGGAGAAATTACTGTTTGTGCATTTACAATATTCATTGATTTTTGCCATTGAAAAACATCATGTTATTCATATACCAGAAATGTTTGAAGCTACTGACTGAATGAAAGGAGCTGGCATCTCACTCTCTTTGAATCTTCTTTATCATGCTAGGATTAGCAGGAAAAAGCAAAAAATTTCAGAATTGCACCTTGCAATGCGGAGAAATTACTGTTTGTGCATTTACAATATTCATTGATTTTTGCCATTGAAAAACATGTTATTCATATACCAGAAATGTTTGAAGCTACTGACTGAATGAAAATAGCTGGCATCTCACTCTCTTTGAATCTTCTTTATCATGCCAGGATTAGCAGGAAAAAGCAAAAAATTTCAGAATTGCACCTTGCAATGTGGAGATATTACTGTTTGTGCATTTACAATATTCATTGATTTTTGCCATTGAAAAACGTCCAGAAATGTTTGAAGCTACTGACTGAATGAAAGGAGCTGGCATCTCACTCTCTTTGAATCTTCTTTATCATGCTAGGATTAGCAGGAAAAAGCAAAAAATTTCAGAATTGCACCTTGCAATGCGGAGAAATTACTGTTTGTGCATTTACAATATTCATTGATTTTTGCCATTGAAAAACATGTTATTCATATACCAGAAATGTTTGAAGCTACTGACTGAATGAAAAGAGCTGGCATCTCACTCTCTTTGAATCTTCTTTATCATGCCAGGATTAGCAGGAAAAAGCAAAAAATTTCAGAATTGCACGTTGCAATGTGGAGATATTACTGTTTGTGCATTTACAATATTCATTGATTTTTGCCATTGAAAAACGTCCAGAAATGTTTGAAGCTACTGACTGAATGAAAGGAGCTGGCATCTCACTCTCTTTGAATCTTCTTTATCATGCTAGGATTAGCAGGAAAAAGCAAAAAATTTCAGAATTGCACCTTGCAATGCGGAGAAATTACTGTGTGTGCATTTACAATATTCATTGATTTTTGCCATTGAAAAACATCGTTATTCATATACCAGAAATGTTTGAAGCTACTGACTGAATGAAAAGAGCTGGCATCTCACTCTCTTTGAATCTTCTTTATCATGCCAGGATTAGCAGGAAAAAGCAAAAAATTTCAGAATTGCACCTTGCAATGTGGAGATATTACTGTTTGTGCATTTACAATATTCATTGATTTTTGCCATTGAAAAACATGTTATTCATATACCAGAAATGTTTGAAGCTACTGACTGAATGAAAAGAGCTGGCATCTCACTCTCTTTGAATCTTCTTTATCATGCCAGGATTAGCAGGAAAAAGCAAAAAATTTCAGAATTGCACCTTGCAATGTGGAGATATTACTGTTTGTGCATTTACAATATTCATTGATTTTTGCCATTGAAAAACGTCCAGAAATGTTTGAAGCTACTGACTGAATGAAAGGAGCTGGCATCTCACTCTCTTTGAATCTTCTTTATCATGCTAGGATTAGCAGGAAAAAGCAAAAAATTTCAGAATTGCACCTTGCAATGCGGAGAAATTACTGTGTGTGCATTTACAATATTCATTGATTTTTGCCATTGAAAAACATCGTTATTCATATACCAGAAATGTTTGAAGCTACTGACTGAATGAAAAGAGCTGGCATCTCACTCTCTTTGAATCTTCTTTATCATGCCAGGATTAGCAGGAAAAAGCAAAAAATTTCAGAATTGCACCTTGCAATGTGGAGATATTACTGTTTGTGCATTTACAATATTCATTGATTTTTGCCATTGAAAAACGTCCAGAAATGTTTGAAGCTACTGACTGAATGAAAGGAGCTGGCATCTCACTCTCTTTGAATCTTCTTTATCATGCTAGGATTAGCAGGAAAAAGCAAAAAATTTCAGAATTGCACCTTGCAATGCGGAGAAATTACTGTGTGTGCATTTACAATTTTCATTGATTTTTGCCATTGAAAAACATCGTTATTCATATACCAGAAATGTTTGAAGCTACTGACTGAATGAAAAGAGCTGGCATCTCACTCTCTTTGAATCTTCTTTATCATGCCAGGATTAGCAGGAAAAAGCAAAAAATTTCAGAATTGCACCTTGCAATGTGGAGATATTACTCTTTGTGCATTTACAATATTCATTGATTTTTGCCAATGAAAAACATGTTATTCATATACCAGAAATGTTTGCAGCTACTGACTGAATGAAAAGAGCTGGCATCTCACTCTCTTTGAATCTTCTTTATCATGCCAGGATTAGCAGGAAAAAGCAAAAAATTTCAGAATTGCACCTTGCAATGTGGAGATATTACTGTTTGTGCATTTACAATATTCATTGATTTTTGCCATTGAAAAACGTCCAGAAATGTTTGAAGCTACTGACTGAATGAAAGGAGCTGGCATCTCACTCTCTTTGAATCTTCTTTATCATGCTAGGATTAGCAGGAAAAAGCAAAAAATTTCAGAATTGCACCTTGCAATGCGGAGAAATTACTGTGTGTGCATTTACAATATTCATTGATTTTTGCCATTGAAAAACATCGTTATTCATATACCAGAAATGTTTGAAGCTACTGACTGAATGAAAAGAGCTGGCATCTCACTCTCTTTGAATCTTCTTTATCATGCCAGGATTAGCAGGAAAAAGCAAAAAATTTCAGAATTGCACCTTGCAATGTGGAGATATTACTGTTTGTGCATTTACAATATTCATTGATTTTTGCCATTGAAAAACGTCCAGAAATGTTTGAAGCTACTGACTGAATGAAAGGAGCTGGCATCTCACTCTCTTTGAATCTTCTTTATCATGCTAGGATTAGCAGGAAAAAGCAAAAAATTTCAGAATTGCACCTTGCAATGCGGAGAAATTACTGTTTGTGCATTTACAATATTCATTGATTTTTGCCATTGAAAAACATGTTATTCATATACCAGAAATGTTTGAAGCTACTGACTGAATGAAAAGAGCTGGCATCTCACTCTCTTTGAATCTTCTTTTTCATGCCAGGATTAGCAGGAAAAAGCAAAAAATTTCAGAATTGCACCTTGCAATGTGGAGATATTACTGTTTGTGCATTTACAATATTCATTGATTTTTGCCATTGAAAAACGTCCAGAAATGTTTGAAGCTACTGACTGAATGAAAGGAGCTGGCATCTCACTCTCTTTGAATCTTCTTTATCATGCTAGGATTAGCAGGAAAAAGCAAAAAATTTCAGAATTGCACCTTGCAATGCGGAGAAATTACTGTTTGTGCATTTACAATATTCATTGATTTTTGCCATTGAAAAACATGTTATTCATATACCAGAAATGTTTGAAGCTACTGACTGAATGAAAAGAGCTGGCATCTCACTCTCTTTGAATCTTCTTTATCATGCCAGGATTAGCAGGAAAAAGCAAAAAATTTCAGAATTGCACCTTGCAATGTGGAGATATTACTGTTTGTGCATTTACAATATTCATTGATTTTTGCCATTGAAAAACGTCCAGAAATGTTTGAAGCTACTGACTGAATGAAAAGAGCTGGCATCTCACTCTCTTTGAATCTTCTTTATCATGCCAGGATTAGCAGGAAAAAGCAAAAAATTTCAGAATTGCACCTTGCAATGTGGAGATATTACTGTTTGTGCATTTACAATATTCATTGATTTTTACCATTGAAAAACGTCCAGAAATGTTTGAAGCTACTGACTGAATGAAAGGAGCTGGCATCTCACTCTCTTTGAATCTTCTTTATCATGCTAGGATTAGCAGGAAAAAGCAAAAAATTTCAGAATTGCACCTTGCAATGCGGAGAAATTACTGTGTGTGCATTTACAATATTCATTGATTTTTGCCATTGAAAAACATCATGTTATTCATATACCAGAAATGTTTGAAGCTACTGACTGAATGAAAGGAGCTGGCATCTCACTCTCTTTGAATCTTCTTTATCATGCTAGGATTAGCAGGAAAAAGCAAAAAATTTCAGAATTGCACCTTGCAATGTGGAGAAATTACTGTTTGTGCATTTACAATATTCATTGATTTTTGCCATTGAAAAACATCGTTATTCATATACCAGAAATGTTTGAAGCTACTGACTGAATGAAAAGAGCTGGCATCTCACTCTCTTTGAATCTTCTTTATCATGCTAGGATTAGCAGGAAAAAGCAAAAAATTTCAGAATTGCACCTTGCAATGCGGAGAAATTACTGTGTGTGCATTTACAATATTCATTGATTTTTGCCATTGAAAAACATCATGTTATTCATATACCAGAAATGTTTGAAGCTACTGACTGAATGAAAGGAGCTGGCATCTCACTCTCTTTGAATCTTCTTTATCATGCTAGGATTAGCAGGAAAAAGCAAAAAATTTCAGAATTGCACCTTGCAATGCGGAGAAATTATTGTTTGTGCATTTACAATATTCATTGATTTTTGCCATTGAAAAACATCATGTTATTCATATACCAGAAATGTTTGAAGCTACTGACTGAATGAAAGGAGCTGGCATCTCACTCTCTTTGAATCTTCTTTATCATGCTAGGATTAGCAGGAAAAAGCAAAAAATTTCAGAATTGCACCTTGCAATGCGGAGAAATTACTGTTTGTGCATTTACAATATTCATTGATTTTTGCCATTGAAAAACATGTTATTCATATACCAGAAATGTTTGAAGCTACTGACTGAATGAAAAGAGCTGGCATCTCACTCTCTTTGAATCTTCTTTATCATGCCAGGATTAGCAGGAAAAAGCAAAAAATTTCAGAATTGCACCTTGCAATGAGGAGATATTACTGTTTGTGCATTTACAATATTCATTGATTTTTGCCAATGAAAAACGTCCAGAAATGTTTGAAGCTACTGACTGAATGAAAGGAGCTGGCATCTCACTCTCTTTGAATCTTCTTTATCATGCTAGGATTAGCAGGAAAAAGCAAAAAATTTCAGAATTGCACCTTGCAATGCGGAGAAATTACTGTTTGTGCATTTACAATATTCATTGATTTTTGCCATTGAAAAACATGTTATTCATATACCAGAAATGTTTGAAGCTACTGACTGAATGAAAAGAGCTGGCATCTCACTCTCTTTGAATCTTCTTTATCATGCTAGGATTAGCAGGAAAAAGCAAAAAATTTCAGAATTGCACCTTGCAATGCGCAGAAATGACTGTGTGTGCATTTACAATATTCATTGATTTTTGCCATTGAAAAACATCGTTATTCATATACCAGAAATGTTTGAAGCTACTGACTGAATGAAAAGAGCTGGCATCTCACTCTCTTTGAATCTTCTTTATCATGCCAGGATTAGCAGGAAAAAGCAAAAAATTTCAGAATTGCACCTTGCAATGTGGAGATATTACTGTTTGTGCATTTACAATATTCATTGATTTTTGCCATTGAAAAACGTCCAGAAATGTTTGAAGCTACTGACTGAATGAAAGGAGCTGGCATCTCACTCTCTTTGAATCTTCTTTATCATGCTAGGATTAGCAGGAAAAAGCAAAAAATTTCAGAATTGCACCTTGCAATGCGGAGAAATTACTGTGTGTGCATTTACAATATTCATTGATTTTTGCCATTGAAAAACATCATGTTATTCATATACCAGAAATGTTTGAAGCTACTGACTGAATGAAAGGAGCTGGCATCTCACTCTCTTTGAATCTTCTTTATCATGCTAGGATTAGCAGGAAAAAGCAAAAAATTTCAGAATTGCACCTTGCAATGCGGAGAAATTACTGTTTGTGCATTTACAATATTCATTGATTTTTGCCATTGAAAAACATCGTTATTCATATACCAGAAATGTTTGAAGCTACTGACTGAATGAAAAGAGCTGGCATCTCACTCTCTTTGAATCTTCTTTATCATGCTAGGATTATCAGGAAAAAGCAAAAAATTTCAGAATTGCACCTTGCAATGCGGAGAAATTACTGTGTGTGCATTTACAATATTCATTGATTTTTGCCATTGAAAAACATCATGTTATTCATATACCAGAAATGTTTGAAGCTACTGACTGAATGAAAGGAGCTGGCATCTCACTCTCTTTGAATCTTCTTTATCATGCTAGGATTAGCAGGAAAAAGCAAAAAATTTCAGAATTGCACCTTGCAATGCGGAGAAATTACTGTTTGTGCATTTACAATATTCATTGATTTTTGCCATTGAAAAACATCATGTTATTCATATACCAGAAATGTTTGAAGCTACTGACTGAATGAAAGGAGCTGACATCTCACTCTCTTTGAATCTTCTTTATCATGCTAGGATTAGCAGGAAAAAGCAAAAAATTTCAGAATTGCACCTTGCAATGCGGAGAAATTACTGTTTGTGCATTTACAATATTCATTGATTTTTGCCATTGAAAAACATGTTATTCATATACCAGAAATGTTTGAAGCTACTGACTGAATGAAAAGAGCTGGCATCTCACTCTCTTTGAATCTTCTTTATCATGCCAGGATTAGCAGGAAAAAGCAAAAAATTTCAGAATTGCACGTTGCAATGTGGAGATATTACTGTTTGTGCATTTACAATATTCATTGATTTTTGCCATTGAAAAACGTCCAGAAATGTTTGAAGCTACTGACTGAATGAAAGGAGCTGGCATCTCACTCTCTTTGAATCTTCTTTATCTTGCTAGGATTAGCAGGAAAAAGCAAAAAATTTCAGAATTGCACCTTGCAATGCGGAGAAATTACTGTGTGTGCATTTACAATATTCATTGATTTTTGCCATTGAAAAACATGTTATTCATATACCAGAAATGTTTGAAGCTACTGACTGAATGAAAAGAGCTGGCATCTCACTCTCTTTGAATCTTCTTTATCATGCCAGGATTAGTAGGAAAAAGCAAAAAATTTCAGAATTGCACCTTGCAATGTGGTGATATTACTGTTTGTGCATTTACAATATTCATTGATTTTTGCCATTGAAAAACGTCCAGAAATGTTTGAAGCTACTGACTGAATGAAAGGAGCTGGCATCTCACTCTCTTTGAATCTTCTTTATCATGCTAGGATTAGCAGGAAAAAGCAAAAAATTTCAGAATTGCACCTTGCAATGCGGAGAAATTACTGTTTGTGCATTTACAATATTCATTGATTTTTGCCATTGAAAAACATGTTATTCATATACCAGAAATGTTTGAAGCTACTGACTGAATGAAAAGAGCTGGCATCTCACTCTCTTTGAATCTTCTTTATCATGCCAGGATTAGCAGGAAAAAGCAAAAAATTTCAGAATTGCACGTTGCAATGTGGAGATATTACTGTTTGTGCATTTACAATATTCATTGATTTTTGCCATTGAAAAACGTCCAGAAATGTTTGAAGCTACTGACTGAATGAAAGGAGCTGGCATCTCACTCTCTTTGAATCTTCTTTATCTTGCTAGGATTAGCAGGAAAAAGCAAAAAATTTCAGAATTGCACCTTGCAATGCGGAGAAATTACTGTGTGTGCATTTACAATATTCATTGATTTTTGCCATTGAAAAACATGTTATTCATATACCAGAAATGTTTGAAGCTACTGACTGAATGAAAAGAGCTGGCATCTCACTCTCTTTGAATCTTCTTTATCATGCCAGGATTAGTAGGAAAAAGCAAAAAATTTCAGAATTGCACCTTGCAATGTGGTGATATTACTGTTTGTGCATTTACAATATTCATTGATTTTTGCCATTGAAAAACGTCCAGAAATGTTTGAAGCTACTGACTGAATGAAAGGAGCTGGCATCTCACTCTCTTTGAATCTTCTTTATCATGCTAGGATTAGCAGGAAAAAGCAAAAAATTTCAGAATTGCACCTTGCAATGCGGAGAAATTACTGTTTGTGCATTTACAATATTCATTGATTTTTGCCATTGAAAAACATGTTATTCATATACCAGAAATGTTTGAAGCTACTGACTGAATGAAAAGAGCTGGCATCTCACTCTCTTTGAATCTTCTTTATCATGCCAGGATTAGCAGGAAAAAGCAAAAAATTTCAGAATTGCACCTTGCAATGTGGAGATATTACTGTTTGTGCATTTACAATATTCATTGATTTTTGCCATTGAAAAACGTCCAGAAATGTTTGAAGCTACTGACTGAATGAAAAGAGCTGGCATCTCACTCTCTTTGAATCTTCTTTATCATGCCAGGATTAGCAGGAAAAAGCAAAAAATTTCAGAATTGCACCTTGCAATGCGGAGAAATTACTGTTTGTGCATTTACAATATTCATTGATTTTTGCCATTGAAAAACATCGTTATTCATATACCAGAAATGTTTGAAGCTACTGACTGAATGAAAGGAGCTGGCATCTCACTCTATTTGAATCTTCTTTATCATGCTAGGATTAGCAGGAAAAAGCAAAAAATTTCAGAATTGCACCTTGCAATGCGGAGAAATTACTGTGTGTGCATTTACAATATTCATTGATTTTTGCCATTGAAAAACATCGTTATTCATATACCAGAAATGTTTGTAGCTACTGACTGAATGAAAGGAGCTGGCATCTCACTCTCTTTGAATCTTCTTTATCATGCTAGGATTAGCAGGAAAAAGCAAAAAATTTCAGAATTGCACCTTGCAATGCGGAGAAATTACTGTGTGTGCATTTACAATATTCATTGATTTTTGCCATTGAAAAACATCGTTATTCATATACCAGAAATGTTTGAAGCTACTGACTGAATGAAAAGAGCTGGCATCTCACTCTCTTTGAATCTTCTTTATCATGCCAGGATTAGCAGGAAAAAGCAAAAAATTTCAGAATTGCACCTTGCAATGTGGAGATATTACTGTTTGTGCATTTACAATATTCATTGATTTTTGCCATTGAAAAACGTCCAGAAATGTTTAAAGCTACTGACTGAATGAAAGGAGCTGGCATCTCACTATCTTTGAATCTTCTTTATCATGCTAGGATTAGCAGGAAAAAGCAAAAAATTTCAGAATTGCACCTTGCAATGCGGAGAAATTACTGTGTGTGCATTTACAATATTCATTGATTTTTGCCATTGAAAAACATCGTTATTCATATACCAGAAATGTTTGAAGCTACTGACTGAATGAAAGGAGCTGGCATCTCACTCTCTTTGAATCTTCTTTATCATGCTAGGATTAGCAGGAAAAAGCAAAAAATTTCAGAATTGCACCTTGCAATGCGGAGAAATTACTGTTTGTGCATTTACAATATTCATTGATTTTTGCCATTGAAAAACATCATGTTATTCATATACCAGAAATGTTTGAAGCTACTGACTGAATGAAAGGAGCTGGCATCTCACTCTCTTTGAATCTTCTTTATCATGCTAGGATTAGCAGGAAAAAGCAAAAAATTTCAGAATTGCACCTTGCAATGCGGAGAAATTACTGTTTGTGCATTTACAATATTCATTGATTTTTGCCATTGAAAAACGTCCAGAAATGTTTGAAGCTACTGACTGAATGAAAGGAGCTGGCATCTCACTCTCTTTGAATCTTCTTTATCATGCTAGGATTAGCAGGAAAAAGCAAAAAATTTCAGAATTGCACCTTGCAATGCGGAGAAATTACTGTTTGTGCATTTACAATATTCATTGATTTTTGCCATTGAAAAACATGTTATTCATATACCAGAAATGTTTGAAGCTACTGACTGAATGAAAAGAGCTGGCATCTCACTCTCTTTGAATCTTCTTTATCATGCCAGGATTAGCAGGAAAAAGCAAAAAATTTCAGAATTGCACGTTGCAATGTGGAGATATTACTGTTTGTGCATTTACAATATTCATTGATTTTTGCCATTGAAAAATGTCCAGAAATGTTTGAAGCTACTGACTGAATGAAAGGAGCTGGCATCTCACTCTCTTTGAATCTTCTTTATCTTGCTAGGATTAGCAGGAAAAAGCAAAAAATTTCAGAATTGCACCTTGCAATGCGGAGAAATTACTGTGTGTGCATTTACAATATTCATTGATTTTTGCCATTGAAAAACATGTTATTCATATACCAGAAATGTTTGAAGCTACTGACTGAATGAAAAGAGCTGGCATCTCACTCTCTTTGAATCTTCTTTATCATGGCAGGATTAGCAGGAAAAAGCAAAAAATTTCAGAATTGCACCTTGCAATGTGGTGATATTACTGTTTGTGCATTTACAATATTCATTGATTTTTGCCATTGAAAAACGTCCAGAAATGTTTGAAGCTACTGACTGAATGAAAGGAGCTGGCATCTCACTCTCTTTGAATCTTCTTTATCATGCTAGGATTAGCAGGAAAAAGCAAAAAATTTCAGAATTGCATCTTGCAATGCGGAGAAATTACTGTTTGTGCATTTACAATATTCATTGATTTTTGCCATTGAAAAACATGTTATTCATATACCAGAAATGTTTGAAGCTACTGACTGAATGAAAAGAGCTGGCATCTCACTCTCTTTGAATCTTCTTTATCATGCCAGGATTAGCAGGAAAAAGCAAAAAATTTCAGAATTGCACCTTGCAATGTGGAGATATTACTGTTTGTGCATTTACAATATTCATTGATTTTTGCCATTGAAAAACGTCCAGAAATGTTTGAAGCTACTGACTGAATGAAAAGAGCTGGCATCTCACTCTCTTTGAATCTTCTTTATCATGCCAGGATTAGCAGGAAAAAGCAAAAAATTTCAGAATTGCACCTTGCAATGCGGAGAAATTACTGTTTGTGCATTTACAATATTCATTGATTTTTGCCATTGAAAAACATCGTTATTCATATACCAGAAATGTTTGAAGCTACTGACTGAATGAAAGGAGCTGGCATCTCACTCTATTTCAATCTTCTTTATCATGCTAGGATTAGCAGGAAAAAGCAAAAAATTTCAGAATTGCACCTTGCAATGCAGAGAAATTACTGTGTGTGCATTTACAATATTCATTGATTTTTGCCATTGAAAAACATCGTTATTCATATACCAGAAATGTTTGAAGCTACTGACTGAATGAAAGGAGCTGGCATCTCACTCTCTTTGAATCTTCTTTATCATGCTAGGATTAGCAGGAAAAAGCAAAAAATTTCAGAATTGCACCTTGCAATGCGGAGAAATTACTGTGTGTGCATTTACAATATTCATTGATTTTTGCCATTGAAAAACATCGTTATTCATATACCAGAAATGTTTGAAGCTACTGACTGAATGAAAAGAGCTGGCATCTCACTCTCTTTGAATCTTCTTTATCATGCCAGGATTAGCAGGAAAAAGCAAAAAATTTCAGAATTGCACCTTGCAATGTGGAGATATTACTGTTTGTGCATTTACAATATTCATTGATTTTTGCCATTGAAAAACGTCCAGAAATGTTTGAAGCTACTGACTGAATGAAAGGAGCTGGCATCTCACTCTCTTTGAATCTTCTTTATCATGCTAGGATTAGCAGGAAAAAGCAAAAAATTTCAGAATTGCACCTTGCAATGCGGAGAAATTACTGTGTGTGCATTTACAATATTCATTGATTTTTGCCATTGAAAAACATCGTTATTCATATACCAGAAATGTTTGAAGCTACTGACTGAATGAAAGGAGCTGGCATCTCACTCTCTTTGAATCTTCTTTATCTTGCTAGGATTAGCAGGAAAAAGCAAAAAATTTCAGAATTGCACCTTGCAATGCGGAGAAATTACTGTGTGTGCATTTACAATATTCATTGATTTTTGCCATTGAAAAACATGTTATTCATATACCAGAAATGTTTGAAGCTACTGACTGAATGAAAAGAGCTGGCATCTCACTCTCTTTGAATCTTCTTTATCATGCCAGGATTAGCAGGAAAAAGCAAAAAATTTCAGAATTGCACCTTGCAATGTGGAGATATTACTGTTTGTGCATTTACAATATTCATTGATTTTTGCCATTGAAAAACGTCCAGAAATGTTTGAAGCTACTGACTGAATGAAAGGAGCTGGCATCTCACTCTCTTTGAATCTTCTTTATCTTGCTAGGATTAGCAGGAAAAAGCAAAAAATTTCAGAATTGCACCTTGCAATGCGGAGAAATTACTGTGTGTGCATTTACAATATTCATTGATTTTTGCCATTGAAAAACATGTTATTCATATACCAGAAATGTTTGAAGCTACTGACTGAATGAAAAGAGCTGGCATCTCACTCTCTTTGAATCTTCTTTATCATGCCAGGATTAGCAGGAAAAAGCAAAAAATTTCAGAATTGCACCTTGCAATGTGGTGATATTACTGTTTGTGCATTTACAATATTCATTGATTTTTGCCATTGAAAAACGTCCAGAAATGTTTGAAGCTACTGACTGAATGAAAGGAGCTGGCATCTCACTCTCTTTGAATCTTCTTTATCATGCTAGGATTAGCAGGAAAAAGCAAAAAATTTCAGAATTGCACCTTGCAATGCGGAGAAATTACTGTTTGTGCATTTACAATATTCATTGATTTTTGCCATTGAAAAACATGTTATTCATATACCAGAAATGTTTGAAGCTACTGACTGAATGAAAAGAGCTGGCATCTCACTCTCTTTGAATCTTCTTTATCATGCCAGGATTAG
This sequence comes from Phyllobates terribilis, assembly GCF_046119375.1. Classification (NCBI taxonomy): domain Eukaryota; kingdom Metazoa; phylum Chordata; class Amphibia; order Anura; family Dendrobatidae; genus Phyllobates; species Phyllobates terribilis. The sequence continues at coordinate 1,082,453 of NW_027363181.1, read as the reverse complement.
CAGGAAAAAGCAAAAAATTTCAGAATTGCACCTTGCAATGTGGAGATATTACTGTTTGTGCATTTACAATATTCATTGATTTTTGCCATTGAAAAACGTCCAGAAATGTTTGAAGCTACTGACTGAATGAAAAGAGCTGGCATCTCACTCTCTTTGAATCTTCTTTATCATGCCAGGATTAGCAGGAAAAAGCAAAAAATTTCAGAATTGCACCTTGCAATGCGGAGAAATTACTGTTTGTGCATTTACAATATTCATTGATTTTTGCCATTGAAAAACATCGTTATTCATATACCAGAAATGTTTGAAGCTACTGACTGAATGAAAGGAGCTGGCATCTCACTCTATTTGAATCTTCTTTATCATGCTAGGATTAGCAGGAAAAAGCAAAAAATTTCAGAATTGCACCTTGCAATGCGGAGAAATTACTGTGTGTGCATTTACAATATTCATTGATTTTTGCCATTGAAAAACATCGTTATTCATATACCAGAAATGTTTGAAGCTACTGACTGAATGAAAGGAGCTGGCATCTCACTCTCTTTGAATCTTCTTTATCATGCTAGGATTAGCAGGAAAAAGCAAAAAATTTCAGAATTGCACCTTGCAATGCGGAGAAATTACTGTGTGTGCATTTACAATATTCATTGATTTTTGCCATTGAAAAACATCGTTATTCATATACCAGAAATGTTTGAAGCTACTGACTGAATTAAAAGAGCTGGCATCTCACTCTCTTTGAATCTTCTTTATCATGCCAGGATTAGCAGGAAAAAGCAAAAAATTTCAGAATTGCACCTTGCAATGTGGAGATATTACTGTTTGTGCATTTACAATATTCATTGATTTTTGCCATTGAAAAACGTCCAGAAATGTTTGAAGCTACTGACTGAATGAAAGGAGCTGGCATCTCACTCTCTTTGAATCTTCTTTATCATGCTAGGATTAGCAGGAAAAAGCAAAAAATTTCAGAATTGCACCTTGCAATGCGGAGAAATTACTGTGTGTGCATTTACAATATTCATTGATTTTTGCCATTGAAAAACATCGTTATTCATATACCAGAAATGTTTGAAGCTACTGACTGAATGAAAGGAGCTGGCATCTCACTCTCTTTGAATCTTCTTTATCATGCTAGGATTAGCAGGAAAAAGCAAAAAATTTCAGAATTGCACCTTGCAATGCGGAGAAATTACTGTTTGTGCATTTACAATATTCATTGATTTTTGCCATTGAAAAACATCATGTTATTCATATACCAGAAATGTTTGAAGCTACTGACTGAATGAAAGGAGCTGGCATCTCACTCTCTTTGAATCTTCTTTATCATGCTAGGATTAGCAGGAAAAAGCAAAAAATTTCAGAATTGCACCTTGCAATGCGGAGAAATTACTGTTTGTGCATTTACAATATTCATTGATTTTTGCCATTGAAAAACGTCCAGAAATGTTTGAAGCTACTGACTGAATGAAAGGAGCTGGCATCTCACTCTCTTTGAATCTTCTTTATCATGCTAGGATTAGCAGGAAAAAGCAAAAAATTTCAGAATTGCACCTTGCAATGCGGAGAAATTACTGTTTGTGCATTTACAATATTCATTGATTTTTGCCATTGAAAAACATGTTATTCATATACCAGAAATGTTTGAAGCTACTGACTGAATGAAAAGAGCTGGCATCTCACTCTCTTTGAATCTTCTTTATCATGCCAGGATTAGCAGGAAAAAGCAAAAAATTTCAGAATTGCACGTTGCAATGTGGAGATATTACTGTTTGTGCATTTACAATATTCATTGATTTTTGCCATTGAAAAACGTCCAGAAATGTTTGAAGCTACTGACTGAATGAAAGGAGCTGGCATCTCACTCTCTTTGAATCTTCTTTATCATGCTAGGATTAGCAGGAAAAAGCAAAAAATTTCAGAATTGCATCTTGCAATGCGGAGAAATTACTGTTTGTGCATTTACAATATTCATTGATTTTTGCCATTGAAAAACATGTTATTCATATACCAGAAATGTTTGAAGCTACTGACTGAATGAAAAGAGCTGGCATCTCACTCTCTTTGAATCTTCTTTATCATGCCAGGATTAGCAGGAAAAAGCAAAAAATTTCAGAATTGCACCTTGCAATGTGGAGATATTACTGTTTGTGCATTTACAATATTCATTGATTTTTGCCATTGAAAAACGTCCAGAAATGTTTGAAGCTACTGACTGAATGAAAAGAGCTGGCATCTCACTCTCTTTGAATCTTCTTTATCATGCCAGGATTAGCAGGAAAAAGCAAAAAATTTCAGAATTGCACCTTGCAATGCGGAGAAATTACTGTTTGTGCATTTACAATATTCATTGATTTTTGCCATTGAAAAACATCGTTATTCATATACCAGAAATGTTTGAAGCTACTGACTGAATGAAAGGAGCTGGCATCTCACTCTATTTGAATCTTCTTTATCATGCTAGGATTAGCAGGAAAAAGCAAAAAAATTCAGAATTGCACCTTGCAATGCGGAGAAATTACTGTGTGTGCATTTACAATATTCATTGATTTTTGCCATTGAAAAACATCGTTATTCATATACCAGAAATGTTTGAAGCTACTGACTGAATGAAAGGAGCTGGCATCTCACTCTCTTTGAATCTTCTTTATCATGCTAGGATTAGCAGGAAAAAGCAAAAAATTTCAGAATTGCACCTTGCAATGCGGAGAAATTACTGTGTGTGCATTTACAATATTCATTGATTTTTGCCATTGAAAAACATCGTTATTCATATACCAGAAATGTTTGAAGCTACTGACTGAATGAAAAGAGCTGGCATCTCACTCTCTTTGAATCTTCTTTATCATGCCAGGATTAGCAGGAAAAAGCAAAAAATTTCAGAATTGCACCTTGCAATGTGGAGATATTACTGTTTGTGCATTTACAATATTCATTGATTTTTGCCATTGAAAAACGTCCAGAAATGTTTGAAGCTACTGACTGAATGAAAGGAGCTGGCATCTCACTCTCTTTGAATCTTCTTTATCATGCTAGGATTAGCAGGAAAAAGCAAAAAATTTCAGAATTGCACCTTGCAATGCGGAGAAATTACTGTGTGTGCATTTACAATATTCATTGATTTTTGCCATTGAAAAACATCGTTATTCATATACCAGAAATGTTTGAAGCTACTGACTGAATGAAAGGAGCTGGCATCTCACTCTCTTTGAATCTTCTTTATCATGCTAGGATTAGCAGGAAAAAGCAAAAAATTTCAGAATTGCACCTTGCAATGCGGAGAAATTACTGTGTGTGCATTTACAATATTCATTGATTTTTGCCATTGAAAAACATCATTATTCATATACCAGAAATGTTTGAAGCTACTGACTGAATGAAAAGAGCTGGCATCTCACTCTCTTTGAATCTTCTTTATCATGCCAGGATTAGCAGGAAAAAGCAAAAAATTTCAGAATTGCACCTTGCAATGTGGAGATATTACTGTTTGTGCATTTACAATATTCATTGATTTTTGCCATTGAAAAACGTCCAGAAATGTTTGAAGCTACTGACTGAATGAAAGGAGCTGGCATCTCACTCTCTTTGAATCTTCTTTATCATGCTAGGATTAGCAGGAAAAAGCAAAAAATTTCAGAATTGCACCTTGCAATGCGGAGAAATTACTGTGTGTGCATTTACAATATTCATTGATTTTTGCCATTGAAAAACATCATGTTATTCATATACCAGAAATGTTTGAAGCTACTGACTGAATGAAAGGAGCTGGCATCTCACTCTCTTTGAATCTTCTTTATCATGCTAGGATTAGCAGGAAAAAGCAAAAAATTTCAGAATTGCACCTTGCAATGCGGAGAAATTACTGTTTGTGCATTTACAATATTCATTGATTTTTGCCATTGAAAAACATCGTTATTCATATACCAGAAATGTTTGAAGCTACTGACTGAATGAAAAGTGCTGGCATCTCACTCTCTTTGAATCTTCTTTATCATGCAAGGATTAGCAGGAAAAAGCAAAAAATTTCAGAATTGCACCTTGCAATGCGGAGAAATTACTGTGTGTGCATTTACAATATTCATTGATTTTTGCCATTGAAAAACATCATGTTATTCATATACCAGAAATGTTTGAAGCTACTGACTGAATGAAAGGAGCTGGCATCTCACTCTCTTTGAATCTTCTTTATCATGCTAGGATTAGCAGGAAAAAGCAAAAAATTTCAGAATTGCACCTTGCAATGCGGAGAAATTACTGTTTGTGCATTTACAATATTCATTGATTTTTGCCATTGAAAAACATCATGTTATTCATATACCAGAAATGTTTGAAGCTACTGACTGAATGAAAGGAGCTGGCATCTCACTCTCTTTGAATCTTCTTTATCATGCTAGGATTAGCAGGAAAAAGCAAAAAATTTCAGAATTGCACCTTGCAAAGCGGAGAAATTACTGTTTGTGCATTTACAATATTCATTGATTTTTGCCATTGAAAAACATGTTATTCATATACCAGAAATGTTTGAAGCTACTGACTGAATGAAAAGAGCTGGCATCTCACTCTCTTTGAATCTTCTTTATCATGCCAGGATTAGCAGGAAAAAGCAAAAAATTTCAGAATTGCACCTTGCAATGAGGAGATATTACTGTTTGTGCATTTACAATATTCATTGATTTTTGCCATTGAAAAACGTCCAGAAATGTTTGAAGCTACTGACTGAATGAAAGGAGCTGGCATCTCACTCTCTTTGAATCTTCTTTATCATGCTAGGATTAGCAGGAAAAAGCAAAAAATTTCAGAATTGCACCTTGCAATGCGGAGAAATTACTGTTTGTGCATTTACAATATTCATTGATTTTTGCCATTGAAAAACATGTTATTCATATACCAGAAATGTTTGAAGCTACTGACTGAATGAAAAGAGCTGGCATCTCACTCTCTTTGAATCTTCTTTATCATGCCAGGATTAGCAGGAAAAAGCAAAAAATTTCAGAATTGCACGTTGCAATGTGGAGATATTACTGTTTGTGCATTTACAATATTCATTGATTTTTGCCATTGAAAAACGTCCAGAAATGTTTGAAGCTACTGACTGAATGAAAGGAGCTGGCATCTCACTCTCTTTGAATCTTCTTTATCATGCTAGGATTAGCAGGAAAAAGCAAAAAATTTCAGAATTGCACCTTGCAATGCGGAGAAATTACTGTGTGTGCATTTACAATATTCATTGATTTTTGCCATTGAAAAACATGTTATTCATATACCAGAAATGTTTGAAGCTACTGACTGAATGAAACGAGCTGGCATCTCACTCTCTTTGAATCTTCTTTATCATGCCAGGATTAGCAGGAAAAAGCAAAAAATTTCAGAATTGCACCTTGCAATGTGGTGATATTACTGTTTGTGCATTTACAATATTCATTGATTTTTGCCATTGAAAAACGTCCAGAAATGTTTGAAGCTACTGACTGAATGAAAGGAGCTGGCATCTCACTCTTTGAATCTTCTTTATCATGCTAGGATTAGCAGGAAAAAGCAAAAAATTTCAGAATTGCACCTTGCAATGCGGAGAAATTACTGTTTGTGCATTTACAATATTCATTGATTTTTGCCATTGAAAAACATGTTATTCATATACCAGAAATGTTTGAAGCTACTGACTGAATGAAAAGAGCTGGCATCTCACTCTCTTTGAATCTTCTTTATCATGCCAGGATTAGCAGGAAAAAGCAAAAAATTTCAGAATTGCACCTTGCAATGTGGAGATATTACTGTTTGTGCATTTACAATATTCATTGATTTTTGCTATTGAAAAACGTCCAGAAATGTTTGAAGCTACTGACTGAATGAAAAGAGCTGGCATCTCACTCTCTTTGAATCTTCTTTATCATGCCAGGATTAGCAGGAAAAAGCAAAAAATTTCAGAATTGCACCTTGCAATGCGGAGAAATTACTGTTTGTGCATTTACAATATTCATTGATTTTTGCCATTGAAAAACATCGTTATTCATATACCAGAAATGTTTGAAGCTACTGACTGAATGAAAGGAGCTGGCATCTCACTCTATTTGAATCTTCTTTATCATGCTAGGATTAGCAGGAAAAAGCAAAAAATTTCAGAATTGCACCTTGCAATGCGGAGAAATTACTGTGTGTGCATTTACAATATTCATTGATTTTTGCCATTGAAAAACATCGTTATTCATATACCAGAAATGTTTGAAGCTACTGACTGAATGAAAGGAGCTGGCATCTCACTCTCTTTGAATCTTCTTTATCATGCTAGGATTAGCAGGAAAAAGCAAAAAATTTCAGAATTGCACCTTGCAATGCGGAGAAATTACTGTGTGTGCATTTACAATATTCATTGATTTTTGCCATTGAAAAACATCATGTTATTCATATACCAGAAATGTTTGAAGCTACTGACTGAATGAAAAGAGCTGGCATCTCACTCTCTTTGAATCTTCTTTATCATGCCAGGATTAGCAGGAAAAAGCAAAAAATTTCAGAATTGCACCTTGCAATGTGGTGATATTACTGTTTGTGCATTTACAATATTCATTGATTTTTGCCATTGAAAAACGTCCAGAAATGTTTGAAGCTACTGACTGAATGAAAGGAGCTGGCATCTCACTCTTTGAATCTTCTTTATCATGCTAGGATTAGCAGGAAAAAGCAAAAAATTTCAGAATTGCACCTTGCAATGCGGAGAAATTACTGTTTGTGCATTTACAATATTCATTGATTTTTGCCATTGAAAAACATGTTATTCATATACCAGAAATGTTTGAAGCTACTGACTGAATGAAAAGAGCTGGCATCTCACTCTCTTTGAATCTTCTTTATCATGCCAGGATTAGCAGGAAAAAGCAAAAAATTTCAGAATTGCACCTTGCAATGTGGAGATATTACTGTTTGTGCATTTACAATATTCATTGATTTTTGCTATTGAAAAACGTCCAGAAATGTTTGAAGCTACTGACTGAATGAAAAGAGCTGGCATCTCACTCTCTTTGAATCTTCTTTATCATGCCAGGATTAGCAGGAAAAAGCAAAAAATTTCAGAATTGCACCTTGCAATGCGGAGAAATTACTGTTTGTGCATTTACAATATTCATTGATTTTTGCCATTGAAAAACATCGTTATTCATATACCAGAAATGTTTGAAGCTACTGACTGAATGAAAGGAGCTGGCATCTCACTCTATTTGAATCTTCTTTATCATGCTAGGATTAGCAGGAAAAAGCAAAAAATTTCAGAATTGCACCTTGCAATGCGGAGAAATTACTGTGTGTGCATTTACAATATTCATTGATTTTTGCCATTGAAAAACATCGTTATTCATATACCAGAAATGTTTGAAGCTACTGACTGAATGAAAGGAGCTGGCATCTCACTCTCTTTGAATCTTCTTTATCATGCTAGGATTAGCAGGAAAAAGCAAAAAATTTCAGAATTGCACCTTGCAATGCGGAGAAATTACTGTGTGTGCATTTACAATATTCATTGATTTTTGCCATTGAAAAACATCGTTATTCATATACCAGAAATGTTTGAAGCTACTGACTGAATGAAAAGAGCTGGCATCTCACTCTCTTTGAATCTTCTTTATCATGCCAGGATTAGCAGGAAAAAGCAAAAAATTTCAGAATTGCACCTTGCAATGTGGAGATATTACTGTTTGTGCATTTACAATATTCATTGATTTTTGCCATTGAAAAACGTCCAGAAATGTTTGAAGCTACTGACTGAATGAAAGGAGCTGGCATCTCACTCTCTTTGAATCTTCTTTATCATGCTAGGATTAGCAGGAAAAAGCAAAAAATTTCAGAATTGCACCTTGCAATGCGGAGAAATTACTGTGTGTGCATTTACAATATTCATTGATTTTTGCCATTGAAAAACATGTTATTCATATACCAGAAATGTTTGAAGCTACTGACTGAATGAAACGAGCTGGCATCTCACTCTCTTTGAATCTTCTTTATCATGCCAGGATTAGCAGGAAAAAGCAAAAAATTTCAGAATTGCACCTTGCAATGTGGTGATATTACTGTTTGTGCATTTACAATATTCATTGATTTTTGCCATTGAAAAACGTCCAGAAATGTTTGAAGCTACTGACTGAATGAAAGGAGCTGGCATCTCACTCTTTGAATCTTCTTTATCATGCTAGGATTAGCAGGAAAAAGCAAAAAATTTCAGAATTGCACCTTGCAATGCGGAGAAATTACTGTTTGTGCATTTACAATATTCATTGATTTTTGCCATTGAAAAACATGTTATTCATATACCAGAAATGTTTGAAGCTACTGACTGAATGAAAAGAGCTGGCATCTCACTCTCTTTGAATCTTCTTTATCATGCCAGGATTAGCAGGAAAAAGCAAAAAATTTCAGAATTGCACCTTGCAATGTGGAGATATTACTGTTTGTGCATTTACAATATTCATTGATTTTTGCTATTGAAAAACGTCCAGAAATGTTTGAAGCTACTGACTGAATGAAAAGAGCTGGCATCTCACTCTCTTTGAATCTTCTTTATCATGCCAGGATTAGCAGGAAAAAGCAAAAAATTTCAGAATTGCACCTTGCAATGCGGAGAAATTACTGTTTGTGCATTTACAATATTCATTGATTTTTGCCATTGAAAAACATCGTTATTCATATACCAGAAATGTTTGAAGCTACTGACTGAATGAAAGGAGCTGGCATCTCACTCTATTTGAATCTTCTTTATCATGCTAGGATTAGCAGGAAAAAGCAAAAAATTTCAGAATTGCACCTTGCAATGCGGAGAAATTACTGTGTGTGCATTTACAATATTCATTGATTTTTGCCATTGAAAAACATCGTTATTCATATACCAGAAATGTTTGAAGCTACTGACTGAATGAAAGGAGCTGGCATCTCACTCTCTTTGAATCTTCTTTATCATGCTAGGATTAGCAGGAAAAAGCAAAAAATTTCAGAATTGCACCTTGCAATGCGGAGAAATTACTGTGTGTGCATTTACAATATTCATTGATTTTTGCCATTGAAAAACATCATGTTATTCATATACCAGAAATGTTTGAAGCTACTGACTGAATGAAAAGAGCTGGCATCTCACTCTCTTTGAATCTTCTTTATCATGCCAGGATTAGCAGGAAAAAGCAAAAAATTTCAGAATTGCACCTTGCAATGTGGTGATATTACTGTTTGTGCATTTACAATATTCATTGATTTTTGCCATTGAAAAACGTCCAGAAATGTTTGAAGCTACTGACTGAATGAAAGGAGCTGGCATCTCACTCTTTGAATCTTCTTTATCATGCTAGGATTAGCAGGAAAAAGCAAAAAATTTCAGAATTGCACCTTGCAATGCGGAGAAATTACTGTTTGTGCATTTACAATATTCATTGATTTTTGCCATTGAAAAACATGTTATTCATATACCAGAAATGTTTGAAGCTACTGACTGAATGAAAAGAGCTGGCATCTCACTCTCTTTGAATCTTCTTTATCATGCCAGGATTAGCAGGAAAAAGCAAAAAATTTCAGAATTGCACCTTGCAATGTGGAGATATTACTGTTTGTGCATTTACAATATTCATTGATTTTTGCTATTGAAAAACGTCCAGAAATGTTTGAAGCTACTGACTGAATGAAAAGAGCTGGCATCTCACTCTCTTTGAATCTTCTTTATCATGCCAGGATTAGCAGGAAAAAGCAAAAAATTTCAGAATTGCACCTTGCAATGCGGAGAAATTACTGTTTGTGCATTTACAATATTCATTGATTTTTGCCATTGAAAAACATCGTTATTCATATACCAGAAATGTTTGAAGCTACTGACTGAATGAAAGGAGCTGGCATCTCACTCTATTTGAATCTTCTTTATCATGCTAGGATTAGCAGGAAAAAGCAAAAAATTTCAGAATTGCACCTTGCAATGCGGAGAAATTACTGTGTGTGCATTTACAATATTCATTGATTTTTGCCATTGAAAAACATCGTTATTCATATACCAGAAATGTTTGAAGCTACTGACTGAATGAAAGGAGCTGGCATCTCACTCTCTTTGAATCTTCTTTATCATGCTAGGATTAGCAGGAAAAAGCAAAAAATTTCAGAATTGCACCTTGCAATGCGGAGAAATTACTGTGTGTGCATTTACAATATTCATTGATTTTTGCCATTGAAAAACATCGTTATTCATATACCAGAAATGTTTGAAGCTACTGACTGAATGAAAAGAGCTGGCATCTCACTCTCTTTGAATCTTCTTTATCATGCCAGGATTAGCAGGAAAAAGCAAAAAATTTCAGAATTGCACCTTGCAATGTGGAGATATTACTGTTTGTGCATTTACAATATTCATTGATTTTTGCCATTGAAAAACGTCCAGAAATGTTTGAAGCTACTGACTGAATGAAAGGAGCTGGCATCTCACTCTCTTTGAATCTTCTTTATCATGCTAGGATTAGCAGGAAAAAGCAAAAAATTTCAGAATTGCACCTTGCAATGCGGAGAAATTACTGTGTGTGCATTTACAATATTCATTGATTTTTGCCATTGAAAAACATCATGTTATTCATATACCAGAAATGTTTGAAGCTACTGACTGAATGAAAAGAGCTGGCATCTCACTCTCTTTCAATCTTCTTTATCATGCTAGGATTAGCAGGAAAAAGCAAAAAATTTCAGAATTGCACCTTGCAATGCGGAGAAATTACTGTGTGTGCATTTACAATATTCATTGATTTTTGCCATTGAAAAACATCATGTTATTCATATACCAGAAATGTTTGAAGCTACTGACTGAATGAAAGGAGCTGGCATCTCACTCTCTTTGAATCTTCTTTATCATGCTAGGATTAGCAGGAAAAAGCAAAAAATTTCAGAATTGCACCTTGCAATGCGGAGAAATTACTGTTTGTGCATTTACAATATTCATTGATTTTTGCCATTGAAAAACATCATGTTATTCATATACCAGAAATGTTTGAAGCTACTGACTGAATGAAAGGAGCTGGCATCTCACTCTCTTTGAATCTTCTTTATCATGCTAGGATTAGCAGGAAAAAGCAAAAAATTTCAGAATTGCACCTTGCAATGCTGAGAAATTACTGTTTGTGCATTTACAATATTCATTGATTTTTGCCATTGAAAAACATGTTATTCATATACCAGAAATGTTTGAAGCTACTGACTGAATGAAAAGAGCTGGCATCTCACTCTCTTTGAATCTTCTTTATCATGCCAGGATTAGCAGGAAAAAGCAAAAAATTTCAGAATTGCACCTTGCAATGTGGAGATATTACTGTTTGTGCATTTACAATATTCATTGATTTTTGCCATTGAAAAACGTCCAGAAATGTTTGAAGCTACTGACTGAATGAAAGGAGCTGGCATCTCACTCTCTTTGAATCTTCTTTATCATGCTAGGATTAGCAGGAAAAAGCAAAAAATTTCAGAATTGCACCTTGCAATGCGGAGAAATTACTGTTTGTGCATTTACATTATTCATTGATTTTTGCCATTGAAAAACATGTTATTCATATACCAGAAATGTTTGAAGCTACTGACTGAATGAAAAGAGCTGGCATCTCACTCTCTTTGAATCTTCTTTATCATGCCAGGATTAGCAGGAAAAAGCAAAAAATTTCAGAATTGCACCTTGCAATGTGGAGATATTACTGTTTGTGCATTTACAATATTCATTGATTTTTGCCATTGAAAAACGTCCAGAAATGTTTGAAGCTACTGACTGAATGAAAGGAGCTGGCATCTCACTCTCTTTGAATCTTCTTTATCATGCTAGGATTAGCAGGAAAAAGCAAAAAATTTCAGAATTGCACCTTGCAATGCGGAGAAATTACTGTTTGTGCATTTACAATATTCATTGATTTTTGCCATTGAAAAACATGTTATTCATATACCAGAAATGTTTGAAGCTACTGACTGAATGAAAAGAGCTGGCATCTCACTCTCTTTGAATCTTCTTTATCATGCCAGGATTAGCAGGAAAAAGCAAAAAATTTCAGAATTGCACGTTGCAATGTGGAGATATTACTGTTTGTGCATTTACAATATTCATTGATTTTTGCCATTGAAAAACGTCCAGAAATGTTTGAAGCTACTGACTGAATGAAAGGAGCTGGCATCTCACTCTCTTTGAATCTTCTTTATCATGCTAGGATTAGCAGGAAAAAGCAAAAAATTTCAGAATTGCACCTTGCAATGCGGAGAAATTACTGTGTGTGCATTTACAATATTCATTGATTTTTGCCATTGAAAAACATCGTTATTCATATACCAGAAATGTTTGAAGCTACTGACTGAATGAAAAGAGCTGGCATCTCACTCTCTTTGAATCTTCTTTATCATGCCAGGATTAGCAGGAAAAAGCAAAAAATTTCAGAATTGCACCTTGCAATGTGGAGATATTACTGTTTGTGCATTTACAATATTCATTGATTTTTGCCATTGAAAAACATGTTATTCATATACCAGAAATGTTTGAAGCTACTGACTGAATGAAAAGAGCTGGCATCTCACTCTCTTTGAATCTTCTTTATCATGCCAGGATTAGCAGGAAAAAGCAAAAAATTTCAGAATTGCACCTTGCAATGTGGAGATATTACTGTTTGTGCATTTACAATATTCATTGATTTTTGCTATTGAAAAACGTCCAGAAATGTTTGAAGCTACTGACTGAATGAAAAGAGCTGGCATCTCACTCTCTTTGAATCTTCTTTATCATGCCAGGATTAGCAGGAAAAAGCAAAAAATTTCAGAATTGCACCTTGCAATGCGGAGAAATTACTGTTTGTGCATTTACAATATTCATTGATTTTTGCCATTGAAAAACATCGTTATTCATATACCAGAAATGTTTGAAGCTACTGACTGATTGAAAGGAGCTGGCATCTCACTCTATTTGAATCTTCTTTATCATGCTAGGATTAGCAGGAAAAAGCAAAAAATTTCAGAATTGCACCTTGCAATGCGGAGAAATTACTGTGTGTGCATTTACAATATTCATTGATTTTTGCCATTGAAAAACATCGTTATTCATATACCAGAAATGTTTGAAGCTACTGACTGAATGAAAGGAGCTGGCATCTCACTCTCTTTGAATCTTCTTTATCATGCTAGGATTAGCAGGAAAAAGCAAAAAATTTCAGAATTGCACCTTGCAATGCGGAGAAATTACTGTGTGTGCATTTACAATATTCATTGATTTTTGCCATTGAAAAACATCGTTATTCATATACCAGAAATGTTTGAAGCTACTGACTGAATGAAAAGAGCTGGCATCTCACTCTCTTTGAATCTTCTTTATCATGCCAGGATTAGCAGGAAAAAGCAAAAAATTTCAGAATTGCACCTTGCAATGTGGAGATATTACTGTTTGTGCATTTACAATATTCATTGATTTTTGCCATTGAAAAACGTCCAGAAATGTTTGAAGCTACTGACTGAATGAAAGGAGCTGGCATCTCACTCTCTTTGAATCTTCTTTATCATGCTAGGATTAGCAGGAAAAAGCAAAAAATTTCAGAATTGCACCTTGCAATGCGGAGAAATTACTGTGTGTGCATTTACAATATTCATTGATTTTTGCCATTGAAAAACATCATGTTATTCATATACCAGAAATGTTTGAAGCTACTGACTGAATGAAAAGAGCTGGCATCTCACTCTCTTTCAATCTTCTTTATCATGCTAGGATTAGCAGGAAAAAGCAAAAAATTTCAGAATTGCACCTTGCAATGCGGAGAAATTACTGTGTGTGCATTTACAATATTCATTGATTTTTGCCATTGAAAAACATCATGTTATTCATATACCAGAAATGTTTGAAGCTACTGACTGAATGAAAGGAGCTGGCATCTCACTCTCTTTCAATCTTCTTTATCATGCTAGGATTAGCAGGAAAAAGCAAAAAATTTCAGAATTGCACCTTGCAATGCGGAGAAATTACTGTGTGTGCATTTACAATATTCATTGATTTTTGCCATTGAAAAACATCGTTATTCATATACCAGAAATGTTTGAAGCTACTGACTGAATGAAAAGAGCTGGCATCTCACTCTCTTTGAATCTTCTTTATCATGCCAGGATTAGCAGGAAAAAGCAAAAAATTTCAGAATTGCACCTTGCAATGTGGAGATATTACTGTTTGTGCATTTACAATATTCATTGATTTTTGCCATTGAAAAACATGTTATTCATATACCAGAAATGTTTGAAGCTACTGACTGAATGAAAAGAGCTGGCATCTCACTCTCTTTGAATCTTCTTTATCATGCCAGGATTAGCAGGAAAAAGCAAAAAATTTCAGAATTGCACCTTGCAATGTGGAGATATTACTGTTTGTGCATTTACAATATTCATTGATTTTTGCTATTGAAAAACGTCCAGAAATGTTTGAAGCTACTGACTGAATGAAAAGAGCTGGCATCTCACTCTCTTTGAATCTTCTTTATCATGCCAGGATTAGCAGGAAAAAGCAAAAAATTTCAGAATTGCACCTTGCAATGCGGAGAAATTACTGTTTGTGCATTTACAATATTCATTGATTTTTGCCATTGAAAAACATCGTTTTCATATACCAGAAATGTTTGAAGCTACTGACTGAATGAAAGGAGCTGGCATCTCACTCTATTTGAATCTTCTTTATCATGCTAGGATTAGCAGGAAAAAGCAAAAAATTTCAGAATTGCACCTTGCAATGCGGAGAAATTACTGTGTGTGCATTTACAATATTCATTGATTTTTGCCATTGAAAAACATCGTTATTCATATACCAGAAATGTTTGAAGCTACTGACTGAATGAAAGGAGCTGGCATCTCACTCTCTTTGAATCTTCTTTATCATGCTAGGATTAGCAGGAAAAAGCAAAAAATTTCAGAATTGCACCTTGCAATGCGGAGAAATTACTGTGTGTGCATTTACAATATTCATTGATTTTTGCCATTGAAAAACATCGTTATTCATATACCAGAAATGTTTGAAGCTACTGACTGAATGAAAAGAGCTGGCATCTCACTCTCTTTGAATCTTCTTTATCATGCCAGGATTAGCAGGAAAAAGCAAAAAATTTCAGAATTGCACCTTGCAATGTGGAGATATTACTGTTTGTGCATTTACAATATTCATTGATTTTTGCCATTGAAAAACGTCCAGAAATGTTTGAAGCTACTGACTGAATGAAAGGAGCTGGCATCTCACTCTCTTTGAATCTTCTTTATCATGCTAGGATTAGCAGGAAAAAGCAAAAAATTTCAGAATTGCACCTTGCAATGCGGAGAAATTACTGTGTGTGCATTTACAATATTCATTGATTTTTGCCATTGAAAAACATCATGTTATTCATATACCAGAAATGTTTGAAGCTACTGACTGAATGAAAGGAGCTGGCATCTCACTCTCTTTCAATCTTCTTTATCATGCTAGGATTAGCAGGAAAAAGCAAAAAATTTCAGAATTGCACCTTGCAATGCGGAGAAATTACTGTTTGTGCATTTACAATATTCATTGATTTTTGCCATTGAAAAACATGTTATTCATATACCAGAAATGTTTGAAGCTACTGACTGAATGAAAAGAGCTGGCATCTCACTCTCTTTGAATCTTCTTTATCATGCCAGGATTAGCAGGAAAAAGCAAAAAATTTCAGAATTGCACCTTGCAATGTGGAGATATCACTGTTTGTGCATTTACAATATTCATTGATTTTTGCCATTGAAAAACGTCCAGAAATGTTTGAAGCTACTGACTGAATGAAAGGAGCTGGCACCTCACTCTCTTTGAATCTTCTTTATCATGCTAGGATTAGCAGGAAAAAGCAAAAAATTTCAGAATTGCACCTTGCAATGCGGAGAAATTACTGTGTGTGCATTTACAATATTCATTGATTTTTGCCATTGAAAAACATCGTTATTCATATACCAGAAATGTTTGAAGCTACTGACTGAATGAAAAGAGCTGGCATCTCACTCTCTTTGAATCTTCTTTATCATGCCAGGATTAGCAGGAAAAAGCAAAAAATTTCAGAATTGCACCTTGCAATGTGGAGATATTACTGTTTGTGCATTTACAATATTCATTGATTTTTGCCATTGAAAAACATGTTATTCATATACCAGAAATGTTTGAAGGTACTGACTGAATGAAAAGAGCTGGCATCTCACTCTCTTTGAATCTTCTTTATCATGCCAGGATTAGCAGGAAAAAGCAAAAAATTTCAGAATTGCACCTTGCAATGTGGAGATATTACTGTTTGTGCATTTACAATATTCATTGATTTTTGCCATTGAAAAACGTCCAGAAATGTTTGAAGCTACTGACTGAATGAAAGGAGCTGGCATCTCACTCTCTTTGAATCTTCTTTATCATGCTAGGATTAGCAGGAAAAAGCAAAAAATTTCAGAATTGCACCTTGCAATGCGGAGAAATTACTGTGTGTGCATTTACAATATTCATTGATTTTTGCCATTGAAAAACATCGTTATTCATATACCAGAAATGTTTGAAGCTACTGACTGAATGAAAAGAGCTGGCATCTCACTCTCTTTGAATCTTCTTTATCATGCCAGGATTAGCAGGAAAAAGCAAAAAATTTCAGAATTGCACCTTGCAATGTGGAGATATTACTGTTTGTGCATTTACAATATTCATTGATTTTTGCCATTGAAAAACGTCCAGAAATGTTTGAAGCTACTGACTGAATGAAAGGAGCTGGCATCTCACTCTCTTTGAATCTTCTTTATCATGCTAGGATTAGCAGGAAAAAGCAAAAAATTTCAGAATTGCACCTTGCAATGCGGAGAAATTACTGTTTGTGCATTTACAATATTCATTGATTTTTGCCATTGAAAAACATATTATTCATATACCAGAAATGTTTGAAGCTACTGACTGAATGAAAAGAGCTGGCATCTCACTCTCTTTGAATCTTCTTTATCATGCCAGGATTAGCAGGAAAAAGCAAAAAATTTCAGAATTGCACCTTGCAATGTGGAGATATTACTGTTTGTGCATTTACAATATTCATTGATTTTTGCCATTGAAAAACGTCCAGAAATGTTTGAAGCTACTGACTGAATGAAAAGAGCTGGCATCTCACTCTCTTTGAATCTTCTTTATCATGCCAGGATTAGCAGGAAAAAGCAAAAAATTTCAGAATTGCACCTTGCAATGCAGAGAAATTACTGTTTGTGCATTTACAATATTCATTGATTTTTCCATTGAAAAACATCGTTATTCATATACCAGAAATGTTTGAAGCTACTGACTGAATGAAAGGAGCTGGCATATCACTCTCTTTGAATCTTCTTTATCATGCTAGGATTAGCAGGAAAAAGCAAAAAATTTCAGAATTGCACCTTGCAATGCGGAGAAATTACTGTGTGTGCATTTACAATATTCATTGATTTTTGCCATTGAAAAACATCGTTATTCATATACCAGAAATGTTTGAAGCTACTGACTGAATAAAAGGAGCTGGCATCTCACTCTCTTTGAATCTTCTTTATCATGCTAGAATTAGCAGGAAAAAGCAAAAAATTTCAGAATTGCACCTTGCAATGCGGAGAAATTACTGTGTGTGCATTTACAATATTCATTGATTTTTGCCATTGAAAAACATCATGTTATTCATATACCAGAAATGTTTGAAGCTACTGACTGAATGAAAGGAGCTGGCATCTCACTCTCTTTGAATCTTCTTTATCATGCTAGGATTAGCAGGAAAAAGCAAAAAATTTCAGAATTGCACCTTGCAATGCGGAGAAATTACTGTTTGTGCATTTACAATATTCATTGATTTTTGCCATTGAAAAACATCGTTATTCATATACCAGAAATGTTTGAAGCTACTGACTGAATGAAAAGAGCTGGCATCTCACTCTCTTTGAATCTTCTTTATCATGCTAGGATTAGCAGGAAAAAGCAAAAAATTTCAGAATTGCACCTTGCAATGCGGAGAAATTACTGTGTGTGCATTTACAATATTCATTGATTTTTGCCATTGAAAAACATCATGTTATTCATATACCAGAAATGTTTGAAGCTACTGACTGAATGAAAGGAGCTGGCATCTCACTCTCTTTGAATCTTCTTTATCATGCTAGGATTAGCAGGAAAAAGCAAAAAATTTCAGAATTGCACCTTGCAATGCGGAGAAATTACTGTTTGTGCATTTACAATATTCATTGATTTTTGCCATTGAAAAACATCATGTTATTCATATACCAGAAATGTTTGAAGCTACTGACTGAATGAAAGGAGCTGGCATCTCACTCTCTTTGAATCTTCTTTATCATGCTAGGATTAGCAGGAAAAAGCAAAAAATTTCAGAATTGCACCTTGCAATGCGGAGAAATTACTGTTTGTGCATTTACAATATTCATTGATTTTTGCCATTGAAAAACATGTTATTCATATACCAGAAATGTTTGAAGCTACTGACTGAATGAAAAGAGCTGGCATCTCACTCTCTTTGAATCTTCTTTATCATGCCAGGATTAGCAGGAAAAAGCAAAAAATTTCAGAATTGCACCTTGCAATGTGGAGATATTACTGTTTGTGCATTTACAATATTCATTGATTTTTGCCATTGAAAAACGTCCAGAAATGTTTGAAGCTACTGACTGAATGAAAAGAGCTGGCATCTCACTCTCTTTGAATCTTCTTTATCATGCCAGGATTAGCAGGAAAAAGAAAAAATTTCAGAATTGCACCTTGCTATGCGGAGAAATTACTGTTTGTGCATTTACAATATTCATTGATTTTTGCCATTGAAAAACATCATGTTATTCATATACCAGAAATGTTTGAAGCTACTGACTGAATGAAAGGAGCTGGCATCTCACTCTCTTTGAATCTTCTTTATCATGCTAGGATTAGCAGGAAAAAGCAAAAAATTTCAGAATTGCACCTTGCAATGCGGAGAAATTACTGTTTGTGCATTTACAATATTCATTGATTTTTGCCATTGAAAAACATGTTATTCATATACCAGAAATGTTTGAAGCTACTGACTGAATGAAAAGAGCTGGCATCTCACTCTCTTTGAATCTTCTTTATCATGCCAGGATTAGCAGGAAAAAGCAAAAAATTTCAGAATTGCACCTTGCAATGAGGAGATATTACTGTTTGTGCATTTACAATATTCATTGATTTTTGCCAATGAAAAACGTCCAGAAATGTTTGAAGCTACTGACTGAATGAAAGGAGCTGGCATCTCACTCTCTTTGAATCTTCTTTATCATGCTAGGATTAGCAGGAAAAAGCAAAAAATTTCAGAATTGCACCTTGCAATGCGGAGAAATTACTGTTTGTGCATTTACAATATTCATTGATTTTTGCCATTGAAAAACATGTTATTCATATACCAGAAATGTTTGAAGCTACTGACTGAATGAAAAGAGCTGGCATCTCACTCTCTTTGAATCTTCTTTATCATGCTAGGATTAGCAGGAAAAAGCAAAAAATTTCAGAATTGCACCTTGCAATGCGGAGAAATTACTGTGTGTGCATTTACAATATTCATTGATTTTTGCCATTGAAAAACATCGTTATTCATATACCAGAAATGTTTGAAGCTACTGACTGAATGAAAAGAGCTGGCATCTCACTCTCTTTGAATCTTCTTTATCATGCCAGGATTAGCAGGAAAAAGCAAAAAATTTCAGAATTGCACCTTGCAATGTGGAGATATTACTGTTTGTGCATTTACAATATTCATTGATTTTTGCCATTGAAAAACGTCCAGAAATGTTTGAAGCTACTGACTGAATGAAAGGAGCTGGCATCTCACTCTCTTTGAATCTTCTTTATCATGCTAGGATTAGCAGGAAAAAGCAAAAAATTTCAGAATTGCACCTTGCAATGCGGAGAAATTACTGTGTGTGCATTTACAATATTCATTGATTTTTGCCATTGAAAAACATCATGTTATTCATATACCAGAAATGTTTGAAGCTACTGACTGAATGAAAGGAGCTGGCATCTCACTCTCTTTGAATCTTCTTTATCATGCTAGGATTAGCAGGAAAAAGCAAAAAATTTCAGAATTGCACCTTGCAATGCGGAGAAATTACTGTTTGTGCATTTACAATATTCATTGATTTTTGCCATTGAAAAACATCGTTATTCATATACCAGAAATGTTTGAAGCTACTGACTGAATGAAAAGAGCTGGCATCTCACTCTCTTTGAATCTTCTTTATCATGCTAGGATTAGCAGGAAAAAGCAAAAAATTTCAGAATTGCACCTTGCAATGCGGAGAAATTACTGTGTGTGCATTTACAATATTCATTGATTTTTGCCATTGAAAAACATCATGTTATTCATATACCAGAAATGTTTGAAGCTACTGACTGAATGAAAGGAGCTGGCATCTCACTCTCTTTGAATCTTCTTTATCATGCTAGGATTAGCAGGAAAAAGCAAAAAATTTCAGAATTGCACCTTGCAATGCGGAGAAATTACTGTTTGTGCATTTACAATATTCATTGATTTTTGCCATTGAAAAACATCATGTTATTCATATACCAGAAATGTTTGAAGCTACTGACTGAATGAAAGGAGCTGGCATCTCACTCTCTTTGAATCTTCTTTATCATGCTAGGATTAGCAGGAAAAAGCAAAAAATTTCAGAATTGCACCTTGCAATGCGGAGAAATTACTGTTTGTGCATTTACAATATTCATTGATTTTTGCCATTGAAAAACGTCCAGAAATGTTTGAAGCTACTGACTGAATGAAAGGAGCTGGCATCTCACTCTCTTTGAATCTTCTTTATCATGCTAGGATTAGCAGGAAAAAGCAAAAAATTTCAGAATTGCACCTTGCAATGCGGAGAAATTACTGTTTGTGCATTTACAATATTCATTGATTTTTGCCATTGAAAAACATGTTATTCATATACCAGAAATGTTTGAAGCTACTGACTGAATGAAAAGAGCTGGCATCTCACTCTCTTTGAATCTTCTTTATCATGCCAGGATTAGCAGGAAAAAGCAAAAAATTTCAGAATTGCACGTTGCAATGTGGAGATATTACTGTTTGTGCATTTACAATATTCATTGATTTTTGCCATTGAAAAACGTCCAGAAATGTTTGAAGCTACTGACTGAATGAAAGGAGCTGGCATCTCACTCTCTTTGAATCTTCTTTATCATGCTAGGATTAGCAGGAAAAAGCAAAAAATTTCAGAATTGCACCTTGCAATGCGGAGAAATTACTGTTTGTGCATTTACAATATTCATTGATTTTTGCCATTGAAAAACATGTTATTCATATACCAGAAATGTTTGAAGCTACTGACTGAATGAAAAGAGCTGGCATCTCACTCTCTTTGAATCTTCTTTATCATGCCAGGATTAGCAGGAAAAAGCAAAAAATTTCAGAATTGCACCTTGCAATGTGGAGATATTACTGTTTGTGCATTTACAATATTCATTGATTTTTGCCATTGAAAAACGTCCAGAAATGTTTGAAGCTACTGACTGAATGAAAAGAGCTGGCATCTCACTCTCTTTGAATCTTCTTTATCATGCCAGGATTAGCAGGAAAAAGCAAAAAATTTCAGAATTGCACCTTGCAATGCGGAGAAATTACTGTTTGTGCATTTACAATATTCATTGATTTTTGATATTGAAAAACATCGTTATTCATATACCAGAAATGTTTGAAGCTACTGACTGAATGAAAGGAGCTGGCATCTCACTCTATTTGAATCTTCTTTATCATGCTAGGATTAGCAGGAAAAAGCAAAAAATTTCAGAATTGCACCTTGCAATGCGGAGAAATTACTGTGTGTGCATTTACAATATTCATTGATTTTTGCCATTGAAAAACATCGTTATTCATATACCAGAAATGTTTGAAGCTACTGACTGAATGAAAGGAGCTGGCATCTCACTCTCTTTGAATCTTCTTTATCATGCTAGGATTAGCAGGAAAAAGCAAAAAATTTCAGAATTGCACCTTGCAATGCGGAGAAATTACTGTGTGTGCATTTACAATATTCATTGATTTTTGCCATTGAAAAACATCGTTATTCATATACCAGAAATGTTTGAAGCTACTGACTGAATGAAAAGAGCTGGCATCTCACTCTCTTTGAATCTTCTTTATCATGCCAGGATTAGCAGGAAAAAGCAAAAAATTTCAGAATTGCACCTTGCAATGTGGAGATATTACTGTTTGTGCATTTACAATATTCATTGATTTTTGCCATTGAAAAACGTCCAGAAATGTTTGAAGCTACTGACTGAATGAAAGGAGCTGGCATCTCACTCTCTTTGAATCTTCTTTATCATGCTAGGATTAGCAGGAAAAAGCAAAAAATTTCAGAATTGCACCTTGCAATGCGGAGAAATTACTGTGTGTGCATTTACAATATTCATTGATTTTTGCCATTGAAAAACATCATGTTATTCATATACCAGAAATGTTTGAAGCTACTGACTGAATGAAAGGAGCTGGCATCTCACTCTCTTTGAATCTTCTTTATCATGCTAGGATTAGCAGGAAAAAGTAAAAAATTTCAGAATTGCACCTTGCAATGCGGAGAAATTACTGTTTGTGCATTTACAATATTCATTGATTTTTGCCATTGAAAAACATCGTTATTCATATACCAGAAATGTTTGAAGCTACTGACTGAATGAAAAGAGCTGGCATCTCACTCTCTTTGAATCTTCTTTATCATGCAAGGATTAGCAGGAAAAAGCAAAAAATTTCAGAATTGCACCTTGCAATGCGGAGAAATTACTGTGTGTGCATTTACAATATTCATTGATTTTTGCCATTGAAAAACATCATGTTATTCATATACCAGAAATGTTTGAAGCTACTGACTGAATGAAAGGAGCTGGCATCTCACTCTCTTTGAATCTTCTTTATCATGCTAGGATTAGCAGGAAAAAGCAAAAAATTTCAGAATTGCACCTTGCAATGCGGAGAAATTACTGTTTGTGCATTTACAATATTCATTGATTTTTGCCATTGAAAAACATCATGTTATTCATATACCAGAAATGTTTGAAGCTACTGACTGAATGAAAGGAGCTGGCATCTCACTCTCTTTGAATCTTCTTTATCATGCTAGGATTAGCAGGAAAAAGCAAAAAATTTCAGAATTGCACCTTGCAATGCGGAGAAATTACTGTTTGTGCATTTACAATATTCATTGATTTTTGCCATTGAAAAACATGTTATTCATATACCAGAAATGTTTGAAGCTACTGACTGAATGAAAAGAGCTGGCATCTCACTCTCTTTGAATCTTCTTTATCATGCCAGGATTAGCAGGAAAAAGCAAAAAATTTCAGAATTGCACCTTGCAATGAGGAGATATTACTGTTTGTGCATTTACAATATTCATTGATTTTTGCCATTGAAAAACGTCCAGAAATGTTTGAAGCTACTGACTGAATGAAAGGAGCTGGCATCTCACTCTCTTTGAATCTTCTTTACCATGCTAGGATTAGCAGGAAAAAGCAAAAAATTTCAGAATTGCACCTTGCAATGCGGAGAAATTACTGTTTGTGCATTTACAATATTCATTGATTTTTGCCATTGAAAAACATGTTATTCATATACCAGAAATGTTTGAAGCTACTGACTGAATGAAAAGAGCTGGCATCTCACTCTCTTTGAATCTTCTTTATCATGCCAGGATTAGCAGGAAAAAGCAAAAAATTTCAGAATTGCACGTTGCAATGTGGAGATATTACTGTTTGTGCATTTACAATATTCATTGATTTTTGCCATTGAAAAACGTCCAGAAATGTTTGAAGCTACTGACTGAATGAAAGGAGCTGGCATCTCACTCTCTTTGAATCTTCTTTATCATGCTAGGATTAGCAGGAAAAAGCAAAAAATTTCAGAATTGCACCTTGCAATGCGGAGAAATTACTGTGTGTGCATTTACAATATTCATTGATTTTTGCCATTGAAAAACATGTTATTCATATACCAGAAATGTTTGAAGCTACTGACTGAATGAAAAGAGCTGGCATCTCACTCTCTTTGAATCTTCTTTATCATGCCAGGATTAGCAGGAAAAAGCAAAAAATTTCAGAATTGCACCTTGCAATGTGGTGATATTACTGTTTGTGCATTTACAATATTCATTGATTTTTGCCATTGAAAAACGTCCAGAAATGTTTGAAGCTACTGACTGAATGAAAGGAGCTGGCATCTCACTCTTTGAATCTTCTTTATCATGCTAGGATTAGCAGGAAAAAGCAAAAAATTTCAGAATTGCACCTTGCAATGCGGAGAAATTACTGTTTGTGCATTTACAATATTCATTGATTTTTGCCATTGAAAAACATGTTATTCATATACCAGAAATGTTTGAAGCTACTGACTGAATGAAAAGAGCTGGCATCTCACTCTCTTTGAATCTTCTTTATCATGCCAGGATTAGCAGGAAAAAGCAAAAAATTTCAGAATTGCACCTTGCAATGTGGAGATATTACTGTTTGTGCATTTACAATATTCATTGATTTTTGCCATTGAAAAACGTCCAGAAATGTTTGAAGCTACTGACTGAATGAAAAGAGCTGGCATCTCACTCTCTTTGAATCTTCTTTATCATGCCAGGATTAGCAGGAAAAAGCAAAAAATTTCAGAATTGCACCTTGCAATGCGGAGAAATTACTGTTTGTGCATTTACAATATTCATTGATTTTTGCCATTGAAAAACATCGTTATTCATATACCAGAAATGTTTGAAGCTACTGACTGAATGAAAGGAACTGGCATCTCACTCTATTTGAATCTTCTTTATCATGCTAGGATTAGCAGGAAAAAGCAAAAAATTTCAGAATTGCACCTTGCAATGCGGAGAAATTACTGTGTGTGCATTTACAATATTCATTGATTTTTGCCATTGAAAAACATCGTTATTCATATACCAGAAATGTTTGAAGCTACTGACTGAATGAAAGGAGCTGGCATCTCACTCTCTTTGAATCTTCTTTATCATGCTAGGATTAGCAGGAAAAAGCAAAAAATTTCAGAATTGCACCTTGCAATGCGGAGAAATTACTGTGTGTGCATTTACAATATTCATTGATTTTTGCCATTGAAAAACATCGTTATTCATATACCAGAAATGTTTGAAGCTACTGACTGAATGAAAAGAGCTGGCATCTCACTCTCTTTGAATCTTCTTTATCATGCCAGGATTAGCAGGAAAAAGCAAAAAATTTCAGAATTGCACCTTGCAATGTGGAGATATTACTGTTTGTGCATTTACAATATTCATTGATTTTTGCCATTGAAAAACGTCCAGAAATGTTTGAAGCTACTGACTGAATGAAAGGAGCTGGCATCTCACTCTCTTTGAATCTTCTTTATCATGCTAGGATTAGCAGGAAAAAGCAAAAAATTTCAGAATTGCACATTGCAATGCGGAGAAATTACTGTGTGTGCATTTACAATATTCATTGATTTTTGCCATTGAAAAACATCATGTTATTCATATACCAGAAATGTTTGAAGCTACTGACTGAATGAAAGGAGCTGGCATCTCACTCTCTTTGAATCTTCTTTATCATGCTAGGATTAGCAGGAAAAAGCAAAAAATTTCAGAATTGCACCTTGCAATGCGGAGAAATTACTGTTTGTGCATTTACAATATTCATTGATTTTTGCCATTGAAAAACATCATGTTATTCATATACCAGAAATGTTTGAAGCTACTGACTGAATGAAAGGAGCTGGCATCTCACTCTCTTTGAATCTTCTTTATCATGCTAGGATTAGCAGGAAAAAGCAAAAAATATCAGAATTGCACCTTGCAATGCTGAGAAATTACTGTTTGTGCATTTACAATATTCATTGATTTTTGCCATTGAAAAACATGTTATTCATATACCAGAAATGTTTGAAGCTACTGACTGAATGAAAAGAGCTGGCATCTCACTCTCTTTGAATCTTCTTTATCATGCCAGGATTAGCAGGAAAAAGCAAAAAATTTCAGAATTGCACCTTGCAATGTGGAGATATTACTGTTTGTGCATTTACAATATTCATTGATTTTTGCCATTGAAAAACGTCCAGAAATGTTTGAAGCTACTGACTGAATGAAAGGAGCTGGCATCTCACTCTCTTTGAATCTTCTTTATCATGCTAGGATTAGCAGGAAAAAGCAAAAAATTTCAGAATTGCACCTTGCAATGCGGAGAAATTACTGTTTGTGCATTTACAATATTCATTGATTTTTGCCATTGAAAAACATGTTATTCATATACCAGAAATGTTTGAAGCTACTGACTGAATGAAAAGAGCTGGCATCTCACTCTCTTTGAATCTTCTTTATCATGCCAGGATTAGCAGGAAAAAGCAAAAAATTTCAGAATTGCACCTTGCAATGTGGAGATATTACTGTTTGTGCATTTACAATATTCATTGATTTTTGCCATTGAAAAACGTCCAGAAATGTTTGAAGCTACTGACTGAATGAAAGGAGCTGGCATCTCACTCTCTTTGAATCTTCTTTATCATGCTAGGATTAGCAGGAAAAAGCAAAAAATTTCAGAATTGCACCTTGCAATGCGGAGAAATTACTGTTTGTGCATTTACAATATTCATTGATTTTTGCCATTGAAAAACATGTTATTCATATACCAGAAATGTTTGAAGCTACTGACTGAATGAAAAGAGCTGGCATCTCACTCTCTTTGAATCTTCTTTATCATGCCAGGATTAGCAGGAAAAAGCAAAAAATTTCAGAATTGCACGTTGCAATGTGGAGATATTACTGTTTGTGCATTTACAATATTCATTGATTTTTGCCATTGAAAAACGTCCAGAAATGTTTGAAGCTACTGACTGAATGAAAGGAGCTGGCATCTCACTCTCTTTGAATCTTCTTTATCATGCTAGGATTAGCAGGAAAAAGCAAAAAATTTCAGAATTGCACCTTGCAATGCGGAGAAATTACTGTGTGTGCATTTACAATATTCATTGATTTTTGCCATTGAAAAACATCGTTATTCATATACCAGAAATGTTTGAAGCTACTGACTGAATGAAAAGAGCTGGCATCTCACTCTCTTTGAATCTTCTTTATCATGCCAGGATTAGCAGGAAAAAGCAAAAAATTTCAGAATTGCACCTTGCAATGTGGAGATATTACTGTTTGTGCATTTACAATATTCATTGATTTTTGCCATTGAAAAACATGTTATTCATATACCAGAAATGTTTGAAGCTACTGACTGAATGAAAAGAGCTGGCATCTCACTCTCTTTGAATCTTCTTTATCATGCCAGGATTAGCAGGAAAAAGCAAAAAATTTCAGAATTGCACCTTGCAATGTGGAGATATTACTGTTTGTGCATTTACAATATTCATTGATTTTTGCCATTGAAAAACGTCCAGAAATGTTTGAAGCTACTGACTGAATGAAAGGAGCTGGCATCTCACTCTCTTTGAATCTTCTTTATCATGCTAGGATTAGCAGGAAAAAGCAAAAAATTTCAGAATTGCACCTTGCAATGCGGAGAAATTACTGTGTGTGCATTTACAATATTCATTGATTTTTGCCATTGAAAAACATCGTTATTCATATACCAGAAATGTTTGAAGCTACTGACTGAATGAAAAGAGCTGGCATCTCACTCTCTTTGAATCTTCTTTATCATGCCAGGATTAGCAGGAAAAAGCAAAAAATTTCAGAATTGCACCTTGCAATGTGGAGATATTACTGTTTGTGCATTTACAATATTCATTGATTTTTGCCATTGAAAAACGTCCAGAAATGTTTGAAGCTACTGACTGAATGAAAGGAGCTGGCATCTCACTCTCTTTGAATCTTCTTTATCATGCTAGGATTAGCAGGAAAAAGCAAAAAATTTCAGAATTGCACCTTGCAATGCGGAGAAATTACTGTTTGTGCATTTACAATATTCATTGATTTTTGCCATTGAAAAACATGTTATTCATATACCAGAAATGTTTGAAGCTACTGACTGAATGAAAAGAGCTGGCATCTCACTCTCTTTGAATCTTCTTTATCATGCCAGGATTAGCAGGAAAAAGCAAAAAATTTCAGAATTGCACCTTGCAATGTGGAGATATTACTGTTTGTGCATTTACAATATTCATTGATTTTTGCCATTGAAAAACGTCCAGAAATGTTTGAAGCTACTGACTGAATGAAAGGAGCTGGCATCTCACTCTCTTTGAATCTTCTTTATCATGCTAGGATTAGCAGGAAAAAGCAAAAAATTTCAGAATTGCACCTTGCAATGCGGAGAAATTACTGTTTGTGCATTTACAATATTCATTGATTTTTGCCATTGAAAAACATCATGTTATTCATATACCAGAAATGTTTGAAGCTACTGACTGAATGAAAAGAGCTGGCATCTCACTCTCTTTGAATCTTCTTTATCATGCCAGGATTAGCAGGAAAAAGCAAAAAATTTCAGAATTGCACCTTGCAATGTTTCAGATATTACTGTTTGTGCATTTACAATATTCATTGATTTTTGCCATTGAAAAACGTCCAGAAATGTTTGAAGCTACTGACTGAATGAAAAGAGCTGGCATCTCACTCTCTTTGAATCTTCTTTATCATGCCAGGATTAGCAGGAAAAAGCAAAAAATTTCAGAATTGCACCTTGCAATGCAGAGAAATTACTGTTTGTGCATTTACAATATTCATTGATTTTTTAATTGAAAAATATCGTTATTCATATACCAGAAATGTTTGAAGCTACTGACTGAATGAAAGGAGCTGGCATATCACTCTCTTTGAATCTTCTTCATCATGCTAGGATTAGCAGGAAAAAGCAAAAAATTTCAGAATTGCACCTTGCAATGCGGAGAAGTTACTGTGTGTGCATTTACAATATTCATTGATTTTTGCCATTGAAAAACATCGTTATTCATATACCAGAAATGTTTGAAGCTACTGACTGAATAAAAGGAGCTGGCATCTCACTCTCTTTGAATCTTCTTTATCATGCTAGGATTAGCAGGAAAATGCAAAAAATTTCAGAATTGCACCTTGCAATGCGGAGAAATTACTGTGTGTGCATTTACAATATTCATTGATTTTTGCCATTGAAAAACATCATGTTATTCATATACCAGAAATGTTTGAAGCTACTGACTGAATGAAAGGAGCTGGCATCTCACTCTCTTTGAATCTTCTTTATCATGCTAGGATTAGCAGGAAAAAGCAAAAAATTTCAGAATTGCACCTTGCAATGCGGAGAAATTACTGTTTGTGCATTTACAATATTCATTGATTTTTGCCATTGAAAAACATCGTTATTCATATACCAGAAATGTTTGAAGCTACTGACTGAATGAAAAGAGCTGGCATCTCACTCTCTTTGAATCTTCTTTATCATGCTAGGATTAGCAGGAAAAAGCAAAAAATTTCAGAATTGCACCTTGCAATGCGGAGAAATTACTGTGTGTGCATTTACAATATTCATTGATTTTTGCCATTGAAAAACATCATGTTATTCATATACCAGAAATGTTTGAAGCTACTGACTGAATGAAAGGAGCTGGCATCTCACTCTCTTTGAATCTTCTTTATCATGCTAGGATTAGCAGGAAAAAGCAAAAAATTTCAGAATTGCACCTTGCAATGCGGAGAAATTACTGTTTGTGCATTTACAATATTCATTGATTTTTGCCATTGAAAAACATCATGTTATTCATATACCAGAAATGTTTGAAGCTACTGACTGAATGAAAGGAGCTGGCATCTCACTCTCTTTGAATCTTCTTTATCATGCTAGGATTAGCAGGAAAAAGCAAAAAATTTCAGAATTGCACCTTGCAATGCGGAGAAATTACTGTTTGTGCATTTACAATATTCATTGATTTTTGCCATTGAAAAACATGTTATTCATATACCAGAAATGTTTGAAGCTACTGACTGAATGAAAAGAGCTGGCATCTCACTCTCTTTGAATCTTCTTTATCATGCCAGGATTAGCAGGAAAAAGCAAAAAATTTCAGAATTGCACCTTGCAATGTGGAGATATTACTGTTTGTGCATTTACAATATTCATTGATTTTTGCCATTGAAAAACGTCCAGAAATGTTTGAAGCTACTGACTGAATGAAAGGAGCTGGCATCTCACTCTCTTTGAATCTTCTTTATCATGCTAGGATTAGCAGGAAAAAGCAAAAAATTTCAGAATTGCACCTTGCAATGCGGAGAAATTACTGTTTGTGCATTTACAATATTCATTGATTTTTGCCATTGAAAAACATGTTATTCATATACCAGAAATGTTTGAAGCTACTGACTGAATGAAAAGAGCTGGCATCTCACTCTCTTTGAATCTTCTTTATCATGCCAGGATTAGCAGGAAAAAGCAAAAAATTTCAGAATTGCACGTTGCAATGTGGAGATATTACTGTTTGTGCATTTACAATATTCATTGATTTTTGCCATTGAAAAACGTCCAGAAATGTTTGAAGCTACTGACTGAATGAAAGGAGCTGGCATCTCACTCTCTTTGAATCTTCTTTATCATGCTAGGATTAGCAGGAAAAAGCAAAAAATTTCAGAATTGCACCTTGCAATGCGGAGAAATTACTGTGTGTGCATTTACAATATTCATTGATTTTTGCCATTGAAAAACATGTTATTCATATACCAGAAATGTTTGAAGCTACTGACTGAATGAAAAGAGCTGGCATCTCACTCTCTTTGAATCTTCTTTATCATGCCAGGATTAGCAGGAAAAAGCAAAAAATTTCAGAATTGCACCTTGCAATGTGGAGATATTACTGTTTGTGCATTTACAATATTCATTGATTTTTGCCATTGAAAAACGTCCAGAAATGTTTGAAGCTACTGACTGAATGAAAGGAGCTGGCATCTCACTCTCTTTGAATCTTCTTTATCATGCTAGGATTAGCAGGAAAAAGCAAAAAATTTCAGAATTGCACCTTGCAATGCGGAGAAATTACTGTTTGTGCATTTACAATATTCATTGATTTTTGCCATTGAAAAACATGTTATTCATATACCAGAAATGTTTGAAGCTACTGACTGAATGAAAAGAGCTGGCATCTCACTCTCTTTGAATCTTCTTTATCATGCCAGGATTAGCAGGAAAAAGCAAAAAATTTCAGAATTGCACCTTGCAATGTGGAGATATTACTGTTTGTGCATTTACAATATTCATTGATTTTTGCCATTGAAAAACGTCCAGAAATGTTTGAAGCTACTGACTGAATGAAAAGAGCTGGCATCTCACTCTCTTTGAATCTTCTTTATCATGCCAGGATTAGCAGGAAAAAGCAAAAAATTTCAGAATTGCACCTTGCAATGCGGAGAAATTACTGTTTTTGCATTTACAATATTCATTGATTTTTGCCATTGAAAAACATCGTTATTCATATACCAGAAATGTTTGAAGCTACTGACTGAATGAAAGGAGCTGGCATCTCACTCTATTTGAATCTTCTTTATCATGCTAGGATTAGCAGGAAAAAGCAAAAAATTTCAGAATTGCACCTTGCAATGCGGAGAAATTACTGTGTGTGCATTTACAATATTCATTGATTTTTGCCATTGAAAAACATCGTTATTCATATACCAGAAATGTTTGAAGCTACTGACTGAATGAAAGGAGCTGGCATCTCACTCTCTTTGAATCTTCTTTATCATGCTAGGATTAGCAGGAAAAAGCAAAAAATTTCAGAATTGCACCTTGCAATGCGGAGAAATTACTGTGTGTGCATTTACAATATTCATTGATTTTTGCCATTGAAAAACATCGTTATTCATATACCAGAAATGTTTGAAGCTACTGACTGAATGAAAAGAGCTGGCATCTCACTCTCTTTGAATCTTCTTTATCATGCCAGGATTAGCAGGAAAAAGCAAAAAATTTCAGAATTGCACCTTGCAATGTGGAGATATTACTGTTTGTGCATTTACAATATTCATTGATTTTTGCCATTGAAAAACATGTTATTCATATACCAGAAATGTTTGAAGCTACTGACTGAATGAAAAGAGCTGGCATCTCACTCTCTTTGAATCTTCTTTATCATGCCAGGATTAGCAGGATAAAGCAAAAAATTTCAGAATTGCACCTTGCAATGTGGAGATATTACTGTTTGTGCATTTACAATATTCATTGATTTTTGCCATTGAAAAACGTCCAGAAATGTTTGAAGCTACTGACTGAATGAAAGGAGCTGGCATCTCACTCTCTTTGAATCTTCTTTATCATGCTAGGATTAGCAGGAAAAAGCAAAAAATTTCAGAATTGCACTTTGCAATGCGGAGAAATTACTGTGTGTGCATTTACAATATTCATTGATTTTTGCCATTGAAAAACATCGTTATTCATATACCAGAAATGTTTGAAGCTACTGACTGAATGTAAAGAGCTGGCATCTCACTCTCTTTGAATCTTCTTTATCATGCCAGGATTAGCAGGAAAAAGCAAAAAATTTCAGAATTGCACCTTGCAATGTGGAGATATTACTGTTTGTGCATTTACAATATTCATTGATTTTTGCCATTGAAAAACGTCCAGAAATGTTTGAAGCTACTGACTGAATGAAAAGAGCTGGCATCTCACTCTCTTTGAATCTTCTTTATCATGCCAGGATTAGCAGGAAAAAGCAAAAAATTTCAGAATTGCACCTTGCAATGCGGAGAAATTACTGTTTGTGCATTTACAATATTCATTGATTTTTGCCATTGAAAAACATCGTTATTCATATACCAGAAATGTTTGAAGCTACTGACTGAATGAAAGGAGCTGGCATCTCACTCTATTTGAATCTTCTTTATCATGCTAGGATTAGCAGGAAAAAGCAAAAAATTTCAGAATTGCACCTTGCAATGCGGAGAAATTACTGTGTGTGCATTTACAATATTCATTGATTTTTGCCATTGAAAAACATCGTTATTCATATACCAGAAATGTTTGAAGCTACTGACTGAATGAAAGGAGCTGGCATCTCACTCTCTTTGAATCTTCTTTATCATGCTAGGATTAGCAGGAAAAAGCAAAAAATTTCAGAATTGCACCTTGCAATGCGGAGAAATTACTGTGTGTGCATTTACAATATTCATTGATTTTTGCCATTGAAAAACATCGTTATTCATATACCAGAAATGTTTGAAGCTACTGACTGAATGAAAAGAGCTGGCATCTCACTCTCTTTGAATCTTCTTTATCATGCCAGGATTAGCAGGAAAAAGCAAAAAATTTCAGAATTGCACCTTGCAATGTGGAGATATTACTGTTTGTGCATTTACAATATTCATTGATTTTTGCCATTGAAAAACGTCCAGAAATGTTTGAAGCTACTGACTGAATGAAAGGAGCTGGCATCTCACTCTCTTTGAATCTTCTTTATCATGCTAGGATTAGCAGGAAAAAGCAAAAAATTTCAGAATTGCACCTTGCAATGCGGAGAAATTACTGTGTGTGCATTTACAATATTCATTGATTTTTGCCATTGAAAAACATCATGTTATTCATATACCAGAAATGTTTGAAGCTACTGACTGAATGAAAGGAGCTGGCATCTCACTCTCTTTGAATCTTCTTTATCATGCTAGGATTAGCAGGAAAAAGCAAAAAATTTCAGAATTGCACCTTGCAATGCGGAGAAATTACTGTTTGTGCATTTACAATATTCATTGATTTTTGCCATTGAAAAACATGTTATTCATATACCAGAAATGTTTGAAGCTACTGACTGAATGAAAAGAGCTGGCATCTCACTCTCTTTGAATCTTCTTTATCATGCCAGGATTAGCAGGAAAAAGCAAAAAATTTCAGAATTGCACCTTGCAATGTGGAGATATTACTGTTTGTGCATTTACAATATTCATTGATTTTTGCCATTGAAAAACGTCCAGAAATGTTTGAAGCTACTGACTGAATGAAAGGAGCTGGCATCTCACTCTCTTTGAATCTTCTTTATCATGCTAGGATTAGCAGGAAAAAGCAAAAAATTTCAGAATTGCACCTTGCAATGCGGAGAAATTACTGTTTGTGCATTTACAATATTCATTGATTTTTGAAATTGAAAAACATGTTATTCATATACCAGAAATGTTTGAAGCTACTGACTGAACGAAAAGAGCTGGCATCTCACTCTCTTTGAATCTTCTTTATCATGCCAGGATTAGCAGGAAAAAGCAAAAAATTTCAGAATTGCACCTTGCAATGTGGAGATATTACTGTTTGTGCATTTACAATATTCATTGATTTTTGCCATTGAAAAACATGTTATTCATATACCAGAAATGTTTGAAGCTACTGACTGAATGAAAAGAGCTGGCATCTCACTCTCTTTGAATCTTCTTTATCATGCCAGGATTAGCAGGAAAAAGCAAAAAATTTCAGAATTGCACCTTGCAATGTGGAGATATTACTGTTTGTGCATTTACAATATTCATTGATTTTTGCCATTGAAAAACGTCCAGAAATGTTTGAAGCTACTGACTGAATGAAAGGAGCTGGCATCTCACTCTCTTTGAATCTTCTTTATCATGCTAGGATTAGCAGGAAAAAGCAAAAAATTTCAGAATTGCACCTTGCAATGCGGAGAAATTACTGTGTGTGCATTTACAATATTCATTGATTTTTGCCATTGAAAAACATCGTTATTCATATACCAGAAATGTTTGAAGCTATTGACTGAATGAAAAGAGCTGGCATCTCACTCTCTTTGAATCTTCTTTATCATGCCAGGATTAGCAGGAAAAAGCAAAAAATTTCAGAATTGCACCTTGCAATGTGGAGATATTACTGTTTGTGCATTTACAATATTCATTGATTTTTGCCATTGAAAAACGTCCAGAAATGTTTGAAGCTACTGACTGAATGAAAGGAGCTGGCATCTCACTCTCTTTGAATCTTCTTTATCATGCTAGGATTAGCAGGAAAAAGCAAAAAATTTCAGAATTGCACCTTGCAATGCGGAGAAATTACTGTTTGTGCATTTACAATATTCATTGATTTTTGCCATTGAAAAACATGTTATTCATATACCAGAAATGTTTGAAGCTACTGACTGAATGAAAAGAGCTGGCATCTCACTCTCTTTGAATCTTCTTTATCATGCCAGGATTAGCAGGAAAAAGCAAAAAATTTCAGAATTGCACCTTGCAATGTGGAGATATTACTGTTTGTGCATTTACAATATTCATTGATTTTTGCCATTGAAAAACGTCCAGAAATGTTTGAAGCTACTGACTGAATGAAAGGAGCTGGCATCTCACTCTCTTTGAATCTTCTTTATCATGCTAGGATTAGCAGGAAAAAGCAAAAAATTTCAGAATTGCACCTTGCAATGCGGAGAAATTACTGTTTGTGCATTTACAATATTCATTGATTTTTGCCATTGAAAAACATCATGTTATTCATATACCAGAAATGTTTGAAGCTACTGACTGAATGAAAAGAGCTGGCATCTCACTCTCTTTGAATCTTCTTTATCATGCCAGGATTAGCAGGAAAAAGCAAAAAATTTCAGAATTGCACCTTGCAATGTTTCAGATATTACTGTTTGTGCATTTACAATATTCATTGATTTTTGCTATTGAAAAACGTCCAGAAATGTTTGAAGCTACTGACTGAATGAAAAGAGCTGGCATCTCACTCTCTTTGAATCTTCTTTATCATGCCAGGATTAGCAGGAAAAAGCAAAAAATTTCAGAATTGCACCTTGCAATGCAGAGAAATTACTGTTTGTGCATTTACAATATTCATTGATTTTTCCATTGAAAAATATCGTTATTCATATACCAGAAATGTTTGAAGCTACTGACTGAATGAAAGGAGCTGGCATATCACTCTCTTTGAATCTTCTTCATCATGCTAGGATTAGCAGGAAAAAGCAAAAAATTTCAGAATTGCACCTTGCAATGCGGAGAAATTACTGTGTGTGCATTTACAATATTCATTGATTTTTGCCATTGAAAAACATCGTTATTCATATACCAGAAATGTTTGAAGCTACTGACTGAATAAAAGGAGCTGGCATCTCACTCTCTTTGAATCTTCTTTATCATGCTAGGATTAGCAGGAAAAAGCAAAAAATTTCAGAATTGCACCTTGCAATGCGGAGAAATTACTGTGTGTGCATTTACAATATTCATTGATTTTTGCCATTGAAAAACATCATGTTATTCATATACCAGAAATGTTTGAAGCTACTGACTGAATGAAAGGAGCTGGCATCTCACTCTCTTTGAATCTTCTTTATCATGCTAGGATTAGCAGGAAAAAGCAAAAAATTTCAGAATTGCACCTTGCAATGCGGAGAAATTACTGTTTGTGCATTTACAATATTCATTGATTTTTGCCATTGAAAAACATCGTTATTCATATACCAGAAATGTTTGAAGCTACTGACTGAATGAAAAGAGCTGGCATCTCACTCTCTTTGAATCTTCTTTATCATGCTAGGATTAGCAGGAAAAAGCAAAAAATTTCAGAATTGCACCTTGCAATGCGGAGAAATTACTGTGTGTGCATTTACAATATTCATTGATTTTTGCCATTGAAAAACATCATGTTATTCATATACCAGAAATGTTTGAAGCTACTGACTGAATGAAAGGAGCTGGCATCTCACTCTCTTTGAATCTTCTTTATCATGCTAGGATTAGCAGGAAAAAGCAAAAAATTTCAGAATTGCACCTTGCAATGCGGAGAAATTACTGTTTGTGCATTTACAATATTCATTGATTTTTGCCATTGAAAAACATCATGTTATTCATATACCAGAAATGTTTGAAGCTACTGACTGAATGAAAGGAGCTGGCATCTCACTCTCTTTGAATATTCTTTATCATGCTAGGATTAGCAGGAAAAAGCAAAAAATTTCAGAATTGCACCTTGCAATGCGGAGAAATTACTGTTTGTGCATTTACAATATTCATTGATTTTTGCCATTGAAAAACATGTTATTCATATACCAGAAATGTTTGAAGCTACTGACTGAATGAAAAGAGCTGGCATCTCACTCTCTTTGAATCTTCTTTATCATGCCAGGATTAGCAGGAAAAAGCAAAAAATTTCAGAATTGCACGTTGCAATGTGGAGATATTACTGTTTGTGCATTTACAGTATTCATTGATTTTTGCCATTGAAAAACGTCCAGAAATGTTTGAAGCTACTGACTGAATGAAAGGAGCTGGCATCTCACTCTCTTTGAATCTTCTTTATCATGCTAGGATTAGCAGGAAAAAGCAAAAAATTTCAGAATTGCACCTTGCAATGCGGAGAAATTACTGTGTGTGCATTTACAATATTCATTGATTTTTGCCATTGAAAAACATGTTATTCATATACCAGAAATGTTTGAAGCTACTGACTGAATGAAAAGAGCTGGCATCTCACTCTCTTTGAATCTTCTTTATCATGCCAGGATTAGCAGGAAAAAGCAAAAAATTTCAGAATTGCACCTTGCAATGTGGAGATATTACTGTTTGTGCATTTACAATATTCATTGATTTTTGCCATTGAAAAACGTCCAGAAATGTTTGAAGCTACTGACTGAATGAAAGGAGCTGGCATCTCACTCTCTTTGAATCTTCTTTATCATGCTAGGATTAGCAGGAAAAAGCAAAAAATTTCAGAATTGCACCTTGCAATGCGGAGAAATTACTGTTTGTGCATTTACAATATTCATTGATTTTTGCCATTGAAAAACATGTTATTCATATACCAGAAATGTTTGAAGCTACTGACTGAATGAAAAGAGCTGGCATCTCACTCTCTTTGAATCTTCTTTATCATGCCAGGATTAGCAGGAAAAAGCAAAAAATTTCAGAATTGCACCTTGCAATGTGGAGATATTACTGTTTGTGCATTTACAATATTCATTGATTTTTGCCATTGAAAAACGTCCAGAAATGTTTGAAGCTACTGACTGAATGAAAAGAGCTGGCATCTCACTCTCTTTGAATCTTCTTTATCATGCCAGGATTAGCAGGAAAAGGCAAAAAATTTCAGAATTGCACCTTGCAATGCGGAGAAATTACTGTTTTTGCATTTACAATATTCATTGATTTTTGCCATTGAAAAACATCGTTATTCATATACCAGAAATGTTTGAAGCTACTGACTGAATGAAAGGAGCTGGCATCTCACTCTATTTGAATCTTCTTTATCATGCTAGGATTAGCAGGAAAAAGCAAAAAATTTCAGAATTGCACCTTGCAATGCGGAGAAATTACTGTGTGTGCATTTACAATATTCATTGATTTTTGCCATTGAAAAACATCGTTATTCATATACCAGAAATGTTTGAAGCTACTGACTGAATGAAAGGAGCTGGCATCTCACTCTCTTTGAATCTTCTTTATCATGCTAGGATTAGCAGGAAAAAGCAAAAAATTTCAGAATTGCACCTTGCAATGCGGAGAAATTACTGTGTGTGCATTTACAATATTCATTGATTTTTGCCATTGAAAAACATCGTTATTCATATACCAGAAATGTTTGAAGCTACTGACTGAATGAAAAGAGCTGGCATCTCACTCTCTTTGAATCTTCTTTATCATGCCAGGATTAGCAGGAAAAAGCAAAAAATTTCAGAATTGCACCTTGCAATGTGGAGATATTACTGTTTGTGCATTTACAATATTCATTGATTTTTGCCATTGAAAAACGTCCAGAAATGTTTGAAGCTACTGACTGAATGAAAGGAGCTGGCATCTCACTCTCTTTGAATCTTCTTTATCATGCTAGGATTAGCAGGAAAAAGCAAAAAATTTCAGAATTGCACCTTGCAATGCGGAGAAATTACTGTGTGTGCATTTACAATATTCATTGATTTTTGCCATTGAAAAACATCATGTTATTCATATACCAGAAATGTTTGAAGCTACTGACTGAATGAAAAGAGCTGGCATCTCACTCTCTTTGAATCTTCTTTATCATGCTAGGATTAGCAGGAAAAAGCAAAAAATTTCAGAATTGCACCTTGCAATGCGGAGAAATTACTGTGTGTGCATTTACAATATTCATTGATTTTTGCCATTGAAAAACATCATGTTATTCATATACCAGAAATGTTTGAAGCTACTGACTGAATGAAAGGAGCTGGCATCTCACTCTCTTTGAATCTTCTTTATCATGCTAGGATTAGCAGGAAAAGCAAAAAATTTCAGAATTGCTCCTTGCAATGCAGAGAAATTACTGTTTGTGCATTTACAATATTCATTGATTTTTGCCATTGAAAAACATCATGTTATTCATATACCAGAAATGTTTGAAGCTACTGACTGAATGAAAGGAGCTGGCGTCTCACTCTCTTTGAATCTTCTTTATCATGCTAGGATTAGCAGGAAAAAGCAAAAAATTTCAGAATTGCACCTTGCAATGCTGAGAAATTACTGTTTGTGCATTTACAATATTCATTGATTTTTGCCATTGAAAAACATGTTATTCATATACCAGAAATGTTTGAAGCTACTGACTGAATGAAAAGAGCTGGCATCTCACTCTCTTTGAATCTTCTTTATCATGCCAGGATTAGCAGGAAAAAGCAAAAAATTTCAGAATTGCACCTTGCAATGTGGAGATATTACTGTTTGTGCATTTACAATATTCATTGATTTTTGCCATTGAAAAACGTCCAGAAATGTTTGAAGCTACTGACTGAATGAAAGGAGCTGGCATCTCACTCTCTTTGAATCTTCTTTATCATGCTAGGATTAGCAGGAAAAAGCAAAAAATTTCAGAATTGCACCTTGCAATGCGGAGAAATTACTGTTTGTGCATTTACAATATTCATTGATTTTTGCCATTGAAAAACATGTTATTCATATACCAGAAATGTTTGAAGCTACTGACTGAATGAAAAGAGCTGGCATCTCACTCTCTTTGAATCTTCTTTATCATGCCAGGATTAGCAGGAAAAAGCAAAATATTTCAGAATTGCACGTTGCAATGTGGAGATATTACTGTTTGTGCATTTACAATATTCATTGATTTTTGCCATTGAAAAACGTCCAGAAATGTTTGAAGCTACTGACTGAATGAAATGAGCTGGCATCTCACTCTCTTTGAATCTTCTTTATCATGCTAGGATTAGCAGGAAAAAGCAAAAAATTTCAGAATTGCACCTTGCAATGCGGAGAAATTACTGTGTGTGCATTTACAATATTCATTGATTTTTGCCATTGAAAAACATCGTTATTCATATACCAGAAATGTTTGAAGCTACTGACTGAATGAAAAGAGCTGGCATCTCACTCTCTTTGAATCTTCTTTATCATGCCAGGATTAGCAGGAAAAAGCAAAAAATTTCAGAATTGCACCTTGCAATGTGGAGATATTACTGTTTGTGCATTTACAATATTCATTGATTTTTGCCATTGAAAAACATGTTATTCATATACCAGAAATGTTTGAAGCTACTGACTGAATGAAAAGAGCTGGCATCTCACTCTCTTTGAATCTTCTTTATCATGCCAGGATTAGCAGGATAAAGCAAAAAATTTCAGAATTGCACCTTGCAATGTGGAGATATTACTGTTTGTGCATTTACAATATTCATTGATTTTTGCCATTGAAAAACATCCAGAAATGTTTGAAGCTACTGACTGAATGAAAGGAGCTGGCATCTCACTCTCTTTGAATCTTCTTTATCATGCTAGGATTAGCAGGAAAAAGCAAAAAATTT
Source organism: Phyllobates terribilis (assembly GCF_046119375.1). Lineage (NCBI taxonomy): Eukaryota > Metazoa > Chordata > Amphibia > Anura > Dendrobatidae > Phyllobates > Phyllobates terribilis. The sequence goes on along the minus strand of NW_027363181.1, from coordinate 1,041,771 downwards.
CAGAATTGCACTTTGCAATGCGGAGAAATTACTGTGTGTGCATTTACAATATTCATTGATTTTTGCCATTGAAAAACATCGTTATTCATATACCAGAAATGTTTGAAGCTACTGACTGAATGAAAAGAGCTGGCATCTCACTCTCTTTGAATCTTCTTTATCATGCCAGGATTAGCAGGAAAAAGCAAAAAATTTCAGAATTGCACCTTGCAATGTGGAGATATTACTGTTTGTGCATTTACAATATTCATTGATTTTTGCCATTGAAAAACGTCCAGAAATGTTTGAAGCTACTGACTGAATGAAAGGAGCTGGCATCTCACTCTCTTTGAATCTTCTTTATCATGCTAGGATTAGCAGGAAAAAGCAAAAAATTTCAGAATTGCACCTTGCAATGCGGAGAAATTACTGTTTGTGCATTTACAATATTCATTGATTTTTGCCATTGAAAAACATGTTATTCATATACCAAAAATGTTTGAAGCTACTGACTGAATGAAAAGAGCTGGCATCTCACTCTCTTTGAATCTTCTTTATCATGCCAGGATTAGCAGGAAAAAGCAAAAAATTTCAGAATTGCACCTTGCAATGTGGAGATATTACTGTTTGTGCATTTAAAATATTCATTGATTTTTGCCATTGAAAAACGTCCAGAAATGTTTGAAGCTACTGACTGAATGAAAGGAGCTGGCATCTCACTCTCTTTGAATCTTCTTTATCATGCTAGGATTAGCAGGAAAAAGCAAAAAATTTCAGAATTGCACCTTGCAATGCGGAGAAATTACTGTGTGTGCATTTACAATATTCATTGATTTTTGCCATTGAAAAACATGTTATTCATATACCAGAAATGTTTGAAGCTACTGACTGAATGAAAAGAGCTGGCATCTCACTCTCTTTGAATCTTCTTTATCATGCCAGGATTAGCAGGAAAAAGCAAAAAATTTCAGAATTGCACCTTGCAATGTGGAGATATTACTGTTTGTGCATTTACAATATTCATTGATTTTTGCCATTGAAAAACGTCCAGAAATGTTTGAAGCTACTGACTGAATGAAAGGAGCTGGCATCTCACTCTCTTTGAATCTTCTTTATCATGCTAGGATTAGCAGGAAAAAGCAAAAAATTTCAGAATTGCACCTTGCAATGCGGAGAAATTACTGTTTGTGCATTTACAATATTCATTGATTTTTGCCATTGAAAAACATGTTATTCATATACCAGAAATGTTTGAAGCTACTGACTGAATGAAAAGAGCTGGCATCTCACTCTCTTTGAATCTTCTTTATCATGCCAGGATTAGCAGGAAAAAGCAAAAAATTTCAGAATTGCACCTTGCAATGTGGAGATATTACTGTTTGTGCATTTACAATATTCATTGATTTTTGCCATTGAAAAACGTCCAGAAATGTTTGAAGCTACTGACTGAATGAAAAGAGCTGGCATCTCACTCTCTTTGAATCTTCTTTATCATGCCAGGATTAGCAGGAAAAAGCAAAAAATTTCAGAATTGCACCTTGCAATGCGGAGAAATTACTGTTTGTGCATTTACAATATTCATTGATTTTTGCCATTGAAAAACATCGTTATTCATATACCAGAAATGTTTGAAGCTACTGACTGAATGAAAGGAGCTGGCATCTCACTCTCTTTGAATCTTCTTTATCATGCTAGGATTAGCAGGAAAAAGCAAAAAATTTCAGAATTGCACCTTGCAATGCGGAGAAATTACTGTGTGTGCATTTACAATATTCATTGATTTTTGCCATTGAAAAACATCGTTATTCATATACCAGAAATGTTTGAAGCTACTGACTGAATGAAAGGAGCTGGCATCTCACTCTCTTTGAATCTTCTTTATCATGCTAGGATTAGCAGGAAAAAGCAAAAAATTTCAGAATTGCACCTTGCAATGCGGAGAAATTACTGTTTGTGCATTTACAATATTCATTGATTTTTGCCATTGAAAAACATCGTTATTCATATACCAGAAATGTTTGAAGCTACTGACTGAATGAAAAGAGCTGGCATCTCACTCTCTTTGAATCTTCTTTATCATGCCAGGATTAGCAGGAAAAAGCAAAAAATTTCAGAATTGCACCTTGCAATGTGGAGATATTACTGTTTGTGCATTTACAATATTCATTGATTTTTGCCATTGAAAAACGTCCAGAAATGTTTGAAGCTACTGACTGAATGAAAGGAGCTGGCATCTCACTCTCTTTGAATCTTCTTTATCATGCTAGGATTAGCAGGAAAAAGCAAAAAATTTCAGAATTGCACCTTGCAATGCGGAGAAATTACTGTGTGTGCATTTACAATATTCATTGATTTTTGCCATTGAAAAACATCATGTTATTCATATACCAGAAATGTTTGAAGCTACTGACTGAATGAAAGGAGCTGGCATCTCACTCTCTTTGAATCTTCTTTATCATGCTAGGATTAGCAGGAAAAAGCAAAAAATTTCAGAATTGCACCTTGCAATGCGGAGAAATTACTGTTTGTGCATTTACAATATTCATTGATTTTTGCCATTGAAAAACATCATGTTATTCATATACCAGAAATGTTTGAAGCTACTGACTGAATGAAAAGAGCTGGCATCTCACTCTCTTTGAATCTTCTTTATCATGCTAGGTTAGCAGGAAAAAGCAAAAAATTTCAGAATTGCACCTTGCAATGCGGAGAAATTACTGTGTGTGCATTTACAATATTCATTGATTTTTGCCATTGAAAAACATCATGTTATTCATATACCAGAAATGTTTGAAGCTACTGACTGAATGAAAGGAGCTGGCATCTCACTCTCTTTGAATCTTCTTTATCATGCCAGGATTAGCAGGAAAAAGCAAAAAATTTCAGAATTGCACCTTGCAATGTGGAGATATTACTGTTTGTGCATTTACAATATTCATTGATTTTTGCCATTGAAAAACGTCCAGAAATGTTTGAAGCTACTGACTGAATGAAAAGAGCTGGCATCTCACTCTCTTTGAATCTTCTTTATCATGCCAGGATTAGCAGGAAAAAGCAAAAAATTTCAGAATTGCACCTTGCAATGCGGAGAAATTACTGTTTGTGCATTTACAATATTCATTGATTTTTGCCATTGAAAAACATCGTTATTCATATACCAGAAATGTTTGAAGCTACTGACTGAATGAAAGGAGCTGGCATCTCACTCTCTTTGAATCTTCTTTATCATGCTAGGATTAGCAGGAAAAAGCAAAAAATTTCAGAATTGCACCTTGCAATGCGGAGAAATTACTGTGTGTGCATTTACAATATTCATTGATTTTTGCCATTGAAAAACATCGTTATTCATATACCAGAAATGTTTGAAGCTACTGACTGAATGAAAGGAGCTGGCATCTCACTCTCTTTGAATCTTCTTTATCATGCTAGGATTAGCAGGAAAAAGCAAAAAATTTCAGAATTGCACCTTGCAATGCGGAGAAATTACTGTTTGTGCATTTACAATATTCATTGATTTTTGCCATTGAAAAACATCGTTATTCATATACCAGAAATGTTTGAAGCTACTGACTGAATGAAAAGAGCTGGCATCTCACTCTCTTTGAATCTTCTTTATCATGCCAGGATTAGCAGGAAAAAGCAAAAAATTTCAGAATTGCACCTTGCAATGTGGAGATATTACTGTTTGTGCATTTACAATATTCATTGATTTTTGCCATTGAAAAACGTCCAGAAATGTTTGAAGCTACTGACTGAATGAAAGGAGCTGGCATCTCACTCTCTTTGAATCTTCTTTATCATGCTAGGATTAGCAGGAAAAAGCAAAAAAATTCAGAATTGCACCTTGCAATGCGGAGAAATTACTGTTTGTGCATTTACAATATTCATTGATTTTTGCCATTGAAAAACATCATGTTATTCATATACCAGAAATGTTTGAAGCTACTGACTGAATGAAAGGAGCTGGCATCTCACTCTCTTTGAATCTTCTTTATCATGCTAGGATTAGCAGGAAAAAGCAAAAAATTTCAGAATTGCACCTTGCAATGCGGAGAAATTACTGTTTGTGCATTTACAATATTCATTGATTTTTGCCATTGAAAAACATCATGTTATTCATATACCAGAAATGTTTGAAGCTACTGACTGAATGAAAAGAGCTGGCATCTCACTCTCTTTGAATCTTCTTTATCATGCTAGGTTAGCAGGAAAAAGCAAAAAATTTCAGAATTGCACCTTGCAATGCGGAGAAATTACTGTGTGTGCATTTACAATATTCATTGATTTTTGCCATTGAAAAACATCATGTTATTCATATACCAGAAATGTTTGAAGCTACTGACTGAATGAAAGGAGCTGGCATCTCACTCTCTTTGAATGTTCTTTATCATGCCAGGATTAGCAGGAAAAAGCAAAAAATTTCAGAATTGCACCTTGCAATGTGGAGATATTACTGTTTGTGCATTTACAATATTCATTGATTTTTGCCATTGAAAAACGTCCAGAAATGTTTGAAGCTACTGACTGAATGAAAGGAGCTGGCATCTCACTCTTTTGAATCTTCTTTATCATGCTAGGATTAGCAGGAAAAAGCAAAAAATTTCAGAATTGCACCTTGCAATGCGGAGAAATTACTGTGTGTGCATTTACAATATTCATTGATTTTTGCCATTGAAAAACATCGCTATTCATATACCAGAAATGTTTGAAGCTACTGACTGAATGAAAAGAGCTGGCATCTCACTCTCTTTGAATCTTCTTTATCATGCCAGGATTAGCAGGAAAAAGCAAAAAATTTCAGAATTGCACCTTGCAATGTGGAGATATTACTGTTTGTGCATTTACAATATTCATTGATTTTTGCCATTGAAAAACGTCCAGAAATGTTTGAAGCTACTGACTGAATGAAAGGAGCTGGCATCTCACTCTCTTTGAATCTTCTTTATCATGCTAGGATTAGCAGGAAAAAGCAAAAAATTTCAGAATTGCACCTTGCAATGCGGAGAAATTACTGTGTGTGCATTTACAATATTCATTGATTTTTGCCATTGAAAAACATCATGTTATTCATATACCAGAAATGTTTGAAGCTACTGACTGAATGAAAGGAGCTGGCATCTCACTCTCTTTGAATCTTCTTTATCATGCTAGGATTAGCAGGAAAAAGCAAAAAATTTCAGAATTGCACCTTGCAATGCGGAGAAATTACTGTTTGTGCATTTACAATATTCATTGATTTTTGCCATTGAAAAACATCGTTATTCATATACCAGAAATGTTTGAAGCTACTGACTGAATGAAAAGAGCTGGCATCTCACTCTCTTTGAATCTTCTTTATCATGCTAGGATTAGCAGGAAAAAGCAAAAAATTTCAGAATTGCACCTTGCAATGCGGAGAAATTACTGTGTGTGCATTTACAATATTCATTGATTTTTGCCATTGAAAAACATCATGTTATTCATATACCAGAAATGTTTGAAGCTACTGACTGAATGAAAGGAGCTGGCATCTCACTCTCTTTGAATCTTCTTTATCATGCTAGGATTAGCAGGAAAAAGCAAAAAATTTCAGAATTGCACCTTGCAATGCGGAGAAATTACTGTTTGTGCATTTACAATATTCATTGATTTTTGCCATTGAAAAACATCATGTTATTCATATACCAGAAATGTTTGAAGCTACTGACTGAATGAAAGGAGCTGGCATCTCACTCTCTTTGAATCTTCTTTATCATGCTAGGATTAGCAGGAAAAAGCAAAAAATTTCAGAATTGCACCTTGCAATGCGGAGAAATTACTGTTTGTGCATTTACAATATTCATTGATTTTTGCCATTGAAAAACATGTTATTCATATACCAGAAATGTTTGAAGCTACTGACTGAATGAAAAGAGCTGGCATCTCACTCTCTTTGAATCTTCTTTATCATGCCAGGATTAGCAGGAAAAAGCAAAAAATTTCAGAATTGCACGTTGCAATGTGGAGATATTACTGTTTGTGCATTTACAATATTCATTGATTTTTGCCATTGAAAAACGTCCAGAAATGTTTGAAGCTACTGACTGAATGAAAGGAGCTGGCATCTCACTCTCTTTGAATCTTCTTTATCATGCTAGGATTAGCAGGAAAAAGCAAAAAATTTCAGAATTGCACCTTGCAATGCGGAGAAATTACTGTGTGTGCATTTACAATATTCATTGATTTTTGCCATTGAAAAACATGTTATTCATATACCAGAAATGTTTGAAGCTACTGACTGAATGAAAAGAGCTGGCATCTCACTCTCTTTGAATCTTCTTTATCATGCCAGGATTAGCAGGAAAAAGCAAAAAATTTCAGAATTGCACCTTGCAATGTGGAGATATTACTGTTTGTGCATTTACAATATTCATTGATTTTTGCCATTGAAAAACGTCCAGAAATGTTTGAAGCTACTGACTGAATGAAAGGAGCTGGCATCTCACTCTCTTTGAATCTTCTTTATCATGCTAGGATTAGCAGGAAAAAGCAAAAAATTTCAGAATTGCACCTTGCAATGCGGAGAAATTACTGTTTGTGCATTTACAATATTCATTGATTTTTGCCATTGAAAAACATGTTATTCATATACCAGAAATGTTTGAAGCTACTGACTGAATGAAAAGAGCTGGCATCTCACTCTCTTTGAATCTTCTTTATCATGCCAGGATTAGCAGGAAAAAACAAAAAATTTCAGAATTGCACCTTGCAATGTGGAGATATTACTGTTTGTGCATTTACAATATTCATTGATTTTTGCCATTGAAAAACGTCCAGAAATGTTTGAAGCTACTGACTGAATGAAAAGAGCTGGCATCTCACTCTCTTTGAATCTTCTTTATCATGCCAGGATTAGCAGGAAAAAGCAAAAAATTTCAGAATTGCACCTTGCAATGCGGAGAAATTACTGTTTGTGCATTTACAATATTCATTGATTTTTGCCATTGAAAAACATCGTTATTCATATACCAGAAATGTTTGAAGCTACTGACTGAATGAAAGGAGCTGGCATCTCACTCTATTTGAATCTTCTTTATCATGCCAGGATTAGCAGGAAAAAGCAAAAAATTTCAGAATTGCACCTTGCAATGCGGAGAAATTACTGTGTGTGCATTTACAATATTCATTGATTTTTGCCATTGAAAAACATCGTTATTCATATACCAGAAATGTTTGAAGCTACTGACTGAATGAAAGGAGCTGGCATCTCACTATCTTTGAATCTTCTTTATCATGCTAGGATTAGCAGGAAAACGCAAAAAATTTCAGAATTGCACCTTGCAATGCGGAGAAATTACTGTGTGTGCATTTACAATATTCATTGATTTTTGCCATTGAAAAACATCGTTATTCATATACCAGAAATGTTTGAAGCTACTGACTGAATGAAAAGAGCTGGCATCTCACTCTCTTTGAATCTTCTTTATCATGCCAGGATTAGCAGGAAAAAGCAAAAAATTTCAGAATTGCACCTTGCAATGTGGAGATATTACTGTTTGTGCATTTACAATATTCATTGATTTTTGCCATTGAAAAACGTCCAGAAATGTTTGAAGCTACTGACTGAATGAAAGGAGCTGGCATCTCACTCTCTTTGAATCTTCTTTATCATGCTAGGATTAGCAGGAAAAAGCAAAAAATTTCAGAATTGCACCTTGCAATGCGGAGAAATTACTGTTTGTGCATTTACAATATTCATTGATTTTTGCCATTGAAAAACATCGTTATTCATATACCAGAAATGTTTGAAGCTACTGACTGAATGAAAAGAGCTGGCATCTCACTCTCTTTGAATCTTCTTTATCATGCTAGGATTAGCAGGAAAAAGCAAAAAATTTCAGAATTGCACCTTGCAATGCGGAGAAATTACTGTTTGTGCATTTACAATATTCATTGATTTTTGCCATTGAAAAACATCGTTATTCATATACCAGAAATGTTTGAAGCTACTGACTGAATGAAAAGAGCTGGCATCTCACTCTCTTTGAATCTTCTTTATCATGCTAGGATTAGCAGGAAAAAGCAAAAAATTTCAGAATTGCACCTTGCAATGCGGAGAAATTACTGTGTGTGCATTTACAATATTCATTGATTTTTGCCATTGAAAAACATCATGTTATTCATATACCAGAAATGTTTGAAGCTACTGACTGAATGAAAGGAGCTGGCATCTCACTCTCTTTGAATCTTCTTTATCATGCTAGGATTAGCAGGAAAAAGCAAAAAATTTCAGAATTGCACCTTGCAATGCGGAGAAATTACTGTTTGTGCATTTACAATATTCATTGATTTTTGCCATTGAAAAACATCATGTTATTCATATACCAGAAATGTTTGAAGCTACTGACTGAATGAAAGGAGCTGGCATCTCACTCTCTTTGAATCTTCTTTATCATGCTAGGATTAGCAGGAAAAAGCAAAAAATTTCAGAATTGCACCTTGCAATGCGGAGAAATTACTGTTTGTGCATTTACAATATTCATTGATTTTTGCCATTGAAAAACATGTTATTCATATACCAGAAATGTTTGAAGCTACTGACTGAATGAAAAGAGCTGGCATCTCACTCTCTTTGAATCTTCTTTATCATGCCAGGATTAGCAGGAAAAAGCAAAAAATTTCAGAATTGCACGTTGCAATGTGGAGATATTACTGTTTGTGCATTTACAATATTCATTGATTTTTGCCATTGAAAAACGTCCAGAAATGTTTGAAGCTACTGACTGAATGAAAGGAGCTGGCATCTCACTCTCTTTGAATCTTCTTTATCATGCTAGGATTAGCAGGAAAAAGCAAAAAATTTCAGAATTGCACCTTGCAATGCGGAGAAATTACTGTGTGTGCATTTACAATATTCATTGATTTTTGCCATTGAAAAACATGTTATTCATATACCAGAAATGTTTGAAGCTACTGACTGAATGAAAAGAGCTGGCATCTCACTCTCTTTGAATCTTCTTTATCATGCCAGGATTAGCAGGAAAAAGCAAAAAATTTCAGAATTGCACCTTGCAATGTGGAGATATTACTGTTTGTGCATTTACAATATTCATTGATTTTTGCCATTGAAAAACGTCCAGAAATGTTTGAAGCTACTGACTGAATGAAAGGAGCTGGCATCTCACTCTCTTTGAATCTTCTTTATCATGCTAGGATTAGCAGGAAAAAGCAAAAAATTTCAGAATTGCACCTTGCAATGCGGAGAAATTACTGTTTGTGCATTTACAATATTCATTGATTTTTGCCATTGAAAAACATGTTATTCATATACCAGAAATGTTTGAAGCTACTGACTGAATGAAAAGAGCTGGCATCTCACTCTCTTTGAATCTTCTTTATCATGCCAGGATTAGCAGGAAAAAACAAAAAATTTCAGAATTGCACCTTGCAATGTGGAGATATTACTGTTTGTGCATTTACAATATTCATTGATTTTTGCCATTGAAAAACGTCCAGAAATGTTTGAAGCTACTGACTGAATGAAAAGAGCTGGCATCTCACTCTCTTTGAATCTTCTTTATCATGCCAGGATTAGCAGGAAAAAGCAAAAAATTTCAGAATTGCACCTTGCAATGCGGAGAAATTACTGTTTGTGCATTTACAATATTCATTGATTTTTGCCATTGAAAAACATCGTTATTCATATACCAGAAATGTTTGAAGCTACTGACTGAATGAAAGGAGCTGGCATCTCACTCTATTTGAATCTTCTTTATCATGCCAGGATTAGCAGGAAAAAGCAAAAAATTTCAGAATTGCACCTTGCAATGCGGAGAAATTACTGTGTGTGCATTTACAATATTCATTGATTTTTGCCATTGAAAAACATCGTTATTCATATACCAGAAATGTTTGAAGCTACTGACTGAATGAAAGGAGCTGGCATCTCACTATCTTTGAATCTTCTTTATCATGCTAGGATTAGCAGGAAAACGCAAAAAATTTCAGAATTGCACCTTGCAATGCGGAGAAATTACTGTGTGTGCATTTACAATATTCATTGATTTTTGCCATTGAAAAACATCGTTATTCATATACCAGAAATGTTTGAAGCTACTGACTGAATGAAAAGAGCTGGCATCTCACTCTCTTTGAATCTTCTTTATCATGCCAGGATTAGCAGGAAAAAGCAAAAAATTTCAGAATTGCACCTTGCAATGTGGAGATATTACTGTTTGTGCATTTACAATATTCATTGATTTTTGCCATTGAAAAACGTCCAGAAATGTTTGAAGCTACTGACAGAATGAAAGGAGCTGGCATCTCACTCTCTTTGAATCTTCTTTATCATGCTAGGATTAGCAGGAAAGAGCAAAAAATTTCAGAATTGCACCTTGCAATGCGGAGAAATTACTGTTTGTGCATTTACAATATTCATTGATTTTTGCCATTGAAAAACATCGTTATTCATATACCAGAAATGTTTGAAGCTACTGACTGAATGAAAAGAGCTGGCATCTCACTCTCTTTGAATCTTCTTTATCATGCTAGGATTAGCAGGAAAAAGCAAAAAATTTCAGAATTGCACCTTGCAATGCGGAGAAATTACTGTGTGTGCATTTACAATATTCATTGATTTTTGCCATTGAAAAACATCATGTTATTCATATACCAGAAATGTTTGAAGCTACTGACTGAATGAAAGGAGCTGGCATCTCACTCTCTTTGAATCTTCTTTATCATGCTAGGATTAGCAGGAAAAAGCAAAAAATTTCAGAATTGCACCTTGCAATGCGGAGAAATTACTGTTTGTGCATTTACAATATTCATTGATTTTTGCCATTGAAAAACATCATGTTATTCATATACCAGAAATGTTTGAAGCTACTGACTGAATGAAAGGAGCTGGCATCTCACTCTCTTTGAATCTTCTTTATCATGCTAGGATTAGCAGGAAAAAGCAAAAAATTTCAGAATTGCACCTTGCAATGCGGAGAAATTACTGTTTGTGCATTTACAATATTCATTGATTTTTGCCATTGAAAAACATGTTATTCATATACCAGAAATGTTTGAAGCTACTGACTGAATGAAAAGAGCTGGCATCTCACTCTCTTTGAATCTTCTTTATCATGCCAGGATTAGCAGGAAAAAGCAAAAAATTTCAGAATTGCACGTTGCAATGTGGAGATATTACTGTTTGTGCATTTACAATATTCATTGATTTTTGCCATTGAAAAACGTCCAGAAATGTTTGAAGCTACTGACTGAATGAAAGGAGCTGGCATCTCACTCTCTTTGAATCTTCTTTATCATGCTAGGATTAGCAGGAAAAAGCAAAAAATTTCAGAATTGCACCTTGCAATGCGGAGAAATTACTGTGTGTGCATTTACAATATTCATTGATTTTTGCCATTGAAAAACATGTTATTCATATACCAGAAATGTTTGAAGCTACTGACTGAATGAAAAGAGCTGGCATCTCACTCTCTTTGAATCTTCTTTATCATGCCAGGATTAGCAGGAAAAAGCAAAAAATTTCAGAATTGCACCTTGCAATGTGGAGATATTACTGTTTGTGCATTTACAATATTCATTGATTTTTGCCATTGAAAAACGTCCAGAAATGTTTGAAGCTACTGACTGAATGAAAGGAGCTGGCATCTCACTCTCTTTGAATCTTCTTTATCATGCTAGGATTAGCAGGAAAAAGCAAAAAATTTCAGAATTGCACCTTGCAATGCGGAGAAATTACTGTTTGTGCATTTACAATATTCATTGATTTTTGCCATTGAAAAACATGTTATTCATATACCAGAAATGTTTGAAGCTACTGACTGAATGAAAAGAGCTGGCATCTCACTCTCTTTGAATCTTCTTTATCATGCCAGGATTAGCAGGAAAAAACAAAAAATTTCAGAATTGCACCTTGCAATGTGGAGATATTACTGTTTGTGCATTTACAATATTCATTGATTTTTGCCATTGAAAAACGTCCAGAAATGTTTGAAGCTACTGACTGAATGAAAAGAGCTGGCATCTCACTCTCTTTGAATGTTCTTTATCATGCCAGGATTAGCAGGAAAAAGCAAAAAATTTCAGAATTGCACCTTGCAATGCGGAGAAATTACTGTTTGTGCATTTACAATATTCATTGATTTTTGCCATTGAAAAACATCGTTATTCATATACCAGAAATGTTTGAAGCTACTGACTGAATGAAAGGAGCTGGCATCTCACTCTATTTGAATCTTCTTTATCATGCCAGGATTAGCAGGAAAATGCAAAAAATTTCAGAATTGCACCTTGCAATGCGGAGAAATTACTGTGTGTGCATTTACAATATTCATTGATTTTTGCCATTGAAAAACATCGTTATTCATATACCAGAAATGTTTGAAGCTACTGACTGAATGAAAGGAGCTGGCATCTCACTATCTTTGAATCTTCTTTATCATGCTAGGATTAGCAGGAAAACGCAAAAAATTTCAGAATTGCACCTTGCAATGCGGAGAAATTACTGTGTGTGCATTTACAATATTCATTGATTTTTGCCATTGAAAAACATCGTTATTCATATACCAGAAATGTTTGAAGCTACTGACTGAATGAAAAGAGCTGGCATCTCACTCTCTTTGAATCTTCTTTATCATGCCAGGATTAGCAGGAAAAAGCAAAAAATTTCAGAATTGCACCTTGCAATGTGGAGATATTACTGTTTGTGCATTTACAATATTCATTGATTTTTGCCATTGAAAAACGTCCAGAAATGTTTGAAGCTACTGACTGAATGAAAGGAGCTGGCATCTCACTCTCTTTGAATCTTCTTTATCATGCTAGGATTAGCAGGAAAAAGCAAAAAATTTCAGAATTGCACCTTGCATTGCGGAGAAATTACTGTTTGTGCATTTACAATATTCATTGATTTTTGCCATTGAAAAACATCATGTTATTCATATACCAGAAATGTTTGAAGCTACTGACTGAATGAAAGGAGCTGGCATCTCACTCTCTTTGAATCTTCTTTATCATGCTAGGATTAGCAGGAAAAAGCAAAAAATTTCAGAATTGCACCTTGCAATGCGGAGAAATTACTGTTTGTGCATTTACAATATTCATTGATTTTTGCCATTGAAAAACATGTTATTCATATACCAGAAATGTTTGAAGCTACTGACTGAATGAAAAGAGCTGGCATCTCACTCTCTTTGAATCTTCTTTATCATGCCAGGATTAGCAGGAAAAAGCAAAAAATTTCAGAATTGCACGTTGCAATGTGGAGATATTACTGTTTGTGCATTTACAATATTCATTGATTTTTGCCATTGAAAAACGTCCAGAAATGTTTGAAGCTACTGACTGAATGAAAGGAGCTGGCATCTCACTCTCTTTGAATCTTCTTTATCATGCTAGGATTAGCAGGAAAAAGCAAAAAATTTCAGAATTGCACCTTGCAATGCGGAGAAATTACTGTGTGTGCATTTACAATATTCATTGATTTTTGCCATTGAAAAACATGTTATTCATATACCAGAAATGTTTGAAGCTACTGACTGAATGAAAAGAGCTGGCATCTCACTCTCTTTGAATCTTCTTTATCATGCCAGGATTAGCAGGAAAAAGCAAAAAATTTCAGAATTGCACCTTGCAATGTGGAGATATTACTGTTTGTGCATTTACAATATTCATTGATTTTTGCCATTGAAAAACGTCCAGAAATGTTTGAAGCTACTGACTGAATGAAAGGAGCTGGCATCTCACTCTCTTTGAATCTTCTTTATCATGCTAGGATTAGCAGGAAAAAGCAAAAAATTTCAGAATTGCACCTTGCAATGCGGAGAAATTACTGTTTGTGCATTTACAATATTCATTGATTTTTGCCATTGAAAAACATGTTATTCATATACCAGAAATGTTTGAAGCTACTGACTGAATGAAAAGAGCTGGCATCTCACTCTCTTTGAATCTTCTTTATCATGCCAGGATTAGCAGGAAAAAACAAAAAATTTCAGAATTGCACCTTGCAATGTGGAGATATTACTGTTTGTGCATTTACAATATTCATTGATTTTTGCCATTGAAAAACGTCCAGAAATGTTTGAAGCTACTGACTGAATGAAAAGAGCTGGCATCTCACTCTCTTTGAATGTTCTTTATCATGCCAGGATTAGCAGGAAAAAGCAAAAAATTTCAGAATTGCACCTTGCAATGCGGAGAAATTACTGTTTGTGCATTTACAATATTCATTGATTTTTGCCATTGAAAAACATCGTTATTCATATACCAGAAATGTTTGAAGCTACTGACTGAATGAAAGGAGCTGGCATCTCACTCTATTTGAATCTTCTTTATCATGCCAGGATTAGCAGGAAAATGCAAAAAATTTCAGAATTGCACCTTGCAATGCGGAGAAATTACTGTGTGTGCATTTACAATATTCATTGATTTTTGCCATTGAAAAACATCGTTATTCATATACCAGAAATGTTTGAAGCTACTGACTGAATGAAAGGAGCTGGCATCTCACTATCTTTGAATCTTCTTTATCATGCTAGGATTAGCAGGAAAACGCAAAAAATTTCAGAATTGCACCTTGCAATGCGGAGAAATTACTGTGTGTGCATTTACAATATTCATTGATTTTTGCCATTGAAAAACATCGTTATTCATATACCAGAAATGTTTGAAGCTACTGACTGAATGAAAAGAGCTGGCATCTCACTCTCTTTGAATCTTCTTTATCATGCCAGGATTAGCAGGAAAAAGCAAAAAATTTCAGAATTGCACCTTGCAATGTGGAGATATTACTGTTTGTGCATTTACAATATTCATTGATTTTTGCCATTGAAAAACGTCCAGAAATGTTTGAAGCTACTGACTGAATGAAAGGAGCTGGCATCTCACTCTCTTTGAATCTTCTTTATCATGCTAGGATTAGCAGGAAAAAGCAAAAAATTTCAGAATTGCACCTTGCATTGCGGAGAAATTACTGTTTGTGCATTTACAATATTCATTGATTTTTGCCATTGAAAAACATCATGTTATTCATATACCAGAAATGTTTGAAGCTACTGACTGAATGAAAGGAGCTGGCATCTCACTCTCTTTGAATCTTCTTTATCATGCTAGGATTAGCAGGAAAAAGCAAAAAATTTCAGAATTGCACCTTGCAATGCGGAGAAATTACTGTTTGTGCATTTACAATATTCATTGATTTTTGCCATTGAAAAACATGTTATTCATATACCAGAAATGTTTGAAGCTACTGACTGAATGAAAAGAGCTGGCATCTCACTCTCTTTGAATCTTCTTTATCATGCCAGGATTAGCAGGAAAAAGCAAAAAATTTCAGAATTGCACCTTGCAATGTGGAGATATTACTGTTTGTGCATTTACAATATTCATTGATTTTTGCCATTGAAAAACGTCCAGAAATGTTTGAAGCTACTGACTGAATGAAAAGAGCTGGCATCTCACTCTCTTTGAATCTTCTTTATCATGCCAGGATTAGCAGGAAAAAGCAAAAAATTTCAGAATTGCACCTTGCAATGCGGAGAAATTACTGTTTGTGCATTTACAATATTCATTGATTTTTGCCATTGAAAAACATCGTTATTCATATACCAGAAATGTTTGAAGCTACTGACTGAATGAAAGGAGCTGGCATCTCACTCTATTTGAATCTTCTTTATCATGCCAGGATTAGCAGGAAAAAGCAAAAACTTTCAGAATTGCACCTTGCAATGCGGAGAAATTACTGTGTGTGCATTTACAATATTCATTGATTTTTGCCATTGAAAAACATCGTTATTCATATACCAGAAATGTTTGAAGCTACTGACTGAATGAAAGGAGCTGGCATCTCACTATCTTTGAATCTTCTTTATCATGCTAGGATTAGCAGGAAAACGCAAAAAATTTCAGAATTGCACCTTGCAATGCGGAGAAATTACTGTGTGTGCATTTACAATATTCATTGATTTTTGCCATTGAAAAACATCGTTATTAAGATACCAGAAATGTTTGAAGCTACTGACTGAATGAAAAGAGCTGGCATCTCACTCTCTTTGAATCTTCTTTATCATGCCAGGATTAGCAGGAAAAAGCAAAAAATTTCAGAATTGCACCTTGCAATGTGGAGATATTACTGTTTGTGCATTTACAATATTCATTGATTTTTGCCATTGAAAAACGTCCAGAAATGTTTGAAGCTACTGACTGAATGAAAGGAGCTGGAATCTCACTCTCTTTGAATCTTCTTTATCATGCTAGGATTAGCAGGAAAAAGCAAAAAATTTCAGAATTGCACCTTGCATTGCGGAGAAATTACTGTTTGTGCATTTACAATATTCATTGATTTTTGCCATTGAAAAACATCATGTTATTCATATACCAGAAATGTTTGAAGCTACTGACTGAATGAAAGGAGCTGGCATCTCACTCTCTTTGAATCTTCTTTATCATGCTAGGATTAGCAGGAAAAAGCAAAAAATTTCAGAATTGCACCTTGCAATGCGGAGAAATTACTGTTTGTGCATTTACAATATTCATTGATTTTTGCCATTGAAAAACATGTTATTCATATACCAGAAATGTTTGAAGCTACTGACTGAATGAAAAGAGCTGGCATCTCACTCTCTTTGAATCTTCTTTATCATGCCAGGATTAGCAGGAAAAAGCAAAAAATTTCAGAATTGCACCTTGCAATGTGGAGATATTACTGTTTGTGCATTTACAATATTCATTGATTTTTGCCATTGAAAAACGTCCAGAAATGTTTGAAGCTACTGACTGAATGAAAAGAGCTGGCATCTCACTCTCTTTGAATCTTCTTTATCATGCCAGGATTAGCAGGAAAAAGCAAAAAATTTCAGAATTGCACCTTGCAATGCGGAGAAATTACTGTGTGTGCATTTACAATATTCATTGATTTTTGCCATTGAAAAACATCGTTATTCATATACCAGAAATGTTTGAAGCTACTGACTAAATGAAAGGAGCTGGCATCTCACTCTCTTTGAATCTTCTTTATCATGCTAGGATTAGCAGGAAAAAGCAAAAAATTTCAGAATTGCACCTTGCAATGCGGAGAAATTACTGTTTGTGCATTTACAATATTCATTGATTTTTGCCATTGAAAAACATCGTTATTCATATACCAGAAATGTTTGAAGCTACTGACTGAATGAAAAGAGCTGGCATCTCACTCTCTTTGAATCTTCTTTATCATGCCAGGATTAGCAGGAAAAAGCAAAAAATTTCAGAATTGCACCTTGCAATGTGGAGATATTACTGTTTGTGCATTTACAATATTCATTGATTTTTGCCATTGAAAAACGTCCAGAAATGTTTGAAGCTACTGACTGAATGAAAGGAGCTGGCATCTCACTCTCTTTGAATCTTCTTTATCATGCTAGGATTAGCAGGAAAAAGCAAAAAATTTCAGAATTGCACCTTGCAATGCGGAGAAATTACTGTGTGTGCATTTACAATATTCATTGATTTTTGCCATTGAAAAACATCATGTTATTCATATACCAGAAATGTTTGAAGCTACTGACTGAATGAAAGGAGCTGGCATCTCACTCTCTTTGAATCTTCTTTATCATGCTAGGATTAGCAGGAAAAAGCAAAAAATTTCAGAATTGCACCTTGCAATGCGGAGAAATTACTGTTTGTGCATTTACAATATTCATTGATTTTTGCCATTGAAAAACATCATGTTATTCATATACCAGAAATGTTTGAAGCTACTGACTGAATGAAAAGAGCTGGCATCTCACTCTCTTTGAATCTTCTTTATCATGCTAGGATTAGCAGGAAAAAGCAAAAAATTTCAGAATTGCACCTTGCAATGCGGAGAAATTACTGTGTGTGCATTTACAATATTCATTGATTTTTGCCATTGAAAAACATCATGTTATTCATATACCAGAAATGTTTGAAGCTACTGACTGAATGAAAGGAGCTGGCATCTCACTCTCTTTGAATCTTCTTTATCATGCTAGGATTAGCAGGAAAAAGCAAAAAATTTCAGAATTGCACCTTGCAATGCGGAGAAATTACTGTTTGTGCATTTACAATATTCATTGATTTTTGCCATTGAAAAACATCATGTTATTCATATACCAGAAATGTTTGAAGCTACTGACTGAATGAAAGGAGCTGGCATCTCACTCTCTTTGAATCTTCTTTATCATGCTAGGATTAGCAGGAAAAAGCAAAAAATTTCAGAATTGCACCTTGCAATGCGGAGAAATTACTGTTTGTGCATTTACAATATTCATTGATTTTTGCCATTGAAAAACATGTTATTCATATACCAGAAATGTTTGAAGCTACTGACTGAATGAAAATAGCTGGCATCTCACTCTCTTTGAATCTTCTTTATCATGCCAGGATTAGCAGGAAAAAGCAAAAAATTTCAGAATTGCACCTTGCAATGTGGAGATATTACTGTTTGTGCATTTACAATATTCATTGATTTTTGCCATTGAAAAACGTCCAGAAATGTTTGAAGCTACTGACTGAATGAAAGGAGCTGGCATCTCACTCTCTTTGAATCTTCTTTATCATGCTAGGATTAGCAGGAAAAAGCAAAAAATTTCAGAATTGCACCTTGCAATGCGGAGAAATTACTGTGTGTGCATTTACAATATTCATTGATTTTTGCCATTGAAAAACATCGTTATTCATATACCAGAAATGTTTGAAGCTACTGACTGAATGAAAAGAGCTGGCATCTCACTCTCTTTGAATCTTCTTTATCATGCCAGGATTAGCAGGAAAAAGCAAAAAATTTCAGAATTGCACCTTGCAATGTGGAGATATTACTGTTTGTGCATTTACAATATTCATTGATTTTTGCCATTGAAAAACGTCCAGAAATGTTTGAAGCTACTGACTGAATGAAAGGAGCTGGCATCTCACTCTCTTTGAATCTTCTTTATCATGCTAGGATTAGCAGGAAAAAGCAAAAAATTTCAGAATTGCACCTTGCATTGCGGAGAAATTACTGTTTGTGCATTTACAATATTCATTGATTTTTGCCATTGAAAAACATCATGTTATTCATATACCAGAAATGTTTGAAGCTACTGACTGAATGAAAGGAGCTGGCATCTCACTCTCTTTGAATCTTCTTTATCATGCTAGGATTAGCAGGAAAAAGCAAAAAATTTCAGAATTGCACCTTGCAATGCGGAGAAATTACTGTTTGTGCATTTACAATATTCATTGATTTTTGCCATTGAAAAACATGTTATTCATATACCAGAAATGTTTGAAGCTACTGACTGAATGAAAAGAGCTGGCATCTCACTCTCTTTGAATCTTCTTTATCATGCCAGGATTAGCAGGAAAAAGCAAAAAATTTCAGAATTGCACCTTGCAATGTGGAGATATTACTGTTTGTGCATTTACAATATTCATTGATTTTTGCCATTGAAAAACGTCCAGAAATGTTTGAAGCTACTGACTGAATGAAAAGAGCTGGCATCTCACTCTCTTTGAATCTTCTTTATCATGCCAGGATTAGCAGGAAAAAGCAAAAAATTTCAGAATTGCACCTTGCAATGCGGAGAAATTACTGTGTGTGCATTTACAATATTCATTGATTTTTGCCATTGAAAAACATCGTTATTCATATACCAGAAATGTTTGAAGCTACTGACTGAATGAAAGGAGCTGGCATCTCACTCTCTTTGAATCTTCTTTATCATGCTAGGATTAGCAGGAAAAAGCAAAAAATTTCAGAATTGCACCTTGCAATGCGGAGAAATTACTGTTTGTGCATTTCCAATATTCATTGATTTTTGCCATTGAAAAACATCGTTATTCATATACCAGAAATGTTTGAAGCTACTGACTGAATGAAAAGAGCTGGCATCTCACTCTCTTTGAATCTTCTTTATCATGCCAGGATTAGCAGGAAAAAGCAAAAAATTTCAGAATTGCACCTTGCAATGTGGAGATATTACTGTTTGTGCATTTACAATATTCATTGATTTTTGCCATTGAAAAACGTCCAGAAATGTTTGAAGCTACTGACTGAATGAAAGGAGCTGGCATCTCACTCTCTTTGAATCTTCTTTATCATGCTAGGATTAGCAGGAAAAAGCAAAAAATTTCAGAATTGCACCTTGCAATGCGGAGAAATTACTGTGTGTGCATTTACAATATTCATTGATTTTTGCCATTGAAAAACATCATGTTATTCATATACCAGAAATGTTTGAAGCTACTGACTGAATGAAAGGAGCTGGCATCTCACTCTCTTTGAATCTTCTTTATCATGCTAGGATTAGCAGGAAAAAGCAAAAAATTTCAGAATTGCACCTTGCAATGCGGAGAAATTACTGTTTGTGCATTTACAATATTCATTGATTTTTGCCATTGAAAAACATCATGTTATTCATATACCAGAAATGTTTGAAGCTACTGACTGAATGAAAAGAGCTGGCATCTCACTCTCTTTGAATCTTCTTTATCATGCTAGGATTAGCAGGAAAAAGCAAAAAATTTCAGAATTGCACCTTGCAATGCGGAGAAATTACTGTGTGTGCATTTACAATATTCATTGATTTTTGCCATTGAAAAACATCATGTTATTCATATACCAGAAATGTTTGAAGCTACTGACTGAATGAAAGGAGCTGGCATCTCACTCTCTTTGAATCTTCTTTATCATGCTAGGATTAGCAGGAAAAAGCAAAAAATTTCAGAATTGCACCTTGCAATGCGGAGAAATTACTGTTTGTGCATTTACAATATTCATTGATTTTTGCCATTGAAAAACATCATGTTATTCATATACCAGAAATGTTTGAAGCTACTGACTGAATGAAAGGAGCTGGCATCTCACTCTCTTTGAATCTTCTTTATCATGCTAGGATTAGCAGGAAAAAGCAAAAAATTTCAGAATTGCACCTTGCAATGCGGAGAAATTACTGTTTGTGCATTTATAATATTCATTGATTTTTGCCATTGAAAAACATGTTATTCATATACCAGAAATGTTTGAAGCTACTGACTGAATGAAAATAGCTGGCATCTCACTCTCTTTGAATCTTCTTTATCATGCCAGGATTAGCAGGAAAAAGCAAAAAATTTCAGAATTGCACCTTGCAATGTGGAGCTATTACTGTTTGTGCATTTACAATATTCATTGATTTTTGCCATTGAAAAACGTCCAGAAATGTTTGAAGCTACTGACTGAATGAAAGGAGCTGGCATCTCACTCTCTTTGAATCTTCTTTATCATGCTAGGATTAGCAGGAAAAAGCAAAAAATTTCAGAATTGCACCTTGCAATGCGGAGAAATTACTGTGTGTGCATTTACAATATTCATTGATTTTTGCCATTGAAAAACATCGTTATTCATATACCAGAAATGTTTGAAGCTACTGACTGAATGAAAAGAGCTGGCATCTCACTCTCTTTGAATCTTCTTTATCATGCCAGGATTAGCAGGAAAAAGCAAAAAATTTCAGAATTGCACCTTGCAATGTGGAGATATTACTGTTTGTGCATTTACAATATTCATTGATATTTGCCATTGAAAAACGTCCAGAAATGTTTGAAGCTACTGACTGAATGAAAGGAGCTGGCATCTCACTCTCTTTAAATCTTCTTTATCATGCTAGGATTAGCAGGAAAAAGCAAAAAATTTCAGAATTGCACCTTGCAATGCGGAGAAATTACTGTGTGTGCATTTACAATATTCATTGATTTTTGCCATTGAAAAACATCATGTTATTCATATACCAGAAATGTTTGAAGCTACTGACTGAATGAAAGGAGCTGGCATCTCACTCTCTTTGAATCTTCTTTATCATGCTAGGATTAGCAGGAAAAAGCAAAAAATTTCAGAATTGCACCTTGCAATGCGGAGAAATTACTGTTTGTGCATTTACAATATTCATTGATTTTTGCCAATGAAAAAC
Source organism: Phyllobates terribilis (assembly GCF_046119375.1). Classification (NCBI taxonomy): domain Eukaryota; kingdom Metazoa; phylum Chordata; class Amphibia; order Anura; family Dendrobatidae; genus Phyllobates; species Phyllobates terribilis. The sequence continues at coordinate 1,019,890 of NW_027363181.1, read as the reverse complement.
ATCGTTATTCATATACCAGAAATGTTTGAAGCTACTGACTGAATGAAAAGAGCTGGCATCTCACTCTCTTTGAATCTTCTTTATCATGGTAGGATTAGCAGGAAAAAGCAAAAAATTTCAGAATTGCACCTTGCAATGCGGAGAAATTACTGTTTGTGCATTTACAATATTCATTGATTTTTGCCATTGAAAAACATCGTTATTCATATACCAGAAATGTTTGAAGCTACTGACTGAATGAAAGGAGCTGGCATCTCACTCTATTTGAATCTTCTTTATCATGCTAGGATTAGCAGGAAAAAGCAAAAAATTTCAGAATTGCACATTGCAATGCGGAGAAATTACTGTGTGTGCATTTACAATATTCATTGATTTTTGCCATTGAAAAACATCGTTATTCATATACCAGAAATGTTTGAAGCTACTGACTGAATGAAAAGAGCTGGCATCTCACTCTCTTTGAATCTTCTTTATCATGCCAGGATTAGCAGGAAAAAGCAAAAAATTTCAGAATTGCACCTTGCAATGTGGAGATATTACTGTTTGTGCATTTACAATATTCATTGATTTTTGCCATTGAAAAACGTCCAGAAATGTTTGAAGCTACTGACTGAATGAAAGGAGCTGGCATCTCACTCTCTTTGAATCTTCTTTATCATGCTAGGATTAGCAGGAAAAAGCAAAAAATTTCAGAATTGCACCTTGCAATGCGGAGAAATTACTGTTTGTGCATTTACAATATTCATTGATTTTTGCCATTGAAAAACATCGTTATTCATATACCAGAAATGTTTGAAGCTACTGACTGAATGAAAAGAGCTGGCATCTCACTCTCTTTGAATCTTCTTTATCATGCTAGGATTAGCAGGAAAAAGCAAAAAATTTCAGAATTGCACCTTGCAATGCGGAGAAATTACTGTTTGTGCATTTACAATATTCATTGATTTTTGCCATTGAAAAACATCGTTATTCATATACCAGAAATGTTTGAAGCTACTGACTGAATGAAAGGAGCTGGCATCTCACTCTATTTGAATATTCTTTATCATGCTAGGATTAGCAGGAAAAAGCAAAAAATTTCAGAATTGCACCTTGCAATGCGGAGAAATTACTGTGTGTGCATTTACAATATTCATTGATTTTTGCCATTGAAAAACATCGTTATTCATATACCAGAAATGTTTGAAGCTACTGACTGAATGAAAGGAGCTGGCATCTCACTATCTTTGAATCTTCTTTATCATGCTAGGATTAGCAGGAAAAAGCAAAAAATTTCAGAATTGCACCTTGCAATGCGGAGAAATTACTGTGTGTGCATTTACAATATTCATTGATTTTTGCCATTGAAAAACATCGTTATTCATATACCAGAAATGTTTGAAGCTACTGACTGAATGAAAAGAGCTGGCATCTCACTCTCTTTGAATCTTCTTTATCATGCCAGGATTAGCAGGAAAAAGCAAAAAATTTCAGAATTGCACCTTGCAATGTGGAGATATTACTGTTTGTGCATTTACAATATTCATTGATTTTTGCCATTGAAAAACGTCCAGAAATGTTTGAAGCTACTGACTGAATGAAAGGAGCTGGCATCTCACTCTCTTTGAATCTTCTTTATCATGCTAGGATTAGCAGGAAAAAGCAAAAAATTTCAGAATTGCACCTTGCAATGCGGAGAAATTACTGTTTGTGCATTTACAATATTCATTGATTTTTGCCATTGAAAAACATCGTTATTCATATACCAGAAATGTTTGAAGCTACTGACTGAATGAAAAGAGCTGGCATCTCACTCTCTTTGAATCTTCTTTATCATGCTAGGATTAGCAGGAAAAAGCAAAAAATTTCAGAATTGCACCTTGCAATGCGGAGAAATTACTGTTTGTGCATTTACAATATTAATTGATTTTTGCCATTGAAAAACATCGTTATTCATATACCAGAAATGTTTGAAGCTACTGACTGAATGAAAGGAGCTGGCATCTCACTCTATTTGAATCTTCTTTATCATGCTAGGATTAGCAGGAAAAAGCAAAAAATTTCAGAATTGCACCTTGCAATGCGGAGAAATTACTGTGTGTGCATTTACAATATTCATTGATTTTTGCCATTGAAAAACATCGTTATTCATATACCAGAAATGTTTGAAGCTACTGACTGAATGAAAGGAGCTGGCATCTCACTATCTTTGAATCTTCTTTATCATGCTAGGATTAGCAGGAAAAAGCAAAAAATTTCAGAATTGCACCTTGCAATGCGGAGAAATTACTGTGTGTGCATTTACAATATTCATTGATTTTTGCCATTGAAAAACATCGTTATTCATATACCAGAAATGTTTGAAGCTACTGACTGAATGAAAAGAGCTGGCATCTCACTCTCTTTGAATCTTCTTTATCATGCCAGGATTAGCAGGAAAAAGCAAAAAATTTCAGAATTGCACCTTGCAATGCGGAGAAATTACTGTTTGTGCATTTACAATATTCATTGATTTTTGCCATTGAAAAACATGTTATTCATATACCAGAAATGTTTGAAGCTACTGACTGAATGAAAATAGCTGGCATCTCACTCTCTTTGAATCTTCTTTATCATGCCAGGATTAGCAGGAAAAAGCAAAAAATTTCAGAATTGCACCTTGCAATGTGGAGATATTACTGTTTGTGCATTTACAATATTAATTGATTTTTGCCATTGAAAAACATCCAGAAATGTTTGAAGCTACTGACTGAATGAAAGGAGATGGCATCTCACTCTCTTTGAATCTTCTTTATCATGCTAGGATTAGCAGGAAAAAGCAAAAAATTTCAGAATTGCACCTTGCAATGCGGAGAAATTACTGTTTGTGCATTTACAATATTCATTGATTTTTGTCATTGAAAAACATGTTGTTCATATACCAGAAATGTTTGAAGCTACTGACTGAATGAAAAGAGCTGGCATCTCACTCTCTTTGAATCTTCTTTATCATGCCAGGATTAGCAGGAAAAAGCAAAAAATTTCAGAATTGCACCTTGCAATGTGGAGATATTACTGTTTGTGCATTTACAATATTCATTGATTTTTGCCATTGAAAAACGTCCAGAAATGTTTGAAGCTACTGACTGAATGAAAGGAGCTGGCATCTCACTCTCTTTGAATCTTCTTTATCATGCTAGGATTAGCAGGAAAAAGCAAAAAATTTCAGAATTGCACCTTGCAATGCGGAGAAATTACTGTGTGTGCATTTACAATATTCATTGATTTTTGCCATTGAAAAACATCGTTATTCATATACCAGAAATGTTTGAAGCTACTGACTGAATGAAAAGAGCTGGCATCTCACTCTCTTTGAATCTTCTTTATCATGCCAGGATTAGCAGGAAAAAGCAAAAAATTTCAGAATTGCACCTTGCAATGTGGAGATATTACTGTTTGTGCATTTACAATATTCATTGATTTTTGCCATTGAAAAACATGTTATTCATATACCAGAAATGTTTGAAGCTACTGACTGAATGAAAAGAGCTGGCATCTCACTCTCTTTGAATCTTCTTTATCATGCCAGGATTAGCAGGAAAAAGCAAAAAATTTCAGAATTGCACCTTGCAATGTCGAGATATTACTGTTTGTGCATTTACAATATTCATTGATTTTTGCCATTGAAAAACGTCCAGAAATGTTTGAAGCTACTGACTGAATGAAAGGAGCTGGCATCTCACTCTCTTTGAATCTTCTTTATCATGCTAGGATTAGCAGGAAAAAGCAAAAAATTTCAGAATTGCACCTTGCAATGCGGAGAAATTACTGTGTGTGCATTTACAATATTCATTGATTTTTGCCATTGAAAAACATGTTATTCATATACCAGAAATGTTTGAAGCTACTGACTGAATGAAAATAGCTGGCATCTCACTCTCTTTGAATCTTCTTTATCATGCCAGGATTAGCAGGAAAAAGCAAAAAATTTCAGAATTGCACCTTGCAATGTGGAGATATTACTGTTTGTGCATTTACAATATTCATTGATTTTTGCCATTGAAAAACATCCAGAAATGTTTGAAGCTACTGACTGAATGAAAGGAGATGGCATCTCACTCTCTTTGAATCTTCTTTATCATGCTAGGATTAGCAGGAAAAAGCAAAAAATTTCAGAATTGCACCTTGCAATGCGGAGAAATTACTGTTTGTGCATTTACAATATTCATTGATTTTTGTCATTGAAAAACATGTTGTTCATATACCAGAAATGTTTGAAGCTACTGACTGAATGAAAAGAGCTGGCATCTCACTCTCTTTGAATCTTCTTTATCATGCCAGGATTAGCAGGAAAAAGCAAAAAATTTCAGAATTGCACCTTGCAATGTGGAGATATTACTGTTTGTGCATTTACAATATTCATTGATTTTTGCCATTGAAAAACGTCCAGAAATGTTTGAAGCTACTGACTGAATGAAAGGAGCTGGCATCTCACTCTCTTTGAATCTTCTTTATCATGCTAGGATTAGCAGGAAAAAGCAAAAAATTTCAGAATTGCACCTTGCAATGCGGAGAAATTACTGTGTGTGCATTTACAATATTCATTGATTTTTGCCATTGAAAAACATCGTTATTCATATACCAGAAATGTTTGAAGCTACTGACTGAATGAAAAGAGCTGGCATCTCACTCTCTTTGAATCTTCTTTATCATGCCAGGATTAGCAGGAAAAAGCAAAAAATTTCAGAATTGCACCTTGCAATGTGGAGATATTACTGTTTGTGCATTTACAATATTCATTGATTTTTGCCATTGAAAAACATGTTATTCATATACCAGAAATGTTTGAAGCTACTGACTGAATGAAAAGAGCTGGCATCTCACTCTCTTTGAATCTTCTTTATCATGCCAGGATTAGCAGGAAAAAGCAAAAAATTTCAGAATTGCACCTTGCAATGTGGAGATATTACTGTTTGTGCATTTACAATATTCATTGATTTTTGCCATTGAAAAACGTCCAGAAATGTTTGAAGCTACTGACTGAATGAAAGGAGCTGGCATCTCACTCTCTTTGAATCTTCTTTATCATGCTAGGATTAGCAGGAAAAAGCAAAAAATTTCAGAATTGCACCTTGCAATGCGGAGAAATTACTGTGTGTGCATTTACAATATTCATTGATTTTTGCCATTGAAAAACATCGTTATTCATATACCAGAAATGTTTGAAGCTACTGACTGAATGAAAAGAGCTGGCATCTCACTCTCTTTGAATCTTCTTTATCATGCCAGGATTAGCAGGAAAAAGCAAAAAATTTCAGAATTGCACCTTGCAATGTGGAGATATTACTGTTTGTGCATTTACAATATTCATTGATTTTTGCCATTGAAAAACGTCCAGAAATGTTTGAAGCTACTGACTGAATGAAAGGAGCTGGCATCTCACTCTCTTTGAATCTTCTTTATCATGCTAGGATTAGCAGGAAAATGCAAAAAATTTCAGAATTGCACCTTGCAATGCGGAGAAATTACTGTTTGTGCATTTACAATATTCATTGATTTTTGCCATTGAAAAACATGTTATTCATATACCAGAAATGTTTGAAGCTACTGACTGAATGAAAAGAGCTGGCATCTCACTCTCTTTGAATCCTCTTTATCATGCCAGGATTAGCAGGAAAAAGCAAAAAATTTCAGAATTGCACGTTGCAATGTGGAGATATTACTGTTTGTGCATTTACAATATTCATTGATTTTTGCCATTGAAAAACGTCCAGAAATGTTTGAAGCTACTGACTGAAGGAAAGGAGCTGGCATCTCACTCTCTTTGAATCTTCTTTATCATGCTAGGATTAGCAGGAAAAAGCAAAAAATTTCAGAATTGCACCTTGCAATGCGGAGAAATTACTGTGTGTGCATTTACAATATTCATTGATTTTTGCCATTGAAAAACATGTTATTCATATACCAGAAATGTTTGAAGCTACTGACTGAATGAAAAGAGCTGGCATCTCACTCTCTTTGAATCTTCTTTATCATGCTAGGATTAGCAGGAAAAAGCAAAAAATTTCAGAATTGCACCTTGCAATGCGGAGAAATTACTGTTTGTGCATTTACAATATTCATTGATTTTTGCCATTGAAAAACATGTTATTCATATACCAGAAATGTTTGAAGCTACTGACTGAATGAAAAGAGCTGGCATCTCACTCTCTTTGAATCTTCTTTATCATGCCAGGATTAGCAGGAAAAAGTAAAAAATTTCAGAATTGCACCTTGCAATGTGGAGATATTACTGTTTGTGCATTTACAATATTCATTGATTTTTGCCATTGAAAAACGTCCAGAAATGTTTGAAGCTACTGACTGAATGAAAAGAGCTGGCATCTCACTCTCTTTGAATCCTCTTTATCATGCCAGGATTAGCAGGAAAAAGCAAAAAATTTCAGAATTGCACCTTGCAATGCGGAGAAATTACTGTTTGTGCATTTACAATATTCATTGATTTTTGCCATTGAAAAACATCGTTATTCATATACCAGAAATGTTTGAAGCTACTGACTGAATGAAAGGAGCTGGCATCTCACTCTATTTGAATCTTCTTTATCATGCTAGGATTAGCAGGAAAAAGCAAAAAATTTCAGAATTGCACCTTGCAATGCGGAGAAATTACTGTGTGTGCATTTACAATATTCATTGATTTTTGCCATTGAAAAACATCGTTATTCATATACCAGAAATGTTTGAAGCTACTGACTGAATGAAAGGAGCTGGCATCTCACTCTCTTTGAATCTTCTTTATCATGCTAGGATTAGCAGGAAAAGGAAAAAATTTCAGAATTGCACCTTGTAATGCGGAGAAATTACTGTGTGTGCATTTACAATATTCATTGATTTTTGCCATTGAAAAACATCGTTATTCATATACCAGAAATGTTTGAAGCTACTGACTGAATGAAAAGAGCTGGCATCTCACTCTCTTTGAATCTTCTTTATCATGCCAGGATTAGCAGGAAAAAGCAAAAAATTTCAGAATTGCACCTTGCAATGTGGAGATATTACTGTTTGTGCATTTACAATATTCATTGATTTTTGCCATTGAAAAACGTCCAGAAATGTTTGAAGCTACTGACTGAATGAAAGGAGCTGGCATCTCACTCTCTTTGAATCTTCTTTATCATGCTAGGATTAGCAGGAAAAAGCAAAAAATTTCAGAATTGCACCTTGCAATGCGGAGAAATTACTGTGTGTGCATTTACAATATTCATTGATTTTTGCCATTGAAAAACATCATGTTATTCATATACCAGAAATGTTTGAAGCTACTGACTGAATGAAAAGAGCTGGCATCTCACTCTCTTTGAATCTTCTTTATCATGCTAGGATTAGCAGGAAAAAGCAAAAAATTTCAGAATTGTACCTTGCAATGCGGAGAAATTACTGTGTGTGCATTTACAATATTCATTGATTTTTGCCATTGAAAAACATCATGTTATTCATATACCAGAAATGTTTGAAGCTACTGACTGAATGAAAGGAGCTGGCATCTCACTCTCTTTGAATCTTCTTTATCATGCTAGGATTAGCAGGAAAAAGCAAAAAATTTCAGAATTGCACCTTGCAATGCGGAGAAATTACTGTTTGTGCATTTACAATATTCATTGATTTTTGCCATTGAAAAACATCATGTTATTCATATACCAGAAATGTTTGAAGCTACTGACTGAATGAAAGGAGCTGGCATCTCACTCTCTTTGAATCTTCTTTATCATGCTAGGATTAGCAGGAAAAAGCAAAAAATTTCAGAATTGCACCTTGCAATGCTGAGAAATTACTGTTTGTGCATTTACAATATTCATTGATTTTTGCCATTGAAAAACATGTTATTCATATACCAGAAATGTTTGAAGCTACTGACTGAATGAAAAGAGCTGGCATCTCACTCTCTTTGAATCTTCTTTATCATGCCAGGATTAGCAGGAAAAAGCAAAAAATTTCAGAATTGCACCTTGCAATGTGGAGATATTACTGTTTGTGCATTTACAATATTCATTGATTTTTGCCATTGAAAAACGTCCAGAAATGTTTGAAGCTACTGACTGAATGAAAGGAGCTGGCATCTCACTCTCTTTGAATCTTCTTTATCATGCTAGGATTAGCAGGAAAAAGCAAAAAATTTCAGAATTGCACCTTGCAATGCGGAGAAATTACTGTGTGTGCATTTACAATATTCATTGATTTTTGCCATTGAAAAACATCGTTATTCATATACCAGAAATGTTTGAAGCTACTGACTGAATGAAAAGAGCTGGCATCTCACTCTCTTTGAATCTTCTTTATCCCAGGATTAGCAGGAAAAAGCAAAAAATTTCAGAATTGCACCTTGCAATGTGGAGATATTACTGTTTGTGCATTTACAATATTCATTGATTTTTGCCATTGAAAAACGTCCAGAAATGTTTGAAGCTACTGACTGAATGAAAGGAGCTGGCATCTCACTATCTTTGAATCTTCTTTATCATGCTAGGATTAGCAGGAAAAAGCAAAAAATTTCAGAATTGCACCTTGCAATGCGGAGAAATTACTGTGTGTGCATTTACAATATTCATTGATTTTTGCCATTGAAAAACATCGTTATTCATATACCAGAAATGTTTGAAGCTACTGACTGAATGAAAAGAGCTGGCATCTCACTCTCTTTGAATCTTCTTTATCATGCCAGGATTAGCAGGAAAAAGCAAAAAATTTCAGAATTGCACCTTGCAATGTGGAGATATTACTGTTTGTGCATTTACAATATTCATTGATTTTTGCCATTGAAAAACGTCCAGAAATGTTTGAAGCTACTGACTGAATGAAAGGAGCTGGCATCTCACTCTCTTTGAATCTTCTTTATCATGCTAGGATTAGCAGGAAAAAGCAAAAAATTTCAGAATTGCACCTTGCAATGCGGAGAAATTACTGTTTGTGCATTTACAATATTCATTGATTTTTGCCATTGAAAAACATCGTTATTCATATACCAGAAATGTTTGAAGCTACTGACTGAATGAAAAGAGCTGGCATCTCACTCTCTTTGAATCTTCTTTATCATGCTAGGATTAGCAGGAAAAAGCAAAAAATTTCAGAATTGCACCTTGCAATGCGGAGAAATTACTGTTTGTGCATTTACAATATTAATTGATTTTTGCCATTGAAAAACATCGTTATTCATATACCAGAAATGTTTGAAGCTACTGACTGAATGAAAGGAGCTGGCATCTCACTCTATTTGAATCTTCTTTATCATGCTAGGATTAGCAGGAAAAAGCAAAAAATTTCAGAATTGCACCTTGCAATGCGGAGAAATTACTGTGTGTGCATTTACAATATTCATTGATTTTTGCCATTGAAAAACATCGTTATTCATATACCAGAAATGTTTGAAGCTACTGACTGAATGAAAGGAGCTGGCATCTCACTATCTTTGAATCTTCTTTATCATGCTAGGATTAGCAGGAAAAAGCAAAAAATTTCAGAATTGCACCTTGCAATGCGGAGAAATTACTGTGTGTGCATTTACAATATTCATTGATTTTTGCCATTGAAAAACATCGTTATTCATATACCAGAAATGTTTGAAGCTACTGACTGAATGAAAAGAGCTGGCATCTCACTCTCTTTGAATCTTCTTTATCATGCCAGGATTAGCAGGAAAAAGCAAAAAATTTCAGAATTGCACCTTGCAATGCGGAGAAATTACTGTTTGTGCATTTACAATATTCATTGATTTTTGCCATTGAAAAACATGTTATTCATATACCAGAAATGTTTGAAGCTACTGACTGAATGAAAATAGCTGGCATCTCACTCTCTTTGAATCTTCTTTATCATGCCAGGATTAGCAGGAAAAAGCAAAAAATTTCAGAATTGCACCTTGCAATGTGGAGATATTACTGTTTGTGCATTTACAATATTCATTGATTTTTGCCATTGAAAAACATCCAGAAATGTTTGAAGCTACTGACTGAATGAAAGGAGATGGCATCTCACTCTCTTTGAATCTTCTTTATCATGCTAGGATTAGCAGGAAAAAGCAAAAAATTTCAGAATTGCACCTTGCAATGCGGAGAAATTACTGTTTGTGCATTTACAATATTCATTGATTTTTGTCATTGAAAAACATGTTGTTCATATACCAGAAATGTTTGAAGCTACTGACTGAATGAAAAGAGCTGGCATCTCACTCTCTTTGAATCTTCTTTATCATGCCAGGATTAGCAGGAAAAAGCAAAAAATTTCAGAATTGCACCTTGCAATGCGGAGAAATTACTGTGTGTGCATTTACAATATTCATTGATTTTTGCCATTGAAAAACATCGTTATTCATATACCAGAAATGTTTGAAGCTACTGACTGAATGAAAAGAGCTGGCATCTCACTCTCTTTGAATCTTCTTTATCATGCCAGGATTAGCAGGAAAAAGCAAAAAATTTCAGAATTGCACCTTGCAATGCGGAGAAATTACTGTTTGTGCATTTACAATATTCATTGATTTTTGCCATTGAAAAACATGTTATTCATATACCAGAAATGTTTGAAGCTACTGACTGAATGAAAATAGCTGGCATCTCACTCTCTTTGAATCTTCTTTATCATGCCAGGATTAGCAGGAAAAAGCAAAAAATTTCAGAATTGCACCTTGCAATGTGGAGATATTACTGTTTGTGCATTTACAATATTCATTGATTTTTGCCATTGAAAAACATCCAGAAATGTTTGAAGCTACTGACTGAATGAAAGGAGATGGCATCTCACTCTCTTTGAATCTTCTTTATCATGCTAGGATTAGCAGGAAAAAGCAAAAAATTTCAGAATTGCACCTTGCAATGCGGAGAAATTACTGTTTGTGCATTTACAATATTCATTGATTTTTGTCATTGAAAAACATGTTGTTCATATACCAGAAATGTTTGAAGCTACTGACTGAATGAAAAGAGCTGGCATCTCACTCTCTTTGAATCTTCTTTATCATGCCAGGATTAGCAGGAAAAAGCAAAAAATTTCAGAATTGCACCTTGCAATGTGGAGATATTACTGTTTGTGCATTTACAATATTCATTGATTTTTGCCATTGAAAAACGTCCAGAAATGTTTGAAGCTACTGACTGAATGAAAGGAGCTGGCATCTCACTCTCTTTGAATCTTCTTTATCATGCTAGGATTAGCAGGAAAAAGCAAAAAATTTCAGAATTGCACCTTGCAATGCGGAGAAATTACTGTGTGTGCATTTACAATATTCATTGATTTTTGCCATTGAAAAACATCGTTATTCATATACCAGAAATGTTTGAAGCTACTGACTGAATGAAAAGAGCTGGCATCTCACTCTCTTTGAATCTTCTTTATCATGCCAGGATTAGCAGGAAAAAGCAAAAAATTTCAGAATTGCACCTTGCAATGTGGAGAAATTACTGTGTGTGCATTTACAATATTCATTGATTTTTGCCATTGAAAAACATCGTTATTCATATACCAGAAATGTTTGAAGCTACTGACTGAATGAAAAGAGCTGGCATCTCACTCTCTTTGAATCTTCTTTATCATGCCAGGATTAGCAGGAAAAAGCAAAAAATTTCAGAATTGCACCTTGCAATGTGGAGATATTACTGTTTGTGCATTTACAATATTCATTGATTTTTGCCATTGAAAAACGTCCAGAAATGTTTGAAGCTACTGACTGAATGAAAGGAGCTGGCATCTCACTCTCTTTGAATCTTCTTTATCATGCTAGGATTAGCAGGAAAAAGCAAAAAATTTCAGAATTGCACCTTGCAATGCGGAGAAATTACTGTTTGTGCATTTACAATATTCATTGATTTTTGCCATTGAAAAACATCGTTATTCATATACCAGAAATGTTTGAAGCTACTGACTGAATGAAAAGAGCTGGCATCTCACTCTCTTTGAATCTTCTTTATCATGCTAGGATTAGCAGGAAAAAGCAAAAAATTTCAGAATTGCACCTTGCAATGCGGAGAAATTACTGTTTGTGCATTTACAATATTAATTGATTTTTGCCATTGAAAAACATCGTTATTCATATACCAGAAATGTTTGAAGCTACTGACTGAATGAAAGGAGCTGGCATCTCACTCTATTTGAATCTTCTTTATCATGCTAGGATTAGCAGGAAAAAGCAAAAAATTTCAGAATTGCACCTTGCAATGCGGAGAAATTACTGTGTGTGCATTTACAATATTCATTGATTTTTGCCATTGAAAAACATCGTTATTCATATACCAGAAATGTTTGAAGCTACTGACTGAATGAAAGGAGCTGGCATCTCACTATCTTTGAATCTTCTTTATCATGCTAGGATTAGCAGGAAAAAGCAAAAAATTTCAGAATTGCACCTTGCAATGCGGAGAAATTACTGTGTGTGCATTTACAATATTCATTGATTTTTGCCATTGAAAAACATCGTTATTCATATACCAGAAATGTTTGAAGCTACTGACTGAATGAAAAGAGCTGGCATCTCACTCTCTTTGAATCTTCTTTATCATGCCAGGATTAGCAGGAAAAAGCAAAAAATTTCAGAATTGCACCTTGCAATGCGGAGAAATTACTGTTTGTGCATTTACAATATTCATTGATTTTTGCCATTGAAAAACATGTTATTCATATACCAGAAATGTTTGAAGCTACTGACTGAATGAAAATAGCTGGCATCTCACTCTCTTTGAATCTTCTTTATCATGCCAGGATTAGCAGGAAAAAGCAAAAAATTTCAGAATTGCACCTTGCAATGTGGAGATATTACTGTTTGTGCATTTACAATATTCATTGATTTTTGCCATTGAAAAACATCCAGAAATGTTTGAAGCTACTGACTGAATGAAAGGAGATGGCATCTCACTCTCTTTGAATCTTCTTTATCATGCTAGGATTAGCAGGAAAAAGCAAAAAATTTCAGAATTGCACCTTGCAATGCGGAGAAATTACTGTTTGTGCTTTTACAATATTCATTGATTTTTGTCATTGAAAAACATGTTGTTCATATACCAGAAATGTTTGAAGCTACTGACTGAATGAAAAGAGCTGGCATCTCACTCTCTTTGAATCTTCTTTATCATGCCAGGATTAGCAGGAAAAAGCAAAAAATTTCAGAATTGCACCTTGCAATGTGGAGATATTACTGTTTGTGCATTTACAATATTCATTGATTTTTGCCATTGAAAAACGTCCAGAAATGTTTGAAGCTACTGACTGAATGAAAGGAGCTGGCATCTCACTCTCTTTGAATCTTCTTTATCATGCTAGGATTAGCAGGAAAAAGCAAAAAATTTCAGAATTGCACCTTGCAATGCGGAGAAATTACTGTGTGTGCATTTACAATATTCATTGATTTTTGCCATTGAAAAACATCGTTATTCATATACCAGAAATGTTTGAAGCTACTGACTGAATGAAAAGAGCTGGCATCTCACTCTCTTTGAATCTTCTTTATCATGCCAGGATTAGCAGGAAAAAGCAAAAAATTTCAGAATTGCACCTTGCAATGTGGAGATATTACTGTTTGTGCATTTACAATATTCATTGATTTTTGCCATTGAAAAACATGTTATTCATATACCAGAAATGTTTGAAGCTACTGACTGAATGAAAAGAGCTGGCATCTCACTCTCTTTGAATCTTCTTTATCATGCCAGGATTAGCAGGAAAAAGCAAAAAATTTCAGAATTGCACCTTGCAATGTGGAGATATTACTGTTTGTGCATTTACAATATTCATTGATTTTTGCCATTGAAAATCGTCCAGAAATGTTTGAAGCTACTGACTGAATGAAAGGAGCTGGCATCTCACTCTCTTTGAATCTTCTTTATCATGCTAGGATTAGCAGGAAAAAGCAAAAAATTTCAGAATTGCACCTTGCAATGCGGAGAAATTACTGTGTGTGCATTTACAATATTCATTGATTTTTGCCATTGAAAAACATCGTTATTCATATACCAGAAATGTTTGAAGCTACTGACTGAATGAAAAGAGCTGGCATCTCACTCTCTTTGAATCTTCTTTATCATGCCAGGATTAGCAGGAAAAAGCAAAAAATTTCAGAATTGCACCTTGCAATGTGGAGATATTACTGTTTGTGCATTTACAATATTCATTGATTTTTGCCATTGAAAAACGTCCAGAAATGTTTGAAGCTACTGACTGAATGAAAGGAGCTGGCATCTCACTCTCTTTGAATCTTCTTTATCATGCTAGGATTAGCAGGAAAATGCAAAAAATTTCAGAATTGCACCTTGCAATGCGGAGAAATTACTGTGTGTGCATTTACAATATTCATTGATTTTTGCCATTGAAAAACATGTTATTCATATACCAGAAATGTTTGAAGCTACTGACTGAATGAAAAGAGCTGGCATCTCACTCTCTTTGAATCTTCTTTATCATGCTAGGATTAGCAGGAAAAAGCAAAAAATTTCAGAATTGCACCTTGCAATGCGGAGAAATTACTGTTTGTGCATTTACAATATTCATTGATTTTTGCCATTGAAAAACATGTTATTCATATACCAGAAATGTTTGAAGCTACTGACTGAATGAAAAGAGCTGGCATCTCACTCTCTTTGAATCTTCTTTATCATGCCAGGATTAGCAGGAAAAAGTAAAAAATTTCAGAATTGCACCTTGCAATGTGGAGATATTACTGTTTGTGCATTTACAATATTCATTGATTTTTGCCATTGAAAAACGTCCAGAAATGTTTGAAGCTACTGACTGAATGAAAAGAGCTGGCATCTCACTCTCTTTGAATCCTCTTTATCATGCCAGGATTAGCAGGAAAAAGCAAAAAATTTCAGAATTGCACCTTGCAATGCGGAGAAATTACTGTTTGTGCATTTACAATATTCATTGATTTTTGCCATTGAAAAACATCGTTATTCATATACCAGAAATGTTTGAAGCTACTGACTGAATGAAAGGAGCTGGCATCTCACTCTATTTGAATCTTCTTTATCATGCTAGGATTAGCAGGAAAAAGCAAAAAATTTCAGAATTGCACCTTGCAATGCGGAGAAATTACTGTGTGTGCATTTACAATATTCATTGATTTTTGCCATTGAAAAACATCGTTATTCATATACCAGAAATGTTTGAAGCTACTGACTGAATGAAAAGAGCTGGCATCTCACTCTCTTTGAATCTTCTTTATCATGCCAGGATTAGCAGGAAAAAGCAAAAAATTTCAGAATTGCACCTTGCAATGTGGAGAAATTACTGTGTGTGCATTTACAATATTCATTGATTTTTGCCATTGAAAAACATCGTTATTCATATACCAGAAATGTTTGAAGCTACTGACTGAATGAAAAGAGCTGGCATCTCACTCTCTTTGAATCTTCTTTATCATGCCAGGATTAGCAGGAAAAAGCAAAAAATTTCAGAATTGCACCTTGCAATGTGGAGATATTACTGTTTGTGCATTTACAATATTCATTGATTTTTGCCATTGAAAAACGTCCAGAAATGTTTGAAGCTACTGACTGAATGAAAGGAGCTGGCATCTCACTCTCTTTGAATCTTCTTTATCATGCTAGGATTAGCAGGAAAAAGCAAAAAATTTCAGAATTGCACCTTGCAATGCGGAGAAATTACTGTTTGTGCATTTACAATATTCATTGATTTTTGCCATTGAAAAACATCGTTATTCATATACCAGAAATGTTTGAAGCTACTGACTGAATGAAAAGAGCTGGCATCTCACTCTCTTTGAATCTTCTTTATCATGCTAGGATTAGCAGGAAAAAGCAAAAAATTTCAGAATTGCACCTTGCAATGCGGAGAAATTACTGTTTGTGCATTTACAATATTAATTGATTTTTGCCATTGAAAAACATCGTTATTCATATACCAGAAATGTTTGAAGCTACTGACTGAATGAAAGGAGCTGGCATCTCACTCTATTTGAATCTTCTTTATCATGCTAGGATTAGCAGGAAAAAGCAAAAAATTTCAGAATTGCACCTTGCAATGCGGAGAAATTACTGTGTGTGCATTTACAATATTCATTGATTTTTGCCATTGAAAAACATCGTTATTCATATACCAGAAATGTTTGAAGCTACTGACTGAATGAAAGGAGCTGGCATCTCACTATCTTTGAATCTTCTTTATCATGCTAGGATTAGCAGGAAAAAGCAAAAAATTTCAGAATTGCACCTTGCAATGCGGAGAAATTACTGTGTGTGCATTTACAATATTCATTGATTTTTGCCATTGAAAAACATCGTTATTCATATACCAGAAATGTTTGAAGCTACTGACTGAATGAAAAGAGCTGGCATCTCACTCTCTTTGAATCTTCTTTATCATGCCAGGATTAGCAGGAAAAAGCAAAAAATTTCAGAATTGCACCTTGCAATGCGGAGAAATTACTGTTTGTGCATTTACAATATTCATTGATTTTTGCCATTGAAAAACATGTTATTCATATACCAGAAATGTTTGAAGCTACTGACTGAATGAAAATAGCTGGCATCTCACTCTCTTTGAATCTTCTTTATCATGCCAGGATTAGCAGGAAAAAGCAAAAAATTTCAGAATTGCACCTTGCAATGTGGAGATATTACTGTTTGTGCATTTACAATATTCATTGATTTTTGCCATTGAAAAACATCCAGAAATGTTTGAAGCTACTGACTGAATGAAAGGAGATGGCATCTCACTCTCTTTGAATCTTCTTTATCATGCTAGGATTAGCAGGAAAAAGCAAAAAATTTCAGAATTGCACCTTGCAATGCGGAGAAATTACTGTTTGTGCTTTTACAATATTCATTGATTTTTGTCATTGAAAAACATGTTGTTCATATACCAGAAATGTTTGAAGCTACTGACTGAATGAAAAGAGCTGGCATCTCACTCTCTTTGAATCTTCTTTATCATGCCAGGATTAGCAGGAAAAAGCAAAAAATTTCAGAATTGCACCTTGCAATGTGGAGATATTACTGTTTGTGCATTTACAATATTCATTGATTTTTGCCATTGAAAAACGTCCAGAAATGTTTGAAGCTACTGACTGAATGAAAGGACCTGGCATCTCACTCTCTTTGAATCTTCTTTATCATGCTAGGATTAGCAGGAAAAAGCAAAAAATTTCAGAATTGCACCTTGCAATGCGGAGAAATTACTGTGTGTGCATTTACAATATTCATTGATTTTTGCCATTGAAAAACATCGTTATTCATATACCAGAAATGTTTGAAGCTACTGACTGAATGAAAAGAGCTGGCATCTCACTCTCTTTGAATCTTCTTTATCATGCCAGGATTAGCAGGAAAAAGCAAAAAATTTCAGAATTGCACCTTGCAATGTGGAGATATTACTGTTTGTGCATTTACAATATTCATTGATTTTTGCCATTGAAAAACATGTTATTCATATACCAGAAATGTTTGAAGCTACTGACTGAATGAAAAGAGCTGGCATCTCACTCTCTTTGAATCTTCTTTATCATGCCAGGATTAGCAGGA
The DNA here is from genome assembly GCF_046119375.1 of Phyllobates terribilis. Taxonomy (NCBI): domain Eukaryota; kingdom Metazoa; phylum Chordata; class Amphibia; order Anura; family Dendrobatidae; genus Phyllobates; species Phyllobates terribilis. The sequence goes on along the minus strand of NW_027363181.1, from coordinate 1,002,413 downwards.
AAAAGCAAAAAATTTCAGAATTGCACCTTGCAATGTGGAGATATTACTGTTTGTGCATTTACAATATTCATTGATTTTTGCCATTGAAAATCGTCCAGAAATGTTTGAAGCTACTGACTGAATGAAAGGAGCTGGCATCTCACTCTCTTTGAATCTTCTTTATCATGCTAGGATTAGCAGGAAAAAGCAAAAAATTTCAGAATTGCACCTTGCAATGCGGAGAAATTACTGTGTGTGCATTTACAATATTCATTGATTTTTGCCATTGAAAAACATCGTTATTCATATACCAGAAATGTTTGAAGCTACTGACTGAATGAAAAGAGCTGGCATCTCACTCTCTTTGAATCTTCTTTATCATGCCAGGATTAGCAGGAAAAAGCAAAAAATTTCAGAATTGCACCTTGCAATGTGGAGATATTACTGTTTGTGCATTTACAATATTCATTGATTTTTGCCATTGAAAAACGTCCAGAAATGTTTGAAGCTACTGACTGAATGAAAGGAGCTGGCATCTCACTCTCTTTGAATCTTCTTTATCATGCTAGGATTAGCAGGAAAATGCAAAAAATTTCAGAATTGCACCTTGCAATGCGGAGAAATTACTGTGTGTGCATTTACAATATTCATTGATTTTTGCCATTGAAAAACATGTTATTCATATACCAGAAATGTTTGAAGCTACTGACTGAATGAAAAGAGCTGGCATCTCACTCTCTTTGAATCTTCTTTATCATGCTAGGATTAGCAGGAAAAAGCAAAAAATTTCAGAATTGCACCTTGCAATGCGGAGAAATTACTGTTTGTGCATTTACAATATTCATTGATTTTTGCCATTGAAAAACATGTTATTCATATACCAGAAATGTTTGAAGCTACTGACTGAATGAAAAGAGCTGGCATCTCACTCTCTTTGAATCTTCTTTATCATGCCAGGATTAGCAGGAAAAAGTAAAAAATTTCAGAATTGCACCTTGCAATGTGGAGATATTACTGTTTGTGCATTTACAATATTCATTGATTTTTGCCATTGAAAAACGTCCAGAAATGTTTGAAGCTACTGACTGAATGAAAAGAGCTGGCATCTCACTCTCTTTGAATCCTCTTTATCATGCCAGGATTAGCAGGAAAAAGCAAAAAATTTCAGAATTGCACCTTGCAATGCGGAGAAATTACTGTTTGTGCATTTACAATATTCATTGATTTTTGCCATTGAAAAACATCGTTATTCATATACCAGAAATGTTTGAAGCTACTGACTGAATGAAAGGAGCTGGCATCTCACTCTATTTGAATCTTCTTTATCATGCTAGGATTAGCAGGAAAAAGCAAAAAATTTCAGAATTGCACCTTGCAATGCGGAGAAATTACTGTGTGTGCATTTACAATATTCATTGATTTTTGCCATTGAAAAACATCGTTATTCATATACCAGAAATGTTTGAAGCTACTGACTGAATGAAAGGAGCTGGCATCTCACTCTCTTTGAATCTTCTTTATCATGCTAGGATTAGCAGGAAAAGGAAAAAATTTCAGAATTGCACCTTGTAATGCGGAGAAATTACTGTGTGTGCATTTACAATATTCATTGATTTTTGCCATTGAAAAACATCGTTATTCATATACCAGAAATGTTTGAAGCTACTGACTGAATGAAAAGAGCTGGCATCTCACTCTCTTTGAATCTTCTTTATCATGCCAGGATTAGCAGGAAAAAGCAAAAAATTTCAGAATTGCACCTTGCAATGTGGAGATATTACTGTTTGTGCATTTACAATATTCATTGATTTTTGCCATTGAAAAACGTCCAGAAATGTTTGAAGCTACTGACTGAATGAAAGGAGCTGGCATCTCACTCTCTTTGAATCTTCTTTATCATGCTAGGATTAGCAGGAAAAAGCAAAAAATTTCAGAATTGCACCTTGCAATGCGGAGAAATTACTGTGTGTGCATTTACAATATTCATTGATTTTTGCCATTGAAAAACATCATGTTATTCATATACCAGAAATGTTTGAAGCTACTGACTGAATGAAAAGAGCTGGCATCTCACTCTCTTTGAATCTTCTTTATCATGCTAGGATTAGCAGGAAAAAGCAAAAAATTTCAGAATTGTACCTTGCAATGCGGAGAAATTACTGTGTGTGCATTTACAATATTCATTGATTTTTGCCATTGAAAAACATCATGTTATTCATATACCAGAAATGTTTGAAGCTACTGACTGAATGAAAGGAGCTGGCATCTCACTCTCTTTGAATCTTCTTTATCATGCTAGGATTAGCAGGAAAAAGCAAAAAATTTCAGAATTGCACCTTGCAATGCGGAGAAATTACTGTTTGTGCATTTACAATATTCATTGATTTTTGCAATTGAAAAACATCATGTTATTCATATACCAGAAATGTTTGAAGCTACTGACTGAATGAAAGGAGCTGGCATCTCACTCTCTTTGAATCTTCTTTATCATGCTAGGATTAGCAGGAAAAAGCAAAAAATTTCAGAATTGCACCTTGCAATGCTGAGAAATTACTGTTTGTGCATTTACAATATTCATTGATTTTTGCCATTGAAAAACATGTTATTCATATACCAGAAATGTTTGAAGCTACTGACTGAATGAAAAGAGCTGGCATCTCACTCTCTTTGAATCTTCTTTATCATGCCAGGATTAGCAGGAAAAAGCAAAAAATTTCAGAATTGCACCTTGCAATGTGGAGATATTACTGTTTGTGCATTTACAATATTCATTGATTTTTGCCATTGAAAAACGTCCAGAAATGTTTGAAGCTACTGACTGAATGAAAGGAGCTGGCATCTCACTCTCTTTGAATCTTCTTTATCATGCTAGGATTAGCAGGAAAAAGCAAAAAATTTCAGAATTGCACCTTGCAATGCGGAGAAATTACTGTGTGTGCATTTACAATATTCATTGATTTTTGCCATTGAAAAACATCGTTATTCATATACCAGAAATGTTTGAAGCTACTGACTGAATGAAAAGAGCTGGCATCTCACTCTCTTTGAATCTTCTTTATCATGCCAGGATTAGCAGGAAAAAGCAAAAAATTTCAGAATTGCACCTTGCAATGTGGAGATATTACTGTTTGTGCATTTACAATATTCATTGATTTTTGCCATTGAAAAACGTCCAGAAATGTTTGAAGCTACTGACTGAATGAAAGGAGCTGGCATCTCACTCTCTTTGAATCTTCTTTATCATGCTAGGATTAGCAGGAAAATGCAAAAAATTTCAGAATTGCACCTTGCAATGCGGAGAAATTACTGTTTGTGCATTTACAATATTCATTGATTTTTGCCATTGAAAAACATGTTATTCATATACCAGAAATGTTTGAAGCTACTGACTGAATGAAAAGAGCTGGCATCTCACTCTCTTTGAATCTTCTTTATCATGCCAGGATTAGCAGGAAAAAGCAAAAAATTTCAGAATTGCACGTTGCAATGTGGAGATATTACTGTTTGTGCATTTACAATATTCATTGATTTTTGCCATTGAAAAACGTCCAGAAATGTTTGAAGCTACTGACTGAAGGAAAGGAGCTGGCATCTCACTCTCTTTGAATCTTCTTTATCATGCTAGGATTAGCAGGAAAAAGCAAAAAATTTCAGAATTGCACCTTGCAATGCGGAGAAATTACTGTGTGTGCATTTACAATATTCATTGATTTTTGCCATTGAAAAACATGTTATTCATATACCAGAAATGTTTGAAGCTACTGACTGAATGAAAAGAGCTGGCATCTCACTCTCTTTGAATCTTCTTTATCATGCTAGGATTAGCAGGAAAAAGCAAAAAATTTCAGAATTGCACCTTGCAATGCGGAGAAATTACTGTTTGTGCATTTACAATATTCATTGATTTTTGCCATTGAAAAACATGTTATTCATATACCAGAAATGTTTGAAGCTACTGACTGAATGAAAAGAGCTGGCATCTCACTCTCTTTGAATCTTCTTTATCATGCCAGGATTAGCAGGAAAAAGTAAAAAATTTCAGAATTGCACCTTGCAATGTGGAGATATTACTGTTTGTGCATTTACAATATTCATTGATTTTTGCCATTGAAAAACGTCCAGAAATGTTTGAAGCTACTGACTGAATGAAAAGAGCTGGCATCTCACTCTCTTTGAATCCTCTTTATCATGCCAGGATTAGCAGGAAAAAGCAAAAAATTTCAGAATTGCACCTTGCAATGCGGATAAATTACTGTTTGTGCATTTACAATATTCATTGATTTTTGCCATTGAAAAACATCGTTATTCATATACCAGAAATGTTTGAAGCTACTGACTGAATGAAAGGAGCTGGCATCTCACTCTATTTGAATCTTCTTTATCATGCTAGGATTAGCAGGAAAAAGCAAAAAATTTCAGAATTGCACCTTGCAATGCGGAGAAATTACTGTGTGTGCATTTACAATATTCATTGATTTTTGCCATTGAAAAACATCGTTATTCATATACCAGAAATGTTTGAAGCTACTGACTGAATGAAAGGAGCTGGCATCTCACTCTCTTTGAATCTTCTTTATCATGCTAGGATTAGCAGGAAAAGGAAAAAATTTCAGAATTGCACCTTGTAATGCGGAGAAATTACTGTGTGTGCATTTACAATATTCATTGATTTTTGCCATTGAAAAACATCGTTATTCATATACCAGAAATGTTTGAAGCTACTGACTGAATGAAAAGAGCTGGCATCTCACTCTCTTTGAATCTTCTTTATCATGCCAGGATTAGCAGGAAAAAGCAAAAAATTTCAGAATTGCACCTTGCAATGTGGAGATATTACTGTTTGTGCATTTACAATATTCATTGATTTTTGCCATTGAAAAACGTCCAGAAATGTTTGAAGCTACTGACTGAATGAAAGGAGCTGGCATCTCACTCTCTTTGAATCTTCTTTATCATGCTAGGATTAGCAGGAAAAAGCAAAAAATTTCAGAATTGCACCTTGCAATGCGGAGAAATTACTGTGTGTGCATTTACAATATTCATTGATTTTTGCCATTGAAAAACATCATGTTATTCATATACCAGAAATGTTTGAAGCTACTGACTGAATGAAAAGAGCTGGCATCTCACTCTCTTTGAATCTTCTTTATCATGCTAGGATTAGCAGGAAAAAGCAAAAAATTTCAGAATTGTACCTTGCAATGCGGAGAAATTACTGTGTGTGCATTTACAATATTCATTGATTTTTGCCATTGAAAAACATCATGTTATTCATATACCAGAAATGTTTGAAGCTACTGACTGAATGAAAGGAGCTGGCATCTCACTCTCTTTGAATCTTCTTTATCATGCTAGGATTAGCAGGAAAAAGCAAAAAATTTCAGAATTGCACCTTGCAATGCGGAGAAATTACTGTTTGTGCATTTACAATATTCATTGATTTTTGCCATTGAAAAACATCATGTTATTCATATACCAGAAATGTTTGAAGCTACTGACTGAATGAAAGGAGCTGGCATCTCACTCTCTTTGAATCTTCTTTATCATGCTAGGATTAGCAGGAAAAAGCAAAAAAATTCAGAATTGCACCTTGCAATGCTGAGAAATTACTGTTTGTGCATTTACAATATTCATTGATTTTTGCCATTGAAAAACATGTTATTCATATACCAGAAATGTTTGAAGCTACTGACTGAATGAAAAGAGCTGGCATCTCACTCTCTTTGAATCTTCTTTATCATGCCAGGATTAGCAGGAAAAAGCATAAAATTTCAGAATTGCACCTTGCAATGTGGTGATATTACTGTTTGTGCATTTACAATATTCATTGATTTTTGCCATTGAAAAACGTCCAGAAATGTTTGAAGCTACTGACTGAATGAAAGGAGCTGGCATCTCACTCTCTTTGAATCTTCTTTATCATGCTAGGATTAGCAGGAAAAAGCAAAAAATTTCAGAATTGCACCTTGCAATGCGGAGAAATTACTGTTTGTGCATTTACAATATTCATTGATTTTTGCCATTGAAAAACATGTTATTCATATACCAGAAATGTTTGAAGCTACTGACTGAATGAAAAGAGCTGGCATCTCACTCTCTTTGAATCTTCTTTATCATGCCAGGATTAGCAGGAAAAAGCAAAAAATTTCAGAATTGCACCTTGCAATGTGGAGATATTACTGTTTGTGCATTTACAATATTCATTGATTTTTGCCATTGAAAAACGTCCAGAAATGTTTGAAGCTACTGACTGAATGAAAGGAGCTGGCATCTCACTCTCTTTGAATCTTCTTTATCATGCCAGGATTAGCAGGAAAAAGCAAAAAATTTCAGAATTGCACCTTGCAATGTGGAGATATTACTGTTTGTGCATTTACAATATTCATTGATTTTTGCCATTGAAAAACGTCCAGAAATGTTTGAAGCTACTGACTGAATGAAAAGAGCTGGCATCTCACTCTCTTTGAATCCTCTTTATCATGCCAGGATTAGCAGGAAAAAGCAAAAAATTTCAGAATTGCACCTTGCAATGCGGAGAAATTACTGTTTGTGCATTTACAATATTCATTGATTTTTGCCATTGAAAAACATCGTTATTCATATACCAGAAATGTTTGAAGCTACTGACTGAATGAAAGGAGCTGGCATCTCACTCTATTTGAATCTTCTTTATCATGCTAGGATTAGCAGGAAAAAGCAAAAAATTTCAGAATTGCACCTTGCAATGCGGAGAAATTACTGTGTGTGCATTTACAATATTCATTGATTTTTGCCATTGAAAAACATCGTTATTCATATACCAGAAATGTTTGAAGCTACTGACTGAATGAAAGGAGCTGGCATCTCACTCTCTTTGAATCTTCTTTATCATGCTAGGATTAGCAGGAAAAAGCAAAAAATTTCAGAATTGCACCTTGCAATGCGGAGAAATTACTGTGTGTGCATTTACAATATTCATTGATTTTTGCCATTGAAAAACATCGTTATTCATATACCAGAAATGTTTGAAGCTACTGACTGAATGAAAAGAGCTGGCATCTCACTCTCTTTGAATCTTCTTTATCATGCCAGGATGAGCAGGAAAAAGCAAAAAATTTCAGAATTGCACCTTGCAATGTGGAGATATTACTGTTTGTGCATTTACAATATTCATTGATTTTTGCCATTGAAAAACGTCCAGAAATGTTTGAAGCTACTGACTGAATGAAAGGAGCTGGCATCTCACTCTCTTTGAATCTTCTTTATCATGCTAGGATTAGCAGGAAAAAGCAAAAAATTTCAGAATTGCACCTTGCAATGCGGAGAAATTACTGTTTGTGCATTTACAATATTCATTGATTTTTGCCATTGAAAAACATGTTATTCATATACCAGAAATATTTGAAGCTACTGACTGAATGAAAAGAGCTGGCATCTCACTCTCTTTGAATCTTCTTTATCATGCCAGGATTAGCAGGAAAAAGCAAAAAATTTCAGAATTGCACCTTGCAATGTGGAGATATTACTGTTTGTGCATTTACAATATTCATTGATTTTTGCCATTGAAAAACGTCCAGAAATGTTTGAAGCTACTGACTGAATGAAAAGAGCTGGCATCTCACTCTCTTTGAATCCTCTTTATCATGCCAGGATTAGCAGGAAAAAGCAAAAAATTTCAGAATTGCACCTTGCAATGCGGAGAAATTACTGTTTGTGCATTTACAATATTCATTGATTTTTGCCATTGAAAAACATCGTTATTCATATACCAGAAATGTTTGAAGCTACTGACTGAATGAAAGGAGCTGGCATCTCACTCTATTTGAATCTTCTTCATCATGCTAGGATTAGCAGGAAAAAGCAAAAAATTTCAGAATTGCACCTTGCAATGCGGAGAAATTACTGTGTGTGCATTTACAATATTCATTGATTTTTGCCATTGAAAAACATCGTTATTCATATACCAGAAATGTTTGAAGCTACTGACTGAATGAAAGGAGCTGGCATCTCACTCTCTTTGAATCTTCTTTATCATGCTAGGATTAGCAGGAAAAAGCAAAAAATTTCAGAATTGCACCTTGCAATGCGGAGAAATTACTGTGTGTGCATTTACAATATTCATTGATTTTTGCCATTGAAAAACATCGTTATTCATATACCAGAAATGATTGAAGCTACTGACTGAATGAAAAGAGCTGGCATCTCACTCTCTTTGAATCTTCTTTATCATGCCAGGATTAGCAGGAAAAAGCAAAAAATTTCAGAATTGCACCTTGCAATGTGGAAATATTACTGTTTGTGCATTTACAATATTCATTGATTTTTGCCATTGAAAAACGTCCAGAAATGTTTGAAGCTACTGACTGAATGAAAGGAGCTGGCATCTCACTCTCTTTGAATCTTCTTTATCATGCTAGGATTAGCAGGAAAAAGCAAAAAATTTCAGAATTGCACCTTGCAATGCGGAGAAATTACTGTGTGTGCATTTACAATATTCATTGATTTTTGCCATTGAAAAACATCATGTTATTCATATACCAGAAATGTTTGAAGCTACTGACTGAATGAAAAGAGCTGGCATCTCACTCTCTTTGAATCTTCTTTATCATGCTAGGATTAGCAGGAAAAAGCAAAAAATTTCAAAATTGCACCTTGCAATGCGGAGAAATTACTGTGTGTGCATTTACAATATTCATTGATTTTTGCCATTGAAAAACATCATGTTATTCATATACCAGAAATGTTTGAAGCTACTGACTGAATGAAAGGAGCTGGCATCTCACTCTCTTTGAATCTTCTTTATCATGCTAGGATTAGCAGGAAAAAGCAAAAAATTTCAGAATTGCACCTTGCAATGCGGAGAAATTACTGTTTGTGCATTTACAATATTCATTGATTTTTGCCATTGAAAAACATCATGTTATTCATATACCAGAAATGTTTGAAGCTACTGACTGAATGAAAGGAGCTGGCATCTCACTCTCTTTGAAGCTTCTTTATCATGCTAGGATTAGCAGGAAAAAGCAAAAAATTTCAGAATTGCACCTTGCAATGCTGAGAAATTACTGTTTGTGCATTTACAATATTCATTGATTTTTGCCATTGAAAAACATGTTATTCATATACCAGAAATGTTTGAAGCTACTGACTGAATGAAAAGAGCTGGCATCTCACTCTCTTTGAATCTTCTTTATCATGCCAGGATTAGCAGGAAAAAGCAAAAAATTTCAGAATTGCACCTTGCAATGTGGAGATATTACTGTTTGTGCATTTACAATATTCATTGATTTTTGCCATTGAAAAACGTCCAGAAATGTTTGAAGCTACTGACTGAATGAAAGGAGCTGGCATCTCACTCTCTTTGAATCTTTATCATGCTAGGATTAGCAGGAAAAAGCAAAAAATTTCAGAATTGCACCTTGCAATGCGGAGAAATTACTGTTTGTGCATTTACAATATTCATTGATTTTTGCCATTGAAAAACATGTTATTCATATACCAGAAATGTTTGAAGCTACTGACTGAATGAAAAGAGCTGGCATCTCACTCTCTTTGAATCTTCTTTATCATGCCAGGATTAGCAGGAAAAAGCAAAAAATTTCAGAATTGCACGTTGCAATGTGGAGATATTACTGTTTGTGCATTTACAATATTCATTGATTTTTGCCATTGAAAAACGTCCAGAAATGTTTGAAGCTACTGACTGAATGAAAGGAGCTGGCATCTCACTCTCTTTGAATCTTCTTTATCATGCTAGGATTAGCAGGAAAAAGCAAAAAATTTCAGAATTGCACCTTGCAATGCGGAGAAATTACTGTGTGTGCATTTACAATATTCATTGATTTTTGCCATTGAAAAACATCGTTATTCATATACCAGAAATGTTTGAAGCTACTGACTGAATGAAAAGAGCTGGCATCTCACTCTCTTTGAATCTTCTTTATCATGCCAGGATTAGCAGGAAAAAGCAAAAAATTTCAGAATTGCACCTTGCAATGTGGAGATATTACTGTTTTTGCATTTACAATAAAATCATGCCAGGATTAGCAGGAAAAAGCAAAAAATTTCAGAATTGCACCTTGCAATGTGGAGATATTACTGTTTGTGCATTTACAATATTCATTGATTTTTGCCATTGAAAAACGTCCAGAAATGTTTGAAGCTACTGACTGAATGAAAGGAGCTGGCATCTCACTCTCTTTGAATCTTCTTTATCATGCTAGGATTAGCAGGAAAAAGCAAAAAATTTCAGAATTGCACCTTGCAATGCGGAGAAATTACTGTGTGTGCATTTACAATATTCATTGATTTTTGCCATTGAAAAACATCGTTATTCATATACCAGAAATGTTTGAAGCTACTGACTGAATGAAAAGAGCTGGCATCTCACTCTCTTTGAATCTTCTTTATCATGCCAGGATTAGCAGGAAAAAGCAAAAAATTTCAGAATTGCACCTTGCAATGTGGAGATATTACTGTTTGTGCATTTACAATATTCATTGATTTTTGCCATTGAAAAACATGTTATTCATATACCAGAAATGTTTGAAGCTACTGACTGAATGAAAAGAGCTGGCATCTCACTCTCTTTGAATCTTCTTTATCATGCCAGGATTAGCAGGAAAAAGCAAAAAATTTCAGAATTGCACCTTGCAATGTGGAGATATTACTGTTTGTGCATTTACAATATTCATTGATTTTTGCCATTGAAAAACGTCCAGAAATGTTTGAAGCTACTGACTGAATGAAAGGAGCTGGCATCTCACTCTCTTTGAATCTTCTTTATCATGCTAGGATTAGCAGGAAAAAGCAAAAAATTTCAGAATTGCACATTGCAATGCGGAGAAATTACTGTTTGTGCATTTACAATATTCATTGATTTTTGCCATTGAAAAACATCATGTTATTCATATACCAGAAATGTTTGAAGCTACTGACTGAATGAAAGGAGCTGGCATCTCACTCTCTTTGAATCTTCTTTATCATGCTAGGATTAGCAGGAAAAAGCAAAAAATTTCAGAATTGCACCTTGCAATGCGGAGAAATTACTGTTTGTGCATTTACAATATTCATTGATTTTTGCCATTGAAAAACATCATGTTATTCATATACCAGAAATGTTTGAAGCTACTGACTGAATGAAAAGAGCTGGCATCTCACTCTCTTTGAATCTTCTTTATCATGCCAGGATTAGCAGGAAAAAGCAAAAAATTTCAGAATTGCACCTTGCAATGTGGAGATATTACTGTTTGTGCATTTACAATATTCATTGATTTTTGCCATTGAAAAACGTCCAGAAATGTTTGAAGCTACTGACTGAATGAAAGGAGCTGGCATCTCACTCTCTTTGAATCTTCTTTATCATGCTAGGAATAGCAGGAAAAAGCAAAAAATTTCAGAATTGCACCTTGCAATGCGGAGAAATTACTGTGTGTGCATTTACAATATTCATTGATTTTTGCCATTGAAAAACATCGTTATTCATATACCAGAAATGTTTGAAGCTACTGACTGAATGAAAGGAGCTGGCATCTCACTCTCTTTGAATCTTCTTTATCATGCTAGGATTAGCAGGAAAAAGCAAAAAATTTCAGAATTGCACCTTGCAATGCGGAGAAATTACTGTTTGTGCATTTACAATATTCATTGATTTTTGCCATTGAAAAACATCATGTTATTCATATACCAGAAATTTTTGAAGCTACTGACTGAATGAAAGGAGCTGGCATCTCACTCTCTTTGAATCTTCTTTATCATGCTAGGATTAGCAGGAAAAAGCAAAAAATTTCAGAATTGCACCTTGCAATGCGGAGAAATTACTGTGTGTGCATTTACAATATTCATTGATTTTTGCCATTGAAAAACATCATGTTATTCATATACCAGAAATGTTTGAAGCTACTGACTGAATGAAAGGAGCTGGCATCTCACTCTCTTTGAATCTTCTTTATCATGCTAGGATTAGCAGGAAAAATTAAAAAATTTCAGAATTGCACCTTGCAATGCGGAGATATTACTGTTTGTGCATTTACAATATTCATTGATTTTTGCCATTGAAAAACGTCCAGAAATGTTTGAAGCTACTGACTGAATGAAAGGAGCTGGCATCTCACTCTCTTTGAATCTTCTTTATCATGCTAGGATTAGCAGGAAAAAGCAAAAAATTTCAGAATTGCACCTTGCAATGCGGAGAAATTACTGTGTGTGCATTTACAATATTCATTGATTTTTGCCATTGAAAAACATCATGTTATTCATATACCAGAAATGTTTGAAGCTACTGACTGAATGAAAGGAGCTGGCATCTCACTCTCTTTGAATCTTCTTTATCATGCTAGGATTAGCAGGAAAAAGCAAAAAATTTCAGAATTGCACCTTGCAATGCGGAGAAATTACTGTTTGTGCATTTACAATATTCATTGATTTTTGCCATTGAAAAACATCATGTTATTCATATACCAGAAATGTTTGAAGCTACTGACTGAATGAAAGGAGCTGGCATCTCACTCTCTTTGAATCTTCTTTATCATGCTAGGATTAGCAGGAAAAAGCAAAAAATTTCAGAATTGCACCTTGCAATGCGGAGAAATTACTGTGTGTGCATTTACAATATTCATTGATTTTTGCTATTGATAAACATGTTATTCATATACCAGAAATGTTTGAAGCTACTGACTGAATGAAAAGAGCTGGCATCTCACTCTCTTTGAATCTTCTTTATCATGCCAGGATTAGCAGGAAAAAGCAAAAAATTTCAGAATTGCACCTTGCAATGTGGAGATATTACTGTTTGTGCATTTACAATATTCATTGATTTTTGCCATTGAAAAACATGTTATTCATATACCAGAAATGTTTGAAGCTACTGACTGAATGAAAAGAGCTGGCATCTCACTCTCTTTGAATCTTCTTTATCATGCCAGGATTAGCAGGAAAAAGCAAAAAATTTCAGAATTGCACCTTGCAATGTGGAGATATTACTGTTCGTGCATTTACAATATTCATTGATTTTTGCCATTGAAAAACGTCCAGAAATGTTTGAAGCTACTGACTGAATGAAAGGAGCTGGCATCTCACTCTCTTTGAATCTTCTTTATCATGCTAGGATTAGCAGGAAAAAGCAAAAAATTTCAGAATTGCACCTTGCAATGCGGAGAAATTACTGTTTGTGCATTTACAATATTCATTGATTTTTGCCATTGAAAAACATCATGTTATTCATATACCAGAAATGTTTGAAGCTACTGACTGAATGAAAGGAGCTGGCATCTCACTCTCTTTGAATCTTCTTTATCATGCTAGGATTAGCAGGAAAAAGCAAAAAATTTCAGAATTGCACCTTGCAATGCGGAGAAATTACTGTTTGTGCATTTACAATATTCATTGATTTTTGCCATTGAAAAACGTCCAGAAATGTTTGAAGCTACTGACTGAATGAAAGGAGCTGGCATCTCACTCTCTTTGAATCTTCTTTATCATGCTAGGATTAGCAGGAAAAAGCAAAAAATTTCAGAATTGCACCTTGCAATGCGGAGAAATTACTGTTTGTGCATTTACAATATTCATTGATTTTTGCCATTGAAAAACATCATGTTATTCATATACCAGAAATGTTTGAAGCTACTGACTGAATGAAAAGAGCTGGCATCTCACTCTCTTTGAATCTTCTTTATCATGCTAAGAGGAGCAGGAAAAAGCAAAAAATTTCAGAATTGCACGTTGCAATGTGGAGATATTACTGTTTGTGCATTTACAATATTCATTGATTTTTGCCATTGAAAAATGTCCAGAAATGTTTGAAGCTACTGACTGAATGAAAGGAGCTGGCATCTCACTCTCTTTGAATCTTCTTTATCATGCTAGGATTAGCAGGAAAAAGCAAAAAATTTCAGAATCGCACCTTGCAATGTGGAGAAATTACTGTGTGTGCATTTACAATATTCATTGATTTTTGCCATTGAAAAACATCGTTATTCATATACCAGAAATGTTTGAAGCTACTGACTGAATGAAAAGAGCTGGCATCTCACTCTCTTTGAATCTTCTTTATCATGCCAGGATTAGCAGGAAAAAGCAAAAAATTTCAGAATTGCACCTTGCAATGTGGAGATATTACTGTTTGTGCATTTACAATATTCATTGATTTTTGCCATTGAAAAACATGTTATTCATATACCAGAAATGTTTGAAGCTACTGACTGAATGAAAAGAGCTGGCATCTCACTCTCTTTGAATCTTCTTTATCATGCCAGGATTAGCAGGAAAAAGCAAAAAATTTCAGAATTGCACCTTGCAATGTGGAGATATTACTGTTTGTGCATTTACAATATTCATTGATTTTTGCCATTGAAAAACGTCCAGAAATGTTGGAAGCTACTGACTGAATGAAAGGAGCTGGCATCTCACTCTCTTTGAATCTTCTTTATCATGCTAGGATTAGCAGGAAAAAGCAAAAAATTTCAGAATTGCACATTGCAATGCGGAGAAATTACTGTTTGTGCATTTACAATATTCATTGATTTTTGCCATTGAAAAACATCATGTTATTCATATACCAGAAATGTTTGAAGCTACTGACTGAATGAAAGGAGCTGGCATCTCACTCTCTTTGAATCTTCTTTATCATGCTAGGATTAGCAGGAAAAAGCAAAAAATTTCAGAATTGCACCTTGCAATGCGGAGAAATTACTGTTTGTGCATTTACAATATTCATTGATTTTTGCCATTGAAAAACATCATGTTATTCATATACCAGAAATGTTTGAAGCTACTGACTGAAAGGAGCTGGCATCTCACTCTCTTTGAATCTTCTTTATCATGCTAGGATTAGCAGGAAAAAGCAAAAAATTTCAGAATTGCACCTTGCAATGCGGAGAAATTACTGTGTGTGCATTTACAATATTCATTGATTTTTGCCATTGAAAAACATCATGTTATTCATATACCAGAAATGTTTGAAGCTACTGACTGAATGAAAGGAGCTGGCATCTCACTCTCTTTGAATCTTCTTTATCATGCTAGGATTAGCAGGAAAAATTAAAAAATTTCAGAATTGCACCTTGCAATGCGGAGATATTACTGTTTGTGCATTTACAATATTCATTGATTTTTGCCATTGAAAAACGTCCAGAAATGTTTGAAGCTACTGACTGAATGAAAGGAGCTGGCATCTCACTCTCTTTGAATCTTCTTTATCATGCTAGGATTAGCAGGAAAAAGCAAAAAATTTCAGAATTGCACCTTGCAATGCGGAGAAATTACTGTGTGTGCATTTACAATATTCATTGATTTTTGCCATTGAAAAACATCATGTTATTCATATACCAGAAATGTTTGAAGCTACTGACTGAATGAAAGGAGCTGGCATCTCACTCTCTTTGAATCTTCTTTATCATGCTAGGATTAGCAGGAAAAAGCAAAAAATTTCAGAATTGCACCTTGCAATGCGGAGAAATTACTGTTTGTGCATTTACAATATTCATTGATTTTTGCCATTGAAAAACATCATGTTATTCATATACCAGAAATGTTTGAAGCTACTGACTGAATGAAAGGAGCTGGCATCTCACTCTCTTTGAATCTTCTTTATCATGCTAGGATTAGCAGGAAAAAGCAAAAAATTTCAGAATTGCACCTTGCAATGCGGAGAAATTACTGTGTGTGCATTTACAATATTCATTGATTTTTGCTATTGAAAAACATGTTATTCATATACCAGAAATGTTTGAAGCTACTGACTGAATGAAAAGAGCTGGCATCTCACTCTCTTTGAATCTTCTTTATCATGCCAGGATTAGCAGGAAAAAGCAAAAAATTTCAGAATTGCACCTTGCAATGTGGAGATATTACTGTTTGTGCATTTACAATATTCATTGATTTTTGCCATTGAAAAACATGTTATTCATATACCAGAAATGTTTGAAGCTACTGACTGAATGAAAAGAGCTGGCATCTCACTCTCTTTGAATCTTCTTTATCATGCCAGGATTAGCAGGAAAAAGCAAAAAATTTCAGAATTGCACCTTGCAATGTGGAGATATTACTGTTTGTGCATTTACAATATTCATTGATTTTTGCCATTGAAAAACGTCCAGAAATGTTTGAAGCTACTGACTGAATGAAAGGAGCTGGCATCTCACTCTCTTTGAATCTTCTTTATCATGCTAGGATTAGCAGGAAAAAGCAAAAAATTTCAGAATTGCACCTTGCAATGCGGAGAAATTACTGTTTGTGCATTTACAATATTCATTGATTTTTGCCATTGAAAAACATCATGTTATTCATATACCAGAAATGTTTGAAGCTACTGACTGAATGAAAGGAGCTGGCATCTCACTCTCTTTGAATCTTCTTTATCATGCTAGGATTAGCAGGAAAAAGCAAAAAATTTCAGAATTGCACCTTGCAATGCGGAGAAATTACTGTTTGTGCATTTACAATATTCATTGATTTTTGCCATTGAAAAACATCATGTTATTCATATACCAGAAATGTTTGAAGCTACTGACAGAATGAAAAGAGCTGGCATCTCACTCTCTTTGAATCTTCTTTATCATGCTAAGAGGAGCAGGAAAAAGCAAAAAATTTCAGAATTGCACGTTGCAATGTGGAGATATTACTGTTTGTGCATTTACAATATTCATTGATTTTTGCCATTGAAAAACGTCCAGAAATGTTTGAAGCTACTGACTGAATGAAAGGAGCTGGCATCTCACTCTCTTTGAATCTTCTTTATCATGCTAGGATTAGCAGGAAAAAGCAAAAAATTTCAGAATTGCACCTTGCAATGCGGAGAAATTACTGTGTGTGCATTTACAATATTCATTGATTTTTGCCATTGAAAAACATCGTTATTCATATACCAGAAATGTTTGAAGCTACTGACTGAATGAAAAGAGCTGGCATCTCACTCTCTTTGAATCTTCTTTATCATGCCAGGATTAGCAGGAAAAAGCAAAAAATTTCAGAATTGCACCTTGCAATGTGGAGATATTACTGTTTGTGCATTTACAATATTCATTGATTTTTGCCATTGAAAAACATGTTATTCATATACCAGAAATGTTTGAAGCTACTGAATGAATGAAAAGAGCTGGCATCTCACTCTCTTTGAATCTTCTTTATCATGCCAGGATTAACAGGAAAAAGCAAAAAATTTCAGAATTGCACCTTGCAATGTGGAGATATTACTGTTTGTGCATTTACAATATTCATTGATTTTTGCCATTGAAAAACGTCCAGAAATGTTTGAAGCTACTGACTGAATGAAAAGAGCTGGCATCTCACTCTCTTTGAATCTTCTTTATCATGCCAGGATTAGCAGGAAAAAGCAAAAAATTTCAGAATTGCACCTTGCAATGTGGAGATATTACTGTTCGTGCATTTACAATATTCATTGATTTTTGCCATTGAAAAACGTCCAGAAATGTTTGAAGCTACTGACTGAATGAAAGGAGCTGGCATCTCACTCTCTTTGAATCTTCTTTATCATGCTAGGATTAGCAGGAAAAAGCAAAAAATTTCAGAATTGCACCTTGCAATGCGGAGAAATTACCGTTTGTGCATTTACAATATTCATTGATTTTTGCCATTGAAAAACATCATGTTATTCATATACCAGAAATGTTTGAAGCTACTGACTGAATGAAAGGAGCTGGCATCTCACTCTCTTTGAATCTTCTTTATCATGCTAGGATTAGCAGGAAAAAGCAAAAAATTTCAGAATTGCACCTTGCAATGCGGAGAAATTACTGTTTGTGCATTTACAATATTCATTGATTTTTGCCATTGAAAAACGTCCAGAAATGTTTGAAGCTACTGACTGAATGAAAGGAGCTGGCATCTCACTCTCTTTGAATCTTCTTTATCATGCTAGGATTAGCAGGAAAAAGCAAAAAATTTCAGAATTGCACCTTGCAATGCGGAGAAATTACTGTTTGTGCATTTACAATATTCATTGATTTTTGCCATTGAAAAACATCATGTTATTCATATACCAGAAATGTTTGAAGCTACTGACTGAATGAAAAGAGCTGGCATCTCACTCTCTTTGAATCTTCTTTATCATGCTAAGAGGAGCAGGAAAAAGCAAAAAATTTCAGAATTGCACGTTGCAATGTGGAGATATTACTGTTTGTGCATTTACAATATTCATTGATTTTTGCCATTGAAAAACGTCCAGAAATGTTTGAAGCTACTGACTGAAGGAAAGGAGCTGGCATCTCACTCTCTTTGAATCTTCTTTATCATGCTAGGATTAGCAGGAAAAAGCAAAAAATTTCAGAATCGCACCTTGCAATGTGGAGAAATTACTGTGTGTGCATTTACAATATTCATTGATTTTTGCCATTGAAAAACATCGTTATTCATATACCAGAAATGTTTGAAGCTACTGACTGAATGAAAAGAGCTGGCATCTCACTCTCTTTGAATCTTCTTTATCATGCCAGGATTAGCAGGAAAAAGCAAAAAATTTCAGAATTGCACCTTGCAATGTGGAGATATTACTGTTTGTGCATTTACAATATTCATTGATTTTTGCCATTGAAAAACATGTTATTCATATACCAGAAATGTTTGAAGCTACTGACTGAATGAAAAGAGCTGGCATCTCACTCTCTTTGAATCTTCTTTATCATGCCAGGATTAGCAGGAAAAAGCAAAAAATTTCAGAATTGCACCTTGCAATGTGGAGATATTACTGTTTGTGCATTTACAATATTCATTGATTTTTGCCATTGAAAAACGTCCAGAAATGTTGGAAGCTACTGACTGAATGAAAGGAGCTGGCATCTCACTCTCTTTGAATCTTCTTTATCATGCTAGGATTAGCAGGAAAAAGCAAAAAATTTCAGAATTGCACATTGCAATGCGGAGAAATTACTGTTTGTGCATTTACAATATTCATTGATTTTTGCCATTGAAAAACATCATGTTATTCATATACCAGAAATGTTTGAAGCTACTGACTGAATGAAAGGAGCTGGCATCTCACTCTCTTTGAATCTTCTTTATCATGCTAGGATTAGCAGGAAAAAGCAAAAAATTTCAGAATTGCACCTTGCAATGCGGAGAAATTACTGTTTGTGCATTTACAATATTCATTGATTTTTGCCATTGAAAAACATCATGTTATTCATATACCAGAAATGTTTGAAGCTACTGACTGAAAGGAGCTGGCATCTCACTCTCTTTGAATCTTCTTTATCATGCTAGGATTAGCAGGAAAAAGCAAAAAATTTCAGAATTGCACCTTGCAATGCGGAGAAATTACTGTGTGTGCATTTACAATATTCATTGATTTTTGCCATTGAAAAACATCATGTTATTCATATACCAGAAATGTTTGAAGCTACTGACTGAATGAAAGGATCTGGCATCTCACTCTCTTTGAATCTTCTTTATCATGCTAGGATTAGCAGGAAAAATTAAAAAATTTCAGAATTGCACCTTGCAATGCGGAGATATTACTGTTTGTGCATTTACAATATTCATTGATTTTTGCCATTGAAAAACGTCCAGAAATGTTTGAAGCTACTGACTGAATGAAAGGAGCTGGCATCTCACTCTCTTTGAATCTTCTTTATCATGCTAGGATTAGCAGGAAAAAGCAAAAAATTTCAGAATTGCACCTTGCAATGCGGAGAAATTACTGTGTGTGCATTTACAATATTCATTGATTTTTGCCATTGAAAAACATCATGTTATTCATATACCAGAAATGTTTGAAGCTACTGACTGAATGAAAGGAGCTGGCATCTCACTCTCTTTGAATCTTCTTTATCATGCTAGGATTAGCAGGAAAAAGCAAAAAATTTCAGAATTGCACCTTGCAATGCGGAGAAATTACTGTTTGTGCATTTACAATATTCATTGATTTTTGCCATTGAAAAACATCATGTTATTCATATACCAGAAATGTTTGAAGCTACTGACTGAATGAAAGGAGCTGGCATCTCACTCTCTTTGAATCTTCTTTATCATGCTAGGATTAGCAGGAAAAAGCAAAAAATTTCAGAATTGCACCTTGCAATGCGGAGAAATTACTGTGTGTGCATTTACAATATTCATTGATTTTTGCTATTGAAAAACATGTTATTCATATACCAGAAATGTTTGAAGCTACTGACTGAATGAAAAGAGCTGGCATCTCACTCTCTTTGAATCTTCTTTATCATGCCAGGATTAGCAGGAAAAAGCAAAAAATTTCAGAATTGCACCTTGCAATGTGGAGATATTACTGTTTGTGCATTTACAATATTCATTGATTTTTGCCATTGAAAAACATGTTATTCATATACCAGAAATGTTTGAAGCTACTGACTGAATGAAAAGAGCTGGCATCTCACTCTCTTTGAATTTTCTTTATCATGCCAGGATTAGCAGGAAAAAGCAAAAAATTTCAGAATTGCACCTTGCAATGTGGAGATATTACTGTTTGTGCATTTACAATATTCATTGATTTTTGCCATTGAAAAACGTCCAGAAATGTTTGAAGCTACTGACTGAATGAAAGGAGCTGGCATCTCACTCTCTTTGAATCTTCTTTATCATGCTAGGATTAGCAGGAAAAAGCAAAAAATTTCAGAATTGCACCTTGCAATGCGGAGAAATTACTGTTTGTGCATTTACAATATTCATTGATTTTTGCCATTGAAAAACATCATGTTATTCATATACCAGAAATGTTTGAAGCTACTGACTGAATGAAAGGAGCTGGCATCTCACTCTCTTTGAATCTTCTTTATCATGCTAGGATTAGCAGGAAAAAGCAAAAAATTTCAGAATTGCACCTTGCAATGCGGAGAAATTACTGTTTGTGCATTTACAATATTCATTGATTTTTGCCATTGAAAAACATCATGTTATTCATATACCAGAAATGTTTGAAGCTACTGACAGAATGAAAAGAGCTGGCATCTCACTCTCTTTGAATCTTCTTTATCATGCTAAGAGGAGCAGGAAAAAGCAAAAAATTTCAGAATTGCACGTTGCAATGTGGAGATATTACTGTTTGTGCATTTACAATATTCATTGATTTTTGCCATTGAAAAACGTCCAGAAATGTTTGAAGCTACTGACTGAATGAAAGGAGCTGGCATCTCACTCTCTTTGAATCTTCTTTATCATGCTAGGATTAGCAGGAAAAAGCAAAAAATTTCAGAATTGCACCTTGCAATGCGGAGAAATTACTGTGTGTGCATTTACAATATTCATTGATTTTTGCCATTGAAAAACATCGTTATTCATATACCAGAAATGTTTGAAGCTACTGACTGAATGAAAAGAGCTGGCATCTCACTCTCTTTGAATCTTCTTTATCATGCCAGGATTAGCAGGAAAAAGCAAAAAATTTCAGAATTGCACCTTGCAATGTGGAGATATTACTGTTTGTGCATTTACAATATTCATTGATTTTTGCCATTGAAAAACATGTTATTCATATACCAGAAATGTTTGAAGCTACTGAATGAATGAAAAGAGCTGGCATCTCACTCTCTTTGAATCTTCTTTATCATGCCAGGATTAACAGGAAAAAGCAAAAAATTTCAGAATTGCACCTTGCAATGTGGAGATATTACTGTTTGTGCATTTACAATATTCATTGATTTTTGCCATTGAAAAACGTCCAGAAATGTTTGAAGCTACTGACTGAATGAAAGGAGCTGGCATCTCACTCTCTTTGAATCTTCTTTATCATGCTAGGATTAGCAGGAAAAAGCAAAAAATTTCAGAATTGCACATTGCAATGCGGAGAAATTACTGTTTGTGCATTTACAATATTCATTGATTTTTGCCATTGAAAAACATCATGTTATTCATATACCAGAAATGTTTGAAGCTACTGACTGAATGAAAGGAGCTGGCATCTCACTCTCTTTGAATCTTCTTTATCATGCTAGGATTAGCAGGAAAAAGCAAAAAATTTCAGAATTGCACCTTGCAATGCGGAGAAATTACTGTTTGTGCATTTACAATATTCATTGATTTTTGCCATTGAAAAACATGTTATTCATATACCAGAAATGTTTGAAGCTACTGACTGAATGAAAAGAGCTGGCATCTCACTCTCTTTGAATCTTCTTTATCATGCCAGGATTAGCAGGAAAAAGCAAAAAATTTCAGAATTGCACCTTGCAATGTGGAGATATTACTGTTTGTGCATTTACAATATTCATTGATTTTTGCCATTGAAAAACGTCCAGAAATGTTTGAAGCTACTGACTGAATGAAAGGAACTGGCATCTCACTCTCTTTGAATCTTCTTTATCATGCTAGGATTAGCAGGAAAAAGCAAAAAATTTCAGAATTGCACCTTGCAATGCGGAGAAATTACTGTTTGTGCATTTACAATATTCATTGATTTTTGCCATTGAAAAACATGTTATTCATATACCAGAAATGTTTGAAGCTACAGACTGAATGAAAAGAGCTGGCATCTCACTCTCTTTGAATCTTCTTTATCATGCCAGGATTAGCAGGAAAAAGCAAAAAATTTCAGAATTGCACCTTGCAATGTGGAGATATTACTGTTTGTGCATTTACAATATTCATTGATTTTTGCCATTGAAAAACGTCCAGAAATGTTTGAAGCTACTGACTGAATGAAAGGAGCTGGCATCTCACTCTCTTTGAATCTTCTTTATCATGCTAGGATTAGCAGGAAAAAGCAAAAAATTTCAGAATTGCACCTTGCAATGCGGAGAAATTACTGTTTGTGCATTTACAATATTCATTGATTTTTGCCATTGAAAAACATGTTATTCATACACGAGAAATGTTTGAAGCTACTGACTGAATGAAAAGAGCTGGCATCTCACTCTCTTTGAATCTTCTTTATCATGCCAGGATTAGCAGGAAAAAGCAAAAAATTTCAGAATTGCACCTTGCAATGTGGAGATATTACTGTTTGTGCATTTACAATATTCATTGATTTTTGCCATTGAAAAACGTCCAGAAATGTTTGAAGCTACTGACTGAATGAAAGGAGCTGGCATCTCACTCTCTTTGAATCTTCTTTATCATGCTAGGATTAGCAGGAAAAAGCAAAAAATTTCAGAATTGCACCTTGCAATGCGGAGAAATTACTGTTTGTGCATTTACAATATTCATTGATTTTTGCCATTGAAAAACATGTTATTCATATACCAGAAATGTTTGAAGCTACTGACTGAATGAAAAGAGCTGGCATCTCACTCTCTTTGAATCTTCTTTATCATGCCAGGATTAGCAGGAAAAAGCAAAAAATTTCAGAATTGCACCTTGCAATGTGGAGATATTACTGTTTGTGCATTTACAATATTCATTGATTTTTGCCATTGAAAAACGTCCAGAAATGTTTGAAGCTACTGACTGAATGAAAGGAACTGGCATCTCACTCTCTTTGAATCTTCTTTATCATGCTAGGATTAGCAGGAAAAAGCAAAAAATTTCAGAATTGCACCTTGCAATGCGGAGAAATTACTGTTTGTGCATTTACAATATTCATTGATTTTTGCCATTGAAAAACATGTTATTCATATACCAGAAATGTTTGAAGCTACTGACTGAATGAAAAGAGCTGGCATCTCACTCTCTTTGAATCTTCTTTATCATGCCAGGATTAGCAGGAAAAAGCAAAAAATTTCAGAATTGCACCTTGCAATGTGGAGATATTACTGTTTGTGCATTTACAATATTCATTGATTTTTGCCATTGAAAAACGTCCAGAAATGTTTGAAGCTACTGACTGAATGAAAGGAGCTGGCATCTCACTCTCTTTGAATCTTCTTTATCATGCTAGGATTAGCAGGAAAAAGCAAAAAATTTCAGAATTGCACCTTGCAATGCGGAGAAATTACTGTTTGTGCATTTACAATATTCATTGATTTTTGCCATTGAAAAACATGTTATTCATACACGAGAAATGTTTGAAGCTACTGACTGAATGAAAAGAGCTGGCATCTCACTCTCTTTGAATCTTCTTTATCATGCCAGGATTAGCAGGAAAAAGCAAAAAATTTCAGAATTGCACCTTGCAATGTGGAGATATTACTGTTTGTGCATTTACAATATTCATTGATTTTTGCCATTGAAAAACGTCCAGAAATGTTTGAAGCTACTGACTGAATGAAAGGAGCTGGCATCTCACTCTCTTTGAATCTTCTTTATCATGCTAGGATTAGCAGGAAAAAGCAAAAAATTTCAGAATTGCACCTTGCAATGCGGAGAAATTACTGTGTGTGCATTTACAATATTCATTGATTTTTGCCATTGAAAAACATCGTTATTCATATACCAGAAATGTTTGAAGCTACTGACTGAATGAAAAGAGCTGGCATCTCACTCTCTTTGAATCTTCTTTATCATGCCAGGATTAGCAGGAAAAAGCAAAAAATTTCAGAATTGCACCTTGCAATGTGGAGATATTACTGTTTGTGCATTTACAATATTCATTGATTTTTGCCATTGAAAAACATCATGTTATTCATATACCAGAAATGTTTGAAGCTACTGACTGAATGAAAGGAGCTGGCATCTCACTCTCTTTGAATCTTCTTTATCATGCTAGGATTAGCAGGAAAAAGCAAAAAATTTCAGATTTGCACCTTGCAATGTGGAGATATTACTGTTTGTGCATTTACAATATTCATTGATTTTTGCCATTGAAAAACATCATGTTATTCATATACCAGAAATGTTTGAAGCTACTGACTGAATGAAAAGAGCTGGCATCTCACTCTCTTTGAATCTTCTTTATCATGCCAGGATTAGCAGGAAAAAGCAAAAAATTTCAGAATTGCACCTTGCAATGCGGAGAAATTACTGTTTGTGCATTTACAATATTCATTGATTTTTGCCATTGAAAAACGTCCAGAAATGTTTGAAGCTACTGACTGAATGAAAAGAGCTGGCATCTCACTCTCTTTGAATCTTCTTTATCATGCCAGGATTAGCAGGAAAAAGCAAAAAATTTCAGAATTGCACCTTGCAATGTGGAGATATTACTGTTTGTGCATTTACAATATTCATTGATTTTTGCCATTGAAAAACATGTTATTCATATACCAGAAATGTTTGAAGCTACTGAATGAATGAAAAGAGCTGGCATCTCACTCTCTTTGAATCTTCTTTATCATGCCAGGATTAACAGGAAAAAGCAAAAAATTTCAGAATTGCACCTTGCAATGTGGAGATATTACTGTTTGTGCATTTACAATATTCATTGATTTTTGCCATTGAAAAACGTCCAGAAATGTTTGAAGCTACTGACTGAATGAAAGGAACTGGCATCTCACTCTCTTTGAATCTTCTTTATCATGCTAGGATTAGCAGGAAAAAGCAAAAAATTTCAGAATTGCACCTTGCAATGCGGAGAAATTACTGTTTGTGCATTTACAATATTCATTGATTTTTGCCATTGAAAAACATGTTATTCATATACCAGAAATGTTTGAAGCTACTGACTGAATGAAAAGAGCTGGCATCTCACTCTCTTTGAATCTTCTTTATCATGCCAGGATTAGCAGGAAAAAGCAAAAAATTTCAGAATTGCACCTTGCAATGTGGAGATATTACTGTTTGTGCATTTACAATATTCATTGATTTTTGCCATTGAAAAACGTCCAGAAATGTTTGAAGCTACTGACTGAATGAAAGGAGCTGGCATCTCACTCTCTTTGAATCTTCTTTATCATGCTAGGATTAGCAGGAAAAAGCAAAAAATTTCAGAATTGCACCTTGCAATGCGGAGAAATTACTGTTTGTGCATTTACAATATTCATTGATTTTTGCCATTGAAAAACATGTTATTCATACACGAGAAATGTTTGAAGCTACTGACTGAATGAAAAGAGCTGGCATCTCACTCTCT
Source organism: Phyllobates terribilis (assembly GCF_046119375.1). Taxonomy (NCBI): domain Eukaryota; kingdom Metazoa; phylum Chordata; class Amphibia; order Anura; family Dendrobatidae; genus Phyllobates; species Phyllobates terribilis. Next base: position 976,603 of record NW_027363181.1, on the reverse strand, counting down.
TTGAATCTTCTTTATCATGCCAGGATTAGCAGGAAAAAGCAAAAAATTTCAGAATTGCACCTTGCAATGTGGAGATATTACTGTTTGTGCATTTACAATATTCATTGATTTTTGCCATTGAAAAACGTCCAGAAATGTTTGAAGCTACTGACTGAATGAAAGGAGCTGGCATCTCACTCTCTTTGAATCTTCTTTATCATGCTAGGATTAGCAGGAAAAAGCAAAAAATTTCAGAATTGCACCTTGCAATGCGGAGAAATTACTGTTTGTGCATTTACAATATTCATTGATTTTTGCCATTGAAAAACATGTTATTCATATACCAGAAATGTTTGAAGCTACTGACTGAATGAAAAGAGCTGGCATCTCACTCTCTTTGAATCTTCTTTATCATGCCAGGATTAGCAGGAAAAAGCAAAAAATTTCAGAATTGCACCTTGCAATGTGGAGATATTACTGTTTGTGCATTTACAATATTCATTGATTTTTGCCATTGAAAAACGTCCAGAAATGTTTGAAGCTACTGACTGAATGAAAGGAACTGGCATCTCACTCTCTTTGAATCTTCTTTATCATGCTAGGATTAGCAGGAAAAAGCAAAAAATTTCAGAATTGCACCTTGCAATGCGGAGAAATTACTGTTTGTGCATTTACAATATTCATTGATTTTTGCCATTGAAAAACATGTTATTCATATACCAGAAATGTTTGAAGCTACTGACTGAATGAAAAGAGCTGGCATCTCACTCTCTTTGAATCTTCTTTATCATGCCAGGATTAGCAGGAAAAAGCAAAAAATTTCAGAATTGCACCTTGCAATGTGGAGATATTACTGTTTGTGCATTTACAATATTCATTGATTTTTGCCATTGAAAAACGTCCAGAAATGTTTGAAGCTACTGACTGAATGAAAGGAGCTGGCATCTCACTCTCTTTGAATCTTCTTTATCATGCTAGGATTAGCAGGAAAAAGCAAAAAATTTCAGAATTGCACCTTGCAATGCGGAGAAATTACTGTTTGTGCATTTACAATATTCATTGATTTTTGCCATTGAAAAACATGTTATTCATACACGAGAAATGTTTGAAGCTACTGACTGAATGAAAAGAGCTGGCATCTCACTCTCTTTGAATCTTCTTTATCATGCCAGGATTAGCAGGAAAAAGCAAAAAATTTCAGAATTGCACCTTGCAATGTGGAGATATTACTGTTTGTGCATTTACAATATTCATTGATTTTTGCCATTGAAAAACGTCCAGAAATGTTTGAAGCTACTGACTGAATGAAAGGAGCTGGCATCTCACTCTCTTTGAATCTTCTTTATCATGCTAGGATTAGCAGGAAAAAGCAAAAAATTTCAGAATTGCACCTTGCAATGCGGAGAAATTACTGTGTGTGCATTTACAATATTCATTGATTTTTGCCATTGAAAAACAGCGTTATTCATATACCAGAAATGTTTGAAGCTACTGACTGAATGAAAAGAGCTGGCATCTCACTCTCTTTGAATCTTCTTTATCATGCCAGGATTAGCTGGAAAAAGCAAAAAATTTCAGAATTGCACCTTGCAATGTGGAGATATTACTGTTTGTGCATTTACAATATTCATTGATTTTTGCCATTGAAAAACATCATGTTATTCATATACCAGAAATGTTTGAAGCTACTGACTGAATGAAAGGAGCTGGCATCTCACTCTCTTTGAATCTTCTTTATCATGCTAGGATTAGCAGGAAAAAGCAAAAAATTTCAGATTTGCACCTTGCAATGTGGAGATATTACTGTTTGTGCATTTACAATATTCATTGATTTTTGCCATTGAAAAACATCATGTTATTCATATACCAGAAATGTTTGAAGCTACTGACTGAATGAAAAGAGCTGGCATCTCACTCTCTTTGAATCTTCTTTATCATGCCAGGATTAGCAGGAAAAAGCAAAAAATTTCAGAATTGCACCTTGCAATGCGGAGAAATTACTGTTTGTGCATTTACAATATTCATTGATTTTTGCCATTGAAAAACGTCCAGAAATGTTTGAAGCTACTGACTGAATGAAAAGAGCTGGCATCTCACTCTCTTTGAATCTTCTTTATCATGCCAGGATTAGCAGGAAAAAGCAAAAAATTTCAGAATTGCACCTTGCAATGTGGAGATATTACTGTTTGTGCATTTACAATATTCATTGATTTTTGCCATTGAAAAACATGTTATTCATATACCAGAAATGTTTGAAGCTACTGAATGAATGAAAAGAGCTGGCATCTCACTCTCTTTGAATCTTCTTTATCATGCCAGGATTAACAGGAAAAAGCAAAAAATTTCAGAATTGCACCTTGCAATGTGGAGATATTACTGTTTGTGCATTTACAATATTCATTGATTTTTGCCATTGAAAAACGTCCAGAAATGTTTGAAGCTACTGACTGAATGAAAGGAGCTGGCATCTCACTCTCTTTGAATCTTCTTTATCATGCTAGGATTAGCAGGAAAAAGCAAAAAATTTCAGAATTGCACATTGCAATGCGGAGAAATTACTGTTTGTGCATTTACAATATTCATTGATTTTTGCCATTGAAAAACATCATGTTATTCATATACCAGAAATGTTTGAAGCTACTGACTGAATGAAAGGAGCTGGCATCTCACTCTCTTTGAATCTTCTTTATCATGCTAGGATTAGCAGGAAAAAGCAAAAAATTTCAGAATTGCACCTTGCAATGTGGAGATATTACTGTTTGTGCATTTACAATATTCATTGATTTTTGCCATTGAAAAACGTCCAGAAATGTTTGAAGCTACTGACTGAATGAAAGGAACTGGCATCTCACTCTCTTTGAATCTTCTTTATCATGCTAGGATTAGCAGGAAAAAGCAAAAAATTTCAGAATTGCACCTTGCAATGCGGAGAAATTACTGTTTGTGCATTTACAATATTCATTGATTTTTGCCATTGAAAAACATGTTATTCATATACCAGAAATGTTTGAAGCTACTGACTGAATGAAAAGAGCTGGCATCTCACTCTCTTTGAATCTTCTTTATCATGCTAGGATTAGCAGGAAAAAGCAAAAAATTTCAGAATTGCACCTTGCAATGTGGAGATATTACTGTTTGTGCATTTACAATATTCATTGATTTTTGCCATTGAAAAACGTCCAGAAATGTTTGAAGCTACTGACTGAATGAAAGGAGCTGGCATCTCACTCTCTTTGAATCTTCTTTATCATGCTAGAATTAGCAGGAAAAAGCAAAAAATTTCAGAATTGCACCTTGCAATGCGGAGAAATTACTGTTTGTGCATTTACAATATTCATTGATTTTTGCCATTGAAAAACATGTTATTCATACACGAGAAATGTTTGAAGCTACTGACTGAATGAAAAGAGCTGGCATCTCACTCTCTTTGAATCTTCTTTATCATGCCAGGATTAGCAGGAAAAAGCAAAAAATTTCAGAATTGCACCTTGCAATGTGGAGATATTACTGTTTGTGCATTTACAATATTCATTGATTTTTGCCATTGAAAAACGTCCAGAAATGTTTGAAGCTACTGACTGAATGAAAGGAGCTGGCATCTCACTCTCTTTGAATCTTCTTTATCATGCTAGGATTAGCTGGAAAAAGCAAAAAATTTCAGAATTGCACCTTGCAATGCGGAGAAATTACTGTTTGTGCATTTACAATATTCATTGATTTTTGCCATTGAAAAACATGTTATTCATATACCAGAAATGTTTGAAGCTACTGACTGAATGAAAGGAGCTGGCATCTCACTCTCTTTGAATCTTCTTTATCATGCTAGGATTAGCAGGAAAAAGCAAAAAATTTCAGAATTGCACCTTGCAATGCGGAGAAATTACTGTTTGTGCATTTACAATATTCATTGATTTTTGCCATTGAAAAACATGTTATTCATATACCAGAAATGTTTGAAGCTACTGACTGAATGAAAAGAGCTGGCATCTCACTCTCTTTGAATCTTCTTTATCATGCTAGGATTAGCAGGAAAAAGCAAAAAATTTCAGAATTGCACCTTGCAATGTGGAGATATTACTGTTTGTGCATTTACAATATTCATTGATTTTTGCCATTGAAAAACGTCCAGAAATGTTTGAAGCTACTGACTGAATGAAAGGAGCTGGCATCTCACTCTCTTTGAATCTTCTTTATCATGCTAGAATTAGCAGGAAAAAGCAAAAAATTTCAGAATTGCACCTTGCAATGCGGAGAAATTACTGTTTGTGCATTTACAATATTCATTGATTTTTGCCATTGAAAAACATGTTATTCATACACGAGAAATGTTTGAAGCTACTGACTGAATGAAAAGAGCTGGCATCTCACTCTCTTTGAATCTTCTTTATCATGCCAGGATTAGCAGGAAAAAGCAAAAAATTTCAGAATTGCACCTTGCAATGTGGAGATATTACTGTTTGTGCATTTACAATATTCATTGATTTTTGCCATTGAAAAACGTCCAGAAATGTTTGAAGCTACTGACTGAATGAAAGCAGCTGGCATCTCACTCTCTTTGAATCTTCTTTATCATGCTAGGATTAGCAGGAAAAAGCAAAAAATTTCAGAATTGCACCTTGCAATGCGGAGAAATTACTGTGTGTGCATTTACAATATTCATTGATTTTTGCCATTGAAAAACATCGTTATTCATATACCAGAAATGTTTGAAGCTACTGACTGAATGAAAAGAGCTGGCATCTCACTCTCTTTGAATCTTCTTTATCATGCCAGGATTAGCAGGAAAAAGCAAAAAATTTCAGAATTGCACCTTGCAATGTGGAGATATTACTGTTTGTGCATTTACAATATTCATTGATTTTTGCCATTGAAAAACGTCCAGAAATGTTTGAAGCTACTGACTGAATGAAAGGAGCTGGCATCTCACTCTCTTTGAATCTTCTTTATCATGCTAGGATTAGCAGGAAAAAGCAAAAAATTTCAGAATTGCACATTGCAATGCGGAGAAATTACTGTTTGTGCATTTACAATATTCATTGATTTTTGCCATTGAAAAACATCATGTTATTCATATACCAGAAATGTTTGAAGCTACTGACTGAATGAAAGGAGCTGGCATCTCACTCTCTTTGAATCTTCTTTATCATGCTAGGATTAGCAGGAAAAAGCAAAAAATTTCAGAATTGCACCTTGCAATGTGGAGATATTACTGTTTGTGCATTTACAATATTCATTGATTTTTGCCATTGAAAAACATCATGTTATTCATATACCAGAAATGTTTGAAGCTACTGACTGAATGAAAAGAGCTGGCATCTCACTCTCTTTGAATCTTCTTTATCATGCCAGGATTAGCAGGAAAAAGCAAAAAATTTCAGAATTGCACCTTGCAATGCGGAGAAATTACTGTTTGTGCATTTACAATATTCATTGATTTTTGCCATTGAAAAACGTAAAGAAATGTTTGAAGCTACTGACTGAATGAAAGGAGCTGGCATCTCACTCTCTTTGAATCTTCTTTATCATGCTAGGATTAGCAGGAAAAAGCAAAAAATTTCAGAATTGCACCTTGCAATGCGGAGAAATTACTGTGTGTGCATTTACAATATTCATTGATTTTTGCCATTGAAAAACATCGTTATTCATATACCAGAAATGTTTGAAGCTACTGACTGAATGAAAAGAGCTGGCATCTCACTCTCTTTGAATCTTCTTTATCATGCCAGGATTAGCAGGAAAAAGCAAAAAATTTCAGAATTGCACCTTGCAATGTGGAGATATTACTGTTTGTGCATTTACAATATTCATTGATTTTTGCCATTGAAAAACATGTTATTCATATACCAGAAATGTTTGAAGCTACTGACTGAATGAAAAGAGCTGGCATCTCACTCTCTTTGAATCTTCTTTATCATGCCAGGATTAGCAGGAAAAAGCAAAAAATTTCAGAATTGCACCTTGCAATGTGGAGATATTACTGTTTGTGCATTTACAATATTCATTGATTTTTGCCATTGAAAAACGTCCAGAAATGTTTGAAGCTACTGACTGAATGAAAGGAGCTGGCATCTCACTCTCTTTGAATCTTCTTTATCATGCTAGGATTAGCAGGAAAAAGCAAAAAATTTCAGAATTGCACATTGCAATGCGGAGAAATTACTGTTTGTGCATTTACAATATTCATTGATTTTTGCCATTGAAAAACATCATGTTATTCATATACCAGAAATGTTTGAAGCTACTGACTGAATGAAAGGATCTGGCATCTCACTCTCTTTGAATCTTCTTTATCATGCTAGGATTAGCAGGAAAAAGCAAAAAATTTCAGAATTGCACCTTGCAATGCGGAGAAATTACTGTTTGTGCATTTACAATATTCATTGATTTTTGCCATTGAAAAACATGTTATTCATATACCAGAAATGTTTGAAGCTACTGACTGAATGAAAAGAGCTGGCATCTCACTCTCTTTGAATCTTCTTTATCATGCCAGGATTAGCAGGAAAAAGCAAAAAATTTCAGAATTGCACCTTGCAATGTGGAGATATTACTGTTTGTGCATTTACAATATTCATTGATTTTTGCCATTGAAAAACGTCCAGAAATGTTTGAAGCTACTGACTGAATGAAAGGAGCTGGCATCTCACTCTCTTTGAATCTTCTTTATCATGCTAGGATTAGCAGGAAAAAGCAAAAAATTTCAGAATTGCACCTTGCAATGCGGAGAAAGTACTGTTTGTGCATTTACAATATTCATTGATTTTTGCCATTGAAAAACATGTTATTCATATACCAGAAATGTTTGAAGCTACTGACTGAATGAAAAGAGCTGGCATCTCACTCTCTTTGAATCTTCTTTATCATGCCAGGATTAGCAGGAAAAAGCAAAAAATTTCAGAATTGCACCTTGCAATGTGGAGATATTACTGTTTGTGCATTTACAATATTCATTGATTTTTGCCATTGAAAAACGTCCAGAAATGTTTGAAGCTACTGACTGAATGAAAGGAGCTGGCATCTCACTCTCTTTGAATCTTCTTTATCATGCTAGGATTAGCAGGAAAAAGCAAAAAATTTCAGAATTGCACCTTGCAATGCGGAGAAATTACTGTTTGTGCATTTACAATATTCATTGATTTTTGCCATTGAAAAACATGTTATTCATATACCAGAAATGTTTGAAGCTACTGACTGAATGAAAAGAGCTGGCATCTCACTCTCTTTGAATCTTCTTTATCATGCCAGGATTAGCAGGAAAAAGCAAAAAATTTCAGAATTGCACCTTGCAATGTGGAGATATTACTGTTTGTGCATTTACAATATTCATTGATTTTTGCCATTGAAAAACGTCCAGAAATGTTTGAAGCTACTGACTGAATGAAAGGAGCTGGCATCTCACTCTCTTTGAATCTTCTTTATCATGCTAGGATTAGCAGGAAAAAGCAAAAAATTTCAGAATTGCACCTTGCAATGCGGAGAAATTACTGTGTGTGCATTTACAATATTCATTGATTTTTGCCATTGAAAAACATCGTTATTCATATACCAGAAATGTTTGAAGCTACTGACTGAATGAAAAGAGCTGGCATCTCACTCTCTTTGAATCTTCTTTATCATGCCAGGATTAGCAGGAAAAAGCAAAAAATTTCAGAATTGCACCTTGCAATGTGGAGATATTACTGTTTGTGCATTTACAATATTCATTGATTTTTGCCATTGAAAAACGTCCAGAAATGTTTGAAGCTACTGACTGAATGAAAGGAGCTGGCATCTCACTCTCTTTGAATCTTCTTTATCATGCTAGGATTAGCAGGAAAAAGCAAAAAATTTCAGAATTGCACATTGCAATGCGGAGAAATTACTGTTTGTGCATTTACAATATTCATTGATTTTTGCCATTGAAAAACATCATGTTATTCATATACCAGAAATGTTTGAAGCTACTGACTGAATGAAAGGAGCTGGCATCTCACTCTCTTTGAATCTTCTTTATCATGCTAGGATTAGCAGGAAAAAGCAAAAAATTTCAGAATTGCACCTTGCAATGTGGAGATATTACTGTTTGTGCATTTACAATATTCATTGATTTTTGCCATTGAAAAACATGTTATTCATATACCAGAAATGTTTGAAGCTACTGACTGAATGAAAAGAGCTGGCATCTCACTCTCTTTGAATCTTCTTTATCATGCCAGGATTAGCAGGAAAAAGCAAAAAATTTCAGAATTGCACATTGCAATGCGGAGAAATTACTGTTTGTGCATTTACAATATTCATTGATTTTTGCCATTGAAAACATGTTATTCATATACCAGAAATGTTTGAAGCTACTGACTGAATGAAAGGAGCTGGCATCTCACTCTCTTTGAATCTTCTTTATCATGCTAGGATTAGCAGGAAAAAGCAAAAAATTTCAGAATTGCACCTTGCAATGTGGAGATATTACTGTTTGTGCATTTACAATATTCATTGATTTTTGCCATTGAAAAACATGTTATTCATATACCAGAAATGTTTGAAGCTACTGACTGAATGAAATGAGCTGGCATCTCACTCTCTTTGAATCTTCTTTATCATGCCAGGATTAACAGGAAAAAGCAAAAAATTTCAGAATTGCACCTTGCAATGTGGAGATATTACTGTTTGTGCATTTACAATATTCATTGATTTTTGCCATTGAAAAACGTCCAGAAATGTTTGAAGCTACTGACTGAATGAAAGGAGCTGGCATCTCACTCTCTTTGAATCTTCTTTATCATGCTAGGATTAGCAGGAAAAAGCAAAAAATTTCAGAATTGCACCTTGCAATGCGGAGAAATTACTGTTTGTGCATTTACAATATTCATTGATTTTTGCCATTGAAAAACATCATGTTATTCATATACCAGAAATGTTTGAAGCTACTGACTGAATGAAAGGAGCTGGCATCTCACTCTCTTTGAATCTTCTTTATCATGCTAGGATTAGCAGGAAAAAGCAAAAAATTTCAGAATTGCACCTTGCAATGCGGAGAAATTACTGTTTGTGCATTTACAATATTCATTGATTTTTGCCATTGAAAAACGTCCAGAAATGTTTGAAGCTACTGACTGAATGAAAGGAGCTGGCATCTCACTCTCTTTGAATCTTCTTTATCATGCTAGGATTAGCAGGAAAAAGCAAAAAATTTCAGAATTGCACCTTGCAATGCGGAGAAATTACTGTTTGTGCATTTACAATATTCATTGATTTTTGCCATTGAAAAACATCATGTTATTCATATACCAGAAATGTTTGAAGCTACTGACTGAATGAAAAGAGCTGGCATCTCACTCTCTTTGAATCTTCTTTATCATGCTAAGAGGAGCAGGAAAAAGCAAAAAATTTCAGAATTGCACGTTGCAATGTGGAGATATTACTGTTTGTGCATTTACAATATTCATTGATTTTTGCCATTGAAAAACGTCCAGAAATGTTTGAAGCTACTGACTGAATGAAAGGAGCTGGCATCTCACTCTCTTTGAATCTTCTTTATCATGCTAGGATTAGCAGGAAAAAGCAAAAAATTTCAGAATTGCACCTTGCAATGCGGAGAAATTACTCTGTGTGCATTTACAATATTCATTGATTTTTGCCATTGAAAAACATCGTTATTCATATACCAGAAATGTTTGAAGCTACTGACTGAATGAAAAGAGCTGGCATCTCACTCTCTTTGAATCTTCTTTATCATGCCAGGATTAGCAGGAAAAAGCAAAAAATTTCAGAATTGCACCTTGCAATGTGGAGATATTACTGTTTGTGCATTTACAATATTCATTGATTTTTGCCATTGAAAAACGTCCAGAAATGTTTGAAGCTACTGACTGAATGAAAGGAGCTGGCATCTCACTCTCTTTGAATCTTCTTTATCATGCTAGGATTAGCAGGAAAAAGCAAAAAATTTCAGAATTGCACATTGCAATGCGGAGAAATTACTGTTTGTGCATTTACAATATTCATTGATTTTTGCCATTGAAAAACATCATGTTATTCATATACCAGAAATGTTTGAAGCTACTGACTGAATGAAAGGAGCTGGCATCTCACTCTCTTTGAATCTTCTTTATCATGCTAGGATTAGCAGGAAAAAGCAAAAAATTTCAGAATTGCACCTTGCAATGTGGAGATATTACTGTTTGTGCATTTACAATATTCATTGATTTTTGCCATTGAAAAACATGTTATTCATATACCAGAAATGTTTGAAGCTACTGACTGAATGAAAAGAGCTGGCATCTCACTCTCTTTGAATCTTCTTTATCATGCCAGGATTAGCAGGAAAAAGCAAAAAATTTCAGAATTGCACATTGCAATGCGGAGAAATTACTGTTTGTGCATTTACAATATTCATTGATTTTTGCCATTGAAAAACATGTTATTCATATACCAGAAATGTTTGAAGCTACTGACTGAATGAAAGGAGCTGGCATCTCACTCTCTTTGAATCTTCTTTATCATGCTAGGATTAGCAGGAAAAAGCAAAAAATTTCAGAATTGCACCTTGCAATGTGGAGATATTACTGTTTGTGCATTTACAATATTCATTGATTTTTGCCATTGAAAAACATGTTATTCATATACCAGAAATGTTTGAAGCTACTGACTGAATGAAAAGAGCTGGCATCTCACTCTCTTTGAATCTTCTTTATCATGCCAGGATTAGCAGGAAAAAGCAAAAAATTTCAGAATTGCACCTTGCAATGTGGAGATATTACTGTTTGTGCATTTACAATATTCATTGATTTTTGCCATTGAAAAACGTCCAGAAATGTTTGAAGCTACTGACTGAATGAAAGGAGCTGGCATCTCACTCTCTTTGAATCTTCTTTATCATGCTAGGATTAGCAGGAAAAAGCAAAAAATTTCAGAATTGCACCTTGCAATGCGGAGAAATTACTGTTTGTGCATTTACAATATTCATTGATTTTTGCCATTGAAAAACATCATGTTATTCATATACCAGAAATGTTTGAAGCTACTGACTGAATGAAAGGAGCTGGCATCTCACTCTCTTTGAATCTTCTTTATCATGCTAGGATTAGCAGGAAAAAGCAAAAAATTTCAGAATTGCACCTTGCAATGCGGAGAAATTACTGTTTGTGCATTTACAATATTCATTGATTTTTGCCATTGAAAAACGTCCAGAAATGTTTGAAGCTACTGACTGAATGAAAGGAGCTGGCATCTCACTCTCTTTGAATCTTCTTTATCATGCTAGGATTAGCAGGAAATAGCAAAAAATTTCAGAATTGCACCTTGCAATGCGGAGAAATTACTGTTTGTGCATTTACAATATTCATTGATTTTTGCCATTGAAAAACATCATGTTATTCATATACCAGAAATGTTTGAAGCTACTGACTGAATGAAAAGAGCTGGCATCTCACTCTCTTTGAATCTTCTTTATCATGCTAAGAGGAGCAGGAATAAGCAAAAAATTTCAGAATTGCACGTTGCAATGTGGAGATATTACTGTTTGTGCATTTACAATATTCATTGATTTTTGCCATTGAAAAACGTCCAGAAATGTTTGAAGCTACTGACTGAATGAAAGGAGCTGGCATCTCACTCTCTTTGAATCTTCTTTATCATGCTAGGATTAGCAGGAAAAAGCAAAAAATTTCAGAATTGCACCTTGCAATGCGGAGAAATTACTGTGTGTGCATTTACAATATTCATTGATTTTTGCCATTGAAAAACATCGTTATTCATATACCAGAAATGTTTGAAGCTACTGACTGAATGAAAAGAGCTGGCATCTCACTCTCTTTGAATCTTCTTTATCATGCCAGGATTAGCAGGAAAAAGCAAAAAATTTCAGAATTGCACCTTGCAATGTGGAGATATTACTGTTTGTGCATTTACAATATTCATTGATTTTTGCCATTGAAAAACATGTTATTCATATACCAGAAATGTTTGAAGCTACTGACTGAATGAAAAGAGCTGGCATCTCACTCTCTTTGAATCTTCTTTATCATGCCAGGATTAGCAGGAAAAAGCAAAAAATTTCAGAATTGCACCTTGCAATGTGGAGATATTACTGTTTGTGCATTTACAATATTCATTGATTTTTGCCATTGAAAAACGTCCAGAAATGTTTGAAGCTACTGACTGAATGAAAGGAGCTGGCATCTCACTCTCTTTGAATCTTCTTTATCATGCTAGGATTAGCAGGAAAAAGCAAAAAATTTCAGAATTGCACATTGCAATGCGGAGAAATTACTGTTTGTGCATTTACAATATTCATTGATTTTTGCCATTGAAAAACATCATGTTATTCATATACCAGAAATGTTTGAAGCTACTGACTGAATGAAAGGAGCTGGCATCTCACTCTCTTTGAATCTTCTTTATCATGCCAGGATTAGCAGGAAAAAGCAAAAAATTTCAGAATTGCACCTTGCAATGTGGAGATATTACTGTTTGTGCATTTACAATATTCATTGATTTTTGCCATTGAAAAACGTCCAGAAATGTTTGAAGCTACTGACTGAATGAAAGGAGCTGGCATCTCACTCTCTTTGAATCTTCTTTATCATGCTAGGATTAGCAGGAAAAAGCAAAAAATTTCAGAATTGCACCTTGCAATGCGGAGAAATTACTGTGTGCGCATTTACAATATTCATTGATTTTTGCCATTGAAAAACATCGTTATTCATATACCAGAAATGTTTGAAGCTACTGACTGAATGAAAAGAGCTGGCATCTCACTCTCTTTGAATCTTCTTTATCATGCCAGGATTAGCAGGAAAAAGCAAAAAATTTCAGAATTGCACCTTGCAATGTGGAGATATTACTGTTTGTGCATTTACAATATTCATTGATTTTTGCCATTGAAAAACGTCCAGAAATGTTTGAAGCTACTGACTGAATGAAAGGAGCTGGCATCTCACTCTCTTTGAATCTTCTTTATCATGCTAGGATTAGCAGAAAAAAGCAAAAAATTTCAGAATTGCACATTGCAATGCGGAGAAATTACTGTTTGTGCATTTACAATATTCATTGATTTTTGCCATTGAAAAACATCATGTTATTCATATACCAGAAATGTTTGAAGCTACTGACTGAATGAAAGGAGCTGGCATCTCACTCTCTTTGAATCTTCTTTATCATGCTAGGATTAGCAGGAAAAAGCAAAAAATTTCAGAATTGCACCTTGCAATGTGGAGATATTACTGTTTGTGCATTTACAATATTCATTGATTTTTGCCATTGAAAAACATGTTATTCATATACCAGAAATGTTTGAAGCTACTGACTGAATGAAAAGAGCTGGCATCTCACTCTCTTTGAATCTTCTTTATCATGCTAAGAGGAGCAGGAAAAAGCAAAAAATTTCAGAATTGCACGTTGCAATGTGGAGATATTACTGTTTGTGCATTTACAATATTCATTGATTTTTGCCATTGAAAAACGTCCAGAAATGTTTGAAGCTACTGACTGAATGAAAGGAGCTGGCATCTCACTCTCTTTGAATCTTCTTTATCATGCTAGGATTAGCAGGAAAAAGCAAAAAATTTCAGAATTGCACCTTGCAATGCGGAGAAATTACTCTGTGTGCATTTACAATATTCATTGATTTTTGCCATTGAAAAACATCGTTATTCATATACCAGAAATGTTTGAAGCTACTGACTGAATGAAAAGAGCTGGCATCTCACTCTCTTTGAATCTTCTTTATCATGCCAGGATTAGCAGGAAAAAGCAAAAAATTTCAGAATTGCACCTTGCAATGTGGAGATATTACTGTTTGTGCATTTACAATATTCATTGATTTTTGCCATTGAAAAACGTCCAGAAATGTTTGAAGCTACTGACTGAATGAAAGGAGCTGGCATCTCACTCTCTTTGAATCTTCTTTATCATGCTAGGATTAGCAGGAAAAAGCAAAAAATTTCAGAATTGCACATTGCAATGCGGAGAAATTACTGTTTGTGCATTTACAATATTCATTGATTTTTGCCATTGAAAAACATCATGTTATTCATATACCAGAAATGTTTGAAGCTACTGACTGAATGAAAGGAGCTGGCATCTCACTCTCTTTGAATCTTCTTTATCATGCTAGGATTAGCAGGAAAAAGCAAAAAATTTCAGAATTGCACCTTGCAATGTGGAGATATTACTGTTTGTGCATTTACAATATTCATTGATTTTTGCCATTGAAAAACATGTTATTCATATACCAGAAATGTTTGAAGCTACTGACTGAATGAAAAGAGCTGGCATCTCACTCTCTTTGAATCTTCTTTATCATGCCAGGATTAGCAGGAAAAAGCAAAAAATTTCAGAATTGCACATTGCAATGCGGAGAAATTACTGTTTGTGCATTTACAATATTCATTGATTTTTGCCATTGAAAAACATGTTATTCATATACCAGAAATGTTTGAAGCTACTGACTGAATGAAAGGAGCTGGCATCTCACTCTCTTTGAATCTTCTTTATCATGCTAGGATTAGCAGGAAAAAGCAAAAAATTTCAGAATTGCACCTTGCAATGTGGAGATATTACTGTTTGTGCATTTACAATATTCATTGATTTTTGCCATTGAAAAACATGTTATTCATATACCAGAAATGTTTGAAGCTACTGACTGAATGAAAAGAGCTGGCATCTCACTCTCTTTGAATCTTCTTTATCATGCCAGGATTAGCAGGAAAAAGCAAAAAATTTCAGAATTGCACCTTGCAATGTGGAGATATTACTGTTTGTGCATTTACAATATTCATTGATTTTTGCCATTGAAAAACGTCCAGAAATGTTTGAAGCTACTGACTGAATGAAAGGAGCTGGCATCTCACTCTCTTTGAATCTTCTTTATCATGCTAGGATTAGCAGGAAAAAGCAAAAAATTTCAGAATTGCACCTTGCAATGCGGAGAAATTACTGTTTGTGCATTTACAATATTCATTGATTTTTGCCATTGAAAAACATCATGTTATTCATATACCAGAAATGTTTGAAGCTACTGACTGAATGAAAGGAGCTGGCATCTCACTCTCTTTGAATCTTCTTTATCATGCTAGGATTAGCAGGAAAAAGCAAAAAATTTCAGAATTGCACCTTGCAATGCGGAGAAATTACTGTTTGTGCATTTACAATATTCATTGATTTTTGCCATTGAAAAACGTCCAGAAATGTTTGAAGCTACTGACTGAATGAAAGGAGCTGGCATCTCACTCTCTTTGAATCTTCTTTATCATGCTAGGATTAGCAGGAAATAGCAAAAAATTTCAGAATTGCACCTTGCAATGCGGAGAAATTACTGTTTGTGCATTTACAATATTCATTGATTTTTGCCATTGAAAAACATCATGTTATTCATATACCAGAAATGTTTGAAGCTACTGACTGAATGAAAAGAGCTGGCATCTCACTCTCTTTGAATCTTCTTTATCATGCTAAGAGGAGCAGGAAAAAGCAAAAAATTTCAGAATTGCACGTTGCAATGTGGAGATATTACTGTTTGTGCATTTACAATATTCATTGATTTTTGCCATTGAAAAACGTCCAGAAATGTTTGAAGCTACTGACTGAATGAAAGGAGCTGGCATCTCACTCTCTTTGAATCTTCTTTATCATGCTAGGATTAGCAGGAAAAAGCAAAAAATTTCAGAATTGCACCTTGCAATGCGGAGAAATTACTGTGTGTGCATTTACAATATTCATTGATTTTTGCCATTGAAAAACATCGTTATTCATATACCAGAAATGTTTGAAGCTACTGACTGAATGAAAAGAGCTGGCATCTCACTCTCTTTGAATCTTCTTTATCATGCCAGGATTAGCAGGAAAAAGCAAAAAATTTCAGAATTGCACCTTGCAATGTGGAGATATTACTGTTTGTGCATTTACAATATTCATTGATTTTTGCCATTGAAAAACATGTTATTCATATACCAGAAATGTTTGAAGCTACTGACTGAATGAAAAGAGCTGGCATCTCACTCTCTTTGAATCTTCTTTATCATGCCAGGATTAGCAGGAAAAAGCAAAAAATTTCAGAATTGCACCTTGCAATGTGGAGATATTACTGTTTGTGCATTTACAATATTCATTGATTTTTGCCATTGAAAAACGTCCAGAAATGTTTGAAGCTACTGACTGAATGAAAGGAGCTGGCATCTCACTCTCTTTGAATCTTCTTTATCATGCTAGGATTAGCAGGAAAAAGCAAAAAATTTCAGAATTGCACATTGCAATGCGGAGAAATTACTGTTTGTGCATTTACAATATTCATTGATTTTTGCCATTGAAAAACATCATGTTATTCATATACCAGAAATGTTTGAAGCTACTGACTGAATGAAAGGAGCTGGCATCTCACTCTCTTTGAATCTTCTTTATCATGCTAGGATTAGCAGGAAAAAGCAAAAAAATTCAGAATTGCACCTTGCAATGCGGAGAAATTACTGTTTGTGCATTTACAATATTCATTGATTTTTGCCATTGAAAAACATGTTATTCATATACCAGAAATGTTTGAAGCTACTGACTGAATGAAAAGAGCTGGCATCTCACTCTCTTTGAATCTTCTTTATCATGCCAGGATTAGCAGGAAAAAGCAAAAAATTTCAGAATTGCACCTTGCAATGTGGAGATATTACTGTTTGTGCATTTACAATATTCATTGATTTTTGCCATTGAAAAACGTCCAGAAATGTTTGAAGCTACTGACTGAATGAAAGGAGCTGGCATCTCACTCTCTTTGAATCTTCTTTATCATGCTAGGATTAGCAGGAAAAAGCAAAAAATTTCAGAATTGCACCTTGCAATGCGGAGAAATTACTGTGTGCGCATTTACAATATTCATTGATTTTTGCCATTGAAAAACATCGTTATTCATATACCAGAAATGTTTGAAGCTACTGACTGAATGAAAAGAGCTGGCATCTCACTCTCTTTGAATCTTCTTTATCATGCCAGGATTAGCAGGAAAAAGCAAAAAATTTCAGAATTGCACCTTGCAATGTGGAGATATTACTGTTTGTGCATTTACAATATTCATTGATTTTTGCCATTGAAAAACGTCCAGAAATGTTTGAAGCTACTGACTGAATGAAAGGAGCTGGCATCTCACTCTCTTTGAATCTTCTTTATCATGCTAGGATTAGCAGAAAAAAGCAAAAAATTTCAGAATTGCACATTGCAATGCGGAGAAATTACTGTTTGTGCATTTACAATATTCATTGATTTTTGCCATTGAAAAACATCATGTTATTCATATACCAGAAATGTTTGAAGCTACTGACTGAATGAAAGGAGCTGGCATCTCACTCTCTTTGAATCTTCTTTATCATGCTAGGATTAGCAGGAAAAAGCAAAAAATTTCAGAATTGCGCCTTGCAATGTGGAGATATTACTGTTTGTGCATTTACAATATTCATTGATTTTTGCCATTGAAAAACATGTTATTCATATACCAGAAATGTTTGAAGCTACTGACTGAATGAAAAGAGCTGGCATCTCACTCTCTTTGAATCTTCTTTATCATGCCAGGATTAGCAGGAAAAAGCAAAAAATTTCAGAATGGCACATTGCAATGCGGAGAAATTACTGTTTGTGCATTTACAATATTCATTGATTTTTGCCATTGAAAAACATCATGTTATTCATATACCAGAAATGTTTGAAGCTACTGACTGAATGAAAGGAGCTGGCATCTCACTCTCTTTGAATCTTCTTTATCATGCTAGGATTAGCAGGAAAAAGCAAAAAATTTCAGAATTGCACCTTGCAATGTGGAGATATTACTGTTTGTGCATTTACAATATTCATTGATTTTTGCCATTGAAAAACATGTTATTCATATACCAGAAATGTTTGAAGCTACTGACTGAATGAAAAGAGCTGGCATCTCACTCTCTTTGAATCTTCTTTATCATGCCAGGATTAGCAGGAAAAAGCAAAAAATTTCAGAATTGCACCTTGCAATGTGGAGATATTACTGTTTGTGCATTTACAATATTCATTGATTTTTGCCATTGAAAAACGTCCAGAAATGTTTGAAGCTACTGACTGAATGAAAGGAGCTGGCATCTCACTCTCTTTGAATCTTCTTTATCATGCTAGGATTAGCAGGAAAAAGCAAAAAATTTCAGAATTGCACCTTGCAATGCGGAGAAATTACTGTTTGTGCATTTACAATATTCATTGATTTTTGCCATTGAAAAACGTCCAGAAATGTTTGAAGCTACTGACTGAATGAAAGGAGCTGGCATCTCACTCTCTTTGAATCTTCTTTATCATGCTAGGATTAGCAGGAAAAAGCAAAAAATTTCAGAATTGCACCTTGCAATGCGGAGAAATTACTGTTTGTGCATTTACAATATTCATTGATTTTTGCCATTGAAAAACATCATGTTATTCATATACCAGAAATGTTTGAAGCTACTGACTGAATGAAAAGAGCTGGCATCTCACTCTCTTTGAATCTTCTTTATCATGCTAAGAGGAGCAGGAAAAAGCAAAAAATTTCAGAATTGCACGTTGCAATGTGGAGATATTACTGTTTGTGCATTTACAATATTCATTGATTTTTGCCATTGAAAAACGTCCAGAAATGTTTGAAGCTACTGACTGAATGAAAGGAGCTGGCATCTCACTCTCTTTGAATCTTCTTTATCATGCTAGGATTAGCAGGAAAAAGCAAAAAATTTCAGAATTGCACCTTGCAATGCGGAGAAATTACTGTGTGTGCATTTACAATATTCATTGATTTTTGCCATTGAAAAACATCGTTATTCATATACCAGAAATGTTTGAAGCTACTGACTGAATGAAAAGAGCTGGCATCTCACTCTCTTTGAATCTTCTTTATCATGCCAGGATTAGCAGGAAAAAGCAAAAAATTTCAGAATTGCACCTTGCAATGTGGAGATATTACTGTTTGTGCATTTACAATATTCATTGATTTTTGCAATTGAAAAACGTCCAGAAATGTTTGAAGCTACTGACTGAATGAAAGGAGCTGGCATCTCACTCTCTTTGAATCTTCTTTATCATGCTAGGATTAGCAGGAAAAAGCAAAAAATTTCAGAATTGCACCTTGCAATGCGGAGAAATTACTGTGTGTGCATTTACAATATTCATTGATTTTTGCCATTGAAAAACATCGTTATTCATATACCAGAAATGTTTGAAGCTACTGACTGAATGAAAAGAGCTGGCATCTCACTCTCTTTGAATCTTCTTTATCATGCCAGGATTAGCAGGAAAAAGCAAAAAATTTCAGAATTGCACCTTGCAATGTGGAGATATTACTGTTTGTGCATTTACAATATTCATTGATTTTTGCCATTGAAAAACATGTTATTCATATACCAGAAATGTTTGATGCTACTGACTGAATGAAAAGAGCTGGCATCTCACTCTCTTTGAATCTTCTTTATCATGCCAGGATTAGCAGGAAAAAGCAAAAAATTTCAGAATTGCACATTGCAATGAGGAGAAATTACTGTTTGTGCATTTACAATATTCATTGATTTTTGCCATTGAAAAACATCATGTTATTCATATACCAGAAATGTTTGAAGCTACTGACTGAATGAAAGGAGCTGGCATCTCACTCTCTTTGAATCTTCTTTATCATGCTAGGATTAGCAGGAAAAAGCAAAAAATTTCAGAATTGCACCTTGCAATGTGGAGATATTACTGTTTGTGCATTTACAATATTCATTGATTTTTGCCATTGAAAAACATGTTATTCATATACCAGAAATGTTTGAAGCTACTGACTGAATGCAAAGAGCTGGCATCTCACTCTCTTTGAATCTTCTTTATCATGCCAGGATTAGCAGGAAAAAGCAAAAAATTTCAGAATTGCACCTTGCAATGTGGAGATATTACTGTTTGTGCATTTACAATATTCATTGATTTTTGCCATTGAAAAACGTCCAGAAATGTTTGAAGCTACTGACTGAATGAAAGGAGCTGGCATCTCACTCTCTTTGAATCTTCTTTATCATGCTAGGATTAGCAGGAAAAAGCAAAAAATTTCAGAATTGCACCTTGCAATGTGGAGATATTACTGTTTGTGCATTTACAATATTCATTGATTTTTGCCATTGAAAAACATGTTATTCATATACCAGAAATGTTTGAAGCTACTGACTGAATGAAAAGAGCTGGCATCTCACTCTCTTTGAATCTTCTTTATCATGCCAGGATTAGCAGGAAAAAGCAAAAAATTTCAGAATTGCACCTTGCAATGTGGAGATATTACTGTTTGTGCATTTACAATATTCATTGATTTTTGCCATTGAAAAACATGTTATTCATATACCAGAAATGTTTGAAGCTACTGACTGAATGAAAAGAGCTGGCATCTCACTCTCTTTGAATCTTCTTTATCATGCCAGGATTAGCAGGAAAAAGCAAAAAATTTCAGAATTGCACATTGCAATGCGGAGAAATTACTGTTTGTGCATTTACAATATTCATTGATTTTTGCCATTGAAAAACATGTTATTCATATACCAGAAATGTTTGAAGCTACTGACTGAATGAAAGGAGCTGGCATCTCACTCTCTTTGAATCTTCTTTATCATGCTAGGATTAGCAGGAAAAAGCAAAAAATTTCAGAATTGCACCTTGCAATGTGGAGATATTACTGTTTGTGCATTTACAATATTCATTGATTTTTGCCATTGAAAAACATGTTATTCATATACCAGAAATGTTTGAAGCTACTGACTGAATGAAAAGAGCTGGCATCTCACTCTCTTTGAATCTTCTTTATCATGCCAGGATTAGCAGGAAAAAGCAAAAAATTTCAGAATTGCACCTTGCAATGTGGAGATATTACTGTTTGTGCATTTACAATATTCATTGATTTTTGCCATTGAAAAACGTCCAGAAATGTTTGAAGCTACTGACTGAATGAAAGGAGCTGGCATCTCACTCTCTTTGAATCTTCTTTATCATGCTAGGATTAGCAGGAAAAAGCAAAAAATTTCAGAATTGCACCTTGCAATGCGGAGAAATTACTGTTTGTGCATTTACAATATTCATTGATTTTTGCCATTGAAAAACATCATGTTATTCATATACCAGAAATGTTTGAAGCTACTGACTGAATGAAAGGAGCTGGCATCTCACTCTCTTTGAATCTTCTTTATCATGCTAGGATTAGCAGGAAAAAGCAAAAAATTTCAGAATTGCACCTTGCAATGCGGAGAAATTACTGTTTGTGCATTTACAATATTCATTGATTTTTGCCATTGAAAAACATCCAGAAATGTTTGAAGCTACTGACTGAATGAAAGGAGCTGGCATCTCACTCTCTTTGAATCTTCTTTATCATGCTAGGATTAGCAGGAAATAGCAAAAAATTTCAGAATTGCACCTTGCAATGCGGAGAAATTACTGTTTGTGCATTTACAATATTCATTGATTTTTGCCATTGAAAAACATCATGTTATTCATATACCAGAAATGTTTGAAGCTACTGACTGAATGAAAAGAGCTGGCATCTCACTCTCTTTGAATCTTCTTTATCATGCTAAGAGGAGCAAGAAAAAGCAAAAAATTTCAGAATTGCACGTTGCAATGTGGAGATATTACTGTTTGTGCATTTACAATATTCATTGATTTTTGCCATTGAAAAACGTCCAGAAATGTTTGAAGCTACTGACTGAATGAAAGGAGCTGGCATCTCACTCTCTTTGAATCTTCTTTATCATGCTAGGATTAGCAGGAAAAAGCAAAAAATTTCAGAATTGCACCTTGCAATGCGGAGAAATTACTGTGTGTGCATTTACAATATTCATTGATTTTTGCCATTGAAAAACATCGTTATTCATATACCAGAAATGTTTGAAGCTACTGACTGAATGAAAAGAGCTGGCATCTCACTCTCTTTGAATCTTCTTTATCATGCCAGGATTAGCAGGAAAAAGCAAAAAATTTCAGAATTGCACCTTGCAATGTGGAGATATTACTGTTTGTGCATTTACAATATTCATTGATTTTTGCCATTGAAAAACATGTTATTCATATACCAGAAATGTTTGAAGCTACTGACTGAATGAAAAGAGCTGGCATCTCACTCTCTTTGAATCTTCTTTATCATGCCAGGATTAGCAGGAAAAAGCAAAAAATTTCAGAATTGCACCTTGCAATGTGGAGATATTACTGTTTGTGCATTTACAATATTCATTGATTTTTGCCATTGAAAAACGTCCAGAAATGTTTGAAGCTACTGACTGAATGAAAGGAGCTGGCATCTCACTCTCTTTGAATCTTCTTTATCATGCTAGGATTAGCAGGAAAAAGCAAAAAATTTCAGAATTGCACATTGCAATGCGGAGAAATTACTGTTTGTGCATTTACAATATTCATTGATTTTTGCCATTGAAAAACATCATGTTATTCATATACCAGAAATGTTTGAAGCTACTGACTGAATGAAAGGAGCTGGCATCTCACTCTCTTTGAATCTTCTTTATCATGCTAGGATTAGCAGGAAAAAGCAAAAAAATTCAGAATTGCACCTTGCAATGCGGAGAAATTACTGTTTGTGCATTTACAATATTCATTGATTTTTGCCATTGAAAAACATGTTATTCATATACCAGAAATGTTTGAAGCTACTGACTGAATGAAAAGAGCTGGCATCTCACTCTCTTTGAATCTTCTTTATCATGCCAGGATTAGCAGGAAAAAGCAAAAAATTTCAGAATTGCACCTTGCAATGTGGAGATATTACTGTTTGTGCATTTACAATATTCATTGATTTTTGCCATTGAAAAACGTCCAGAAATGTTTGAAGCTACTGACTGAATGAAAGGAGCTGGCATCTCACTCTCTTTGAATCTTCTTTATCATGCTAGGATTAGCAGGAAAAAGCAAAAAATTTCAGAATTGCACCTTGCAATGCGGAGAAATTACTGTGTGCGCATTTACAATATTCATTGATTTTTGCCATTGAAAAACATCGTTATTCATATACCAGAAATGTTTGAAGCTACTGACTGAATGAAAAGAGCTGGCATCTCACTCTCTTTGAATCTTCTTTATCATGCCAGGATTAGCAGGAAAAAGCAAAAAATTTCAGAATTGCACCTTGCAATGTGGAGATATTACTGTTTGTGCATTTACAATATTCATTGATTTTTGCCATTGAAAAACGTCCAGAAATGTTTGAAGCTACTGACTGAATGAAAGGAGCTGGCATCTCACTCTCTTTGAATCTTCTTTATCATGCTAGGATTAGCAGAAAAAAGCAAAAAATTTCAGAATTGCACATTGCAATGCGGAGAAATTACTGTTTGTGCATTTACAATATTCATTGATTTTTGCCATTGAAAAACATCATGTTATTCATATACCAGAAATGTTTGAAGCTACTGACTGAATGAAAGGAGCTGGCATCTCACTCTCTTTGAATCTTCTTTATCATGCTAGGATTAGCAGGAAAAAGCAAAAAATTTCAGAATTGCACCTTGCAATGTGGAGATATTACTGTTTGTGCATTTACAATATTCATTGATTTTTGCCATTGAAAAACATGTTATTCATATACCAGAAATGTTTGAAGCTACTGACTGAATGAAAAGAGCTGGCATCTCACTCTCTTTGAATCTTCTTTATCATGCCAGGATTAGCAGGAAAAAGCAAAAAATTTCAGAATGGCACATTGCAATGCGGAGAAATTACTGTTTGTGCATTTACAATATTCATTGATTTTTGCCATTGAAAAACATCATGTTATTCATATACCAGAAATGTTTGAAGCTACTGACTGAATGAAAGGAGCTGGCATCTCACTCTCTTTGAATCTTCTTTATCATGCTAGGATTAGCAGGAAAAAGCAAAAAATTTCAGAATTGCACCTTGCAATGTGGAGATATTACTGTTTGTGCATTTACAATATTCATTGATTTTTGCCATTGAAAAACATGTTATTCATATACCAGAAATGTTTGAAGCTACTGACTGAATGAAAAGAGCTGGCATCTCACTCTCTTTGAATCTTCTTTATCATGCCAGGATTAGCAGGAAAAAGCAAAAAATTTCAGAATTGCACCTTGCAATGTGGAGATATTACTGTTTGTGCATTTACAATATTCATTGATTTTTGCCATTGAAAAACGTCCAGAAATGTTTGAAGCTACTGACTGAATGAAAGGAGCTGGCATCTCACTCTCTTTGAATCTTCTTTATCATGCTAGGATTAGCAGGAAAAAGCAAAAAATTTCAGAATTGCACCTTGCAATGCGGAGAAATTACTGTTTGTGCATTTACAATATTCATTGATTTTTGCCATTGAAAAACGTCCAGAAATGTTTGAAGCTACTGACTGAATGAAAGGAGCTGGCATCTCACTCTCTTTGAATCTTCTTTATCATGCTAGGATTAGCAGGAAAAAGCAAAAAATTTCAGAATTGCACCTTGCAATGCGGAGAAATTACTGTTTGTGCATTTACAATATTCATTGATTTTTGCCATTGAAAAACATCATGTTATTCATATACCAGAAATGTTTGAAGCTACTGACTGAATGAAAAGAGCTGGCATCTCACTCTCTTTGAATCTTCTTTATCATGCTAAGAGGAGCAGGAAAAAGCAAAAAATTTCAGAATTGCACGTTGCAATGTGGAGATATTACTGTATGTGCATTTACAATATTCATTGATTTTTGCCATTGAAAAACGTCCAGAAATGTTTGAAGCTACTGACTGAATGAAAGGAGCTGGCATCTCACTCTCTTTGAATCTTCTTTATCATGCTAGGATTAGCAGGAAAAAGCAAAAAATTTCAGAATTGCACCTTGCAATGCGGAGAAATTACTGTGTGTGCATTTACAATATTCATTGATTTTTGCCATTGAAAAACATCGTTATTCATATACCAGAAATGTTTGAAGCTACTGACTGAATGAAAAGAGCTGGCATCTCACTCTCTTTGAATCTTCTTTATCATGCCAGGATTAGCAGGAAAAAGCAAAAAATTTCAGAATTGCACCTTGCAATGTGGAGATATTACTGTTTGTGCATTTACAATATTCATTGATTTTTGCAATTGAAAAACGTCCAGAAATGTTTGAAGCTACTGACTGAATGAAAGGAGCTGGCATCTCACTCTCTTTGAATCTTCTTTATCATGCTAGGATTAGCAGGAAAAAGCAAAAAATTTCAGAATTGCACCTTGCAATGCGGAGAAATTACTGTGTGTGCATTTACAATATTCATTGATTTTTGCCATTGAAAAACATCGTTATTCATATACCAGAAATGTTTGAAGCTACTGACTGAATGAAAAGAGCTGGCATCTCACTCTCTTTGAATCTTCTTTATCATGCCAGGATTAGCAGGAAAAAGCAAAAAATTTCAGAATTGCACCTTGCAATGTGGAGATATTACTGTTTGTGCATTTACAATATTCATTGATTTTTGCCATTGAAAAACATGTTATTCATATACCAGAAATGTTTGATGCTACTGACTGAATGAAAAGAGCTGGCATCTCACTCTCTTTGAATCTTCTTTATCATGCCAGGATTAGCAGGAAAAAGCAAAAAATTTCAGAATTGCACATTGCAATGAGGAGAAATTACTGTTTGTGCATTTACAATATTCATTGATTTTTGCCATTGAAAAACATCATGTTATTCATATACCAGAAATGTTTGAAGCTACTGACTGAATGAAAGGAGCTGGCATCTCACTCTCTTTGAATCTTCTTTATCATGCTAGGATTAGCAGGAAAAAGCAAAAAATTTCAGAATTGCACCTTGCAATGTGGAGATATTACTGTTTGTGCATTTACAATATTCATTGATTTTTGCCATTGAAAAACATGTTATTCATATACCAGAAATGTTTGAAGCTACTGACTGAATGCAAAGAGCTGGCATCTCACTCTCTTTGAATCTTCTTTATCATGCCAGGATTAGCAGGAAAAAGCAAAAAATTTCAGAATTGCACCTTGCAATGTGGAGATATTACTGTTTGTGCATTTACAATATTCATTGATTTTTGCCATTGAAAAACGTCCAGAAATGTTTGAAGCTACTGACTGAATGAAAGGAGCTGGCATCTCACTCTCTTTGAATCTTCTTTATCATGCTAGGATTAGCAGGAAAAAGCAAAAAATTTCAGAATTGCACCTTGCAATGTGGAGATATTACTGTTTGTGCATTTACAATATTCATTGATTTTTGCCATTGAAAAACATGTTATTCATATACCAGAAATGTTTGAAGCTACTGACTGAATGAAAAGAGCTGGCATCTCACTCTCTTTGAATCTTCTTTATCATGCCAGGATTAGCAGGAAAAAGCAAAAAATTTCAGAATTGCACCTTGCAATGTGGAGATATTACTGTTTGTGCATTTACAATATTCATTGATTTTTGCCATTGAAAAACGTCCAGAAATGTTTGAAGCTACTGACTGAATGAAAGGAGCTGGCATCTCACTCTCTTTGAATCTTCTTTATCATGCTAGGATTAGCAGGAAAAAGCAAAAAATTTCAGAATTGCACCTTGCAATGCGGAGAAATTACTGTTTGTGCATTTACAATATTCATTGATTTTTGCCATTGAAAAACATCATGTTATTCATATACCAGAAATGTATGAAGCTACTGACTGAATGAAAGGAGCTGGCATCTCACTCTCTTTGAATCTTCTTTATCATGCTAGGATTAGCAGGAAAAAGCAAAACATTTCAGAATTGCACCTTGCAATGCGGAGAAATTACTGTTTGTGCATTTACAATATTCATTGATTTTTGCCATTGAAAAACGTCCAGAAATGTTTGAAGCTACTGACTGAATGAAAGGAGCTGGCATCTCACTCTCTTTGAATCTTCTTTATCATGCTAGGATTAGCAGAAAAAAGCAAAAAATTTCAGAATTGCACCTTGCAATGCGGAGAAATTACTGTTTGTGCATTTACAATATTCATTGATTTTTGCCATTGAAAAACATCATGTTATTCATATACCAGAAATGTTTGAAGCTACTGACTGAACGAAAAGAGCTGGCATCTCACTCTCTTTGAATCTTCTTTATCATGCTAAGAGGAGCAGGAAAAACCAAAAAATTT
This sequence comes from Phyllobates terribilis, assembly GCF_046119375.1. Classification (NCBI taxonomy): domain Eukaryota; kingdom Metazoa; phylum Chordata; class Amphibia; order Anura; family Dendrobatidae; genus Phyllobates; species Phyllobates terribilis. Next base: position 949,546 of record NW_027363181.1, on the reverse strand, counting down.
CAGAATTGCACGTTGCAATGTGGAGATATTACTGTTTGTGCATTTACAATATTCATTGATTTTTGCCATTGAAAAACATCGTTATTCATATACCAGAAATGTTTGAAGCTACTGACTGAATGAAAAGAGCTGGCATCTCACTCTCTTTGAATCTTTTTATCATGCCAGGATTAGCAGGAAAAAGCAAAAAATTTCAGAATTGCACCTTGCAATGTGGAGATATTACTGTTTGTGCATTTACAATATTCATTGATTTTTGCCATTGAAAAACATGTTATTCATGTACCAGAAATGTTTGAAGCTAGTGACTGAATGAAAAGAGCTGGCATCTCACTCTCTTTGAATCTTCTTTATCATGCCAGGATTAGCAGGAAAAAGCAAAAAATTTCAGAATTGCACCTTGCAATGTGGAGATATTACTGTTTGTGCATTTACAATATTCATTGATTTTTGCCATTGAAAAACGTCCAGAAATGTTTGAAGCTACTGACTGAATGAAAGGAGCTGGCATCTCACTCTCTTTGAATCTTCTTTATCATGCTAGGATTAGCAGGAAAAAGCAAAAAATTTCAGAATTGCACATTGAAATGCGGAGAAATTACTGTTTGTGCATTTACAATATTCATTGATTTTTGCCATTGAAAAACATCATGTTATTCATATACCAGAAATGTTTGAAGCTACTGACTGAATGAAAGGAGCTGGCATCTCACTCTCTTTGAATCTTCTTTATCATGCTAGGATTAGCAGGAAAAAGCAAAAAATTTCAGAATTGCACCTTGCAATGCGGAGAAATTACTGTTTGTGCATTTACAATATTCATTGATTTTTGCCATTGAAAAACATGTTATTCATATACCAGAAATGTTTGAAGCTACTGACTGAATGAAAAGAGCTGGCATCTCACTCTCTTTGAATCTTCTTTATCATGCCAGGATTAGCAGGAAAAAGCAAAAAATTTCAGAATTGCACCTTGCAATGTGGAGATATTACTGTTTGTGCATTTACAATATTCATTGATTTTTGCCATTGAAAAACGTCCAGAAATGTTTGAAGCTACTGACTGAATGAAAGGAGCTGGCATCTCACTCTCTTTGAATCTTCTTTATCATGCTAGGATTAGCAGGAAAAAGCAAAAAATTGCAGAATTGCACCTTGCAATGCGGAGAAATTACTGTTTGTGCATTTACAATATTCATTGATTTTTGCCATTGAAAAACATCATGTTATTCATATACCAGAAATGTATGAAGCTACTGACTGAATGAAAGGAGCTGGCATCTCACTCTCTTTGAATCTTCTTTATCATGCTAGGATTAGCAGGAAAAAGCAAAAAATTTCAGAATTGCACCTTGCAATGCGGAGAAATTACTGTTTGTGCATTTACAATATTCATTGATTTTTGCCATTGAAAAACGTCCAGAAATGTTTGAAGCTACTGACTGAATGAAAGGAGCTGGCATCTCACTCTCTTTGAATCTTCTTTATCATGCTAGGATTAGCAGAAAAAAGCAAAAAATTTCAGAATTGCACCTTGCAATGCGGAGAAATTACTGTTTGTGCATTTACAATATTCATTGATTTTTGCCATTGAAAAACATCATGTTATTCATATACCAGAAATGTTTGAAGCTACTGACTGAACGAAAAGAGCTGGCATCTCACTCTCTTTGAATCTTCTTTATCATGCTAAGAGGAGCAGGAAAAACCAAAAAATTTCAGAATTGCACGTTGCAATGTGGAGATATTACTGTTTGTGCATTTACAATATTCATTGATTTTTGCCATTGAAAAACATCGTTATTCATATACCAGAAATGTTTGAAGCTACTGACTGAATGAAAAGAGCTGGCATCTCACTCTCTTTGAATCTTTTTATCATGCCAGGATTAGCAGGAAAAAGCAAAAAATTTCAGAATTGCACCTTGCAATGTGGAGATATTACTGTTTGTGCATTTACAATATTCATTGATTTTTGCCATTGAAAAACATGTTATTCATGTACCAGAAATGTTTGAAGCTAGTGACTGAATGAAAAGAGCTGGCATCTCACTCTCTTTGAATCTTCTTTATCATGCCAGGATTAGCAGGAAAAAGCAAAAAATTTCAGAATTGCACCTTGCAATGTGGAGATATTACTGTTTGTGCATTTACAATATTCATTGATTTTTGCCATTGAAAAACGTCCAGAAATGTTTGAAGCTACTGACTGAATGAAAGGAGCTGGCATCTCACTCTCTTTGAATCTTCTTTATCATGCTAGGATTAGCAGGAAAAAGCAAAAAATTTCAGAATTGCACATTGCAATGCGGAGAAATTACTGTTTGTGCATTTACAATATTCATTGATTTTTGCCATTGAAAAACATCATGTTATTCATATACCAGAAATGTTTGAAGCTACTGACTGAATGAAAGGAGCTGGCATCTCACTCTCTTTGAATCTTCTTTATCATGCTAGGATTAGCAGGAAAAAGCAAAAAATTTCAGAATTGCACCTTGCAATGCGGAGAAATTACTGTTTGTGCATTTACAATATTCATTGATTTTTGCCATTGAAAAACATGTTATTCATATACCAGAAATGTTTGAAGCTACTGACTGAATGAAAAGAGCTGGCATCTCACTCTCTTTGAATCTTCTTTATCATGCCAGGATTAGCAGGAAAAAGCAAAAAATTTCAGAATTGCACCTTGCAATGTGGAGATATTACTGTTTGTGCATTTACAATATTCATTGATTTTTGCCATTGAAAAACGTCCAGAAATGTTTGAAGCTACTGACTGAATGAAAGGAGCTGGCATCTCACTCTCTTTGAATCTTCTTTATCATGCTAGGATTAGCAGGAAAAAGCAAAAAATTGCAGAATTGCACCTTGCAATGCGGAGAAATTACTGTTTGTGCATTTACAATATTCATTGATTTTTGCCATTGAAAAACATGTTATTCATATACCAGAAATGTTTGAAGCTACTGACTGAATGAAAAGAGCTGGCATCTCACTCTCTTTGAATCTTCTTTATCATGCCAGGATTAGCAGGAAAAAGCAAAAAATTTCAGAATTGCACCTTGCAATGTGGAGATATTACTGTTTGTGCATTTACAATATTCATTGATTTTTGCCATTGAAAAACGTCCAGAAATGTTTGAAGCTACTGACTGAATGAAAGGAGCTGGCATCTCACTCTCTTTGAACCTTTTTATCATGCCAGGATTAGCAGGAAAAAGCAAAAAATTTCAGAATTGCACCTTGCAATGTGGAGATATTACTGTTTGTGCATTTACAATATTCATTGATTTTTGCCATTGAAAAACATGTTATTCATGTACCAGAAATGTTTGAAGCTAGTGACTGAATGAAAAGAGCTGGCATCTCACTCTCTTTGAATCTTCTTTATCATGCCAGGATTAGCAGGAAAAAGCAAAAAATTTCAGAATTGCACCTTGCAATGTGGAGATATTACTGTTTGTGCATTTACAATATTCATTGATTTTTGCCATTGAAAAACGTCCAGAAATGTTTGAAGCTACTGACTGAATGAAAGGAGCTGGCATCTCACTCTCTTTGAATCTTCTTTATCATGCTAGGATTAGCAGGAAAAAGCAAAAAATTTCAGAATTGCACATTGCAATGCGGAGAAATTACTGTTTGTGCATTTACAATATTCATTGATTTTTGCCATTGAAAAACATCATGTTATTCATATACCAGAAATGTTTGAAGCTACTGACTGAATGAAAGGAGCTGGCATCTCACTCTCTTTGAATCTTCTTTATCATGCTAGGATTAGCAGGAAAAAGCAAAAAATTTCAGAATTGCACCTTGCAATGCGGAGAAATTACTGTTTGTGCATTTACAATATTCATTGATTTTTGCAATTGAAAAACATGTTATTCATATACCAGAAATGTTTGAAGCTACTGACTGAATGAAAAGAGCTGGCATCTCACTCTCTTTGAATCTTCTTTATCATGCCAGGATTAGCAGGAAAAAGCAAAAAATTTCAGAATTGCACCTTGCAATGTGGAGATATTACTGTTTGTGCATTTACAATATTCATTGATTTTTGCCATTGAAAAACGTCCAGAAATGTTTGAAGCTACTGACTGAATGAAAGGAGCTGGCATCTCACTCTCTTTGAATCTTCTTTATCATGCTAGGATTAGCAGGAAAAAGCAAAAAATTGCAGAATTGCACCTTGCAATGCGGAGAAATTACTGTTTGTGCATTTACAATATTCATTGATTTTTGCCATTGAAAAACATCATGTTATTCATATACCAGAAATGTATGAAGCTACTGACTGAATGAAAGGAGCTGGCATCTCACTCTCTTTGAATCTTCTTTATCATGCTAGGATTAGCAGGAAAAAGCAAAAAATTTCAGAATTGCACCTTGCAATGCGGAGAAATTACTGTTTGTGCATTTACAATATTCATTGATTTTTGCCATTGAAAAACGTCCAGAAATGTTTGAAGCTACTGACTGAATGAAAGGAGCTGGCATCTCACTCTCTTTGAATCTTCTTTATCATGCTAGGATTAGCAGAAAAAAGCAAAAAATTTCAGAATTGCACCTTGCAATGCGGAGAAATTACTGTTTGTGCATTTACAATATTCATTGATTTTTGCCATTGAAAAACATCATGTTATTCATATACCAGAAATGTTTGAAGCTACTGACTGAACGAAAAGAGCTGGCATCTCACTCTCTTTGAATCTTCTTTATCATGCTAAGAGGAGCAGGAAAAACCAAAAAATTTCAGAATTGCACGTTGCAATGTGGAGATATTACTGTTTGTGCATTTACAATATTCATTGATTTTTGCCATTGAAAAACATCGTTATTCATATACCAGAAATGTTTGAAGCTACTGACTGAATGAAAAGAGCTGGCATCTCACTCTCTTTGAATCTTTTTATCATGCCAGGATTAGCAGGAAAAAGCAAAAAATTTCAGAATTGCACCTTGCAATGTGGAGATATTACTGTTTGTGCATTTACAATATTCATTGATTTTTGCCATTGAAAAACATGTTATTCATGTACCAGAAATGTTTGAAGCTAGTGACTGAATGAAAAGAGCTGGCATCTCACTCTCTTTGAATCTTCTTTATCATGCCAGGATTAGCAGGAAAAAGCAAAAAATTTCAGAATTGCACCTTGCAATGTGGAGATATTACTGTTTGTGCATTTACAATATTCATTGATTTTTGCCATTGAAAAACGTCCAGAAATGTTTGAAGCTACTGACTGAATGAAAGGAGCTGGCATCTCACTCTCTTTGAATCTTCTTTATCATGCTAGGATTAGCAGGAAAAAGCAAAAAATTTCAGAATTGCACATTGCAATGCGGAGAAATTACTGTTTGTGCATTTACAATATTCATTGATTTTTGCCATTGAAAAACATCATGTTATTCATATACCAGAAATGTTTGAAGCTACTGACTGAATGAAAGGAGCTGGCATCTCACTCTCTTTGAATCTTCTTTATCATGCTAGGATTAGCAGGAAAAAGCAAAAAATTTCAGAATTGCACCTTGCAATGCGGAGAAATTACTGTTTGTGCATTTACAATATTCATTGATTTTTGCCATTGAAAAACATGTTATTCATATACCAGAAATGTTTGAAGCTACTGACTGAATGAAAAGAGCTGGCATCTCACTCTCTTTGAATCTTCTTTATCATGCCAGGATTAGCAGGAAAAAGCAAAAAATTTCAGAATTGCACCTTGCAATGTGGAGATATTACTGTTTGTGCATTTACAATATTCATTGATTTTTGCCATTGAAAAACGTCCAGAAATGTTTGAAGCTACTGACTGAATGAAAGGAGCTGGCATCTCACTCTCTTTGAATCTTCTTTATCATGCTAGGATTAGCAGGAAAAAGCAAAAAATTGCAGAATTGCACCTTGCAATGCGGAGAAATTACTGTTTGTGCATTTACAATATTCATTGATTTTTGCCATTGAAAAACATGTTATTCATATACCAGAAATGTTTGAAGCTACTGACTGAATGAAAAGAGCTGGCATCTCACTCTCTTTGAATCTTCTTTATCATGCCAGGATTAGCAGGAAAAAGCAAAAAATTTCAGAATTGCACCTTGCAATGTGGAGATATTACTGTTTGTGCATTTACAATATTCATTGATTTTTGCCATTGAAAAACGTCCAGAAATGTTTGAAGCTACTGACTGAATGAAAGGAGCTGGCATCTCACTCTCTTTGAATCTTTTTATCATGCCAGGATTAGCAGGAAAAAGCAAAAAATTTCAGAATTGCACCTTGCAATGTGGAGATATTACTGTTTGTGCATTTACAATATTCATTGATTTTTGCCATTGAAAAACGTCCAGAAATGTTTGAAGCTACTGACTGAATGAAAGGAGCTGGCATCTCACTCTCTTTGAATCTTCTTTATCATGCTAGGATTAGCAGGAAAAAGCAAAAAATTGCAGAATTGCACCTTGCAATGCGGAGAAATTACTGTTTGTGCATTTACAATATTCATTGATTTTTGCCATTGAAAAACATGTTATTCATATACCAGAAATGTTTGAAGCTACTGACTGAATGAAAAGAGCTGGCATCTCACTCTCTTTGAATCTTCTTTATCATGCCAGGATTAGCAGGAAAAAGCAAAAAATTTCAGAATTGCACCTTGCAATGTGGAGATATTACTGTTTGTGCATTTACAATATTCATTGATTTTTGCCATTGAAAAATGTCCAGAAATGTTTGAAGCTACTGACTGAATGAAAGGAGCTGGCATCTCACTCTCTTTGAATCTTCTTTATCATGCTAGGATTAGCAGGAAAAAGCAAAAAATTTCAGAATTGCACCTTGCAATGCGGAGAAATTACTGTTTGTGCATTTACAATATTCATTGATTTTTGCCATTGAAAAACATGTTATTCATATACCAGAAATGTTTGAAGCTACTGACTGAATGAAAAGAGCTGGCATCTCACTCTCTTTGAATCTTCTTTATCATGCCAGGATTAGCAGGAAAAAGCAAAAAATTTCAGAATTGCACCTTGCAATGTGGAGATATTACTGTTTGTGCATTTACAATATTCATTGATTTTTGCCATTGAAAAACGTCCAGAAATGTTTGAAGCTACTGACTGAATGAAAGGAGCTGGCATCTCACTCTCTTTGAATCTTTTTATCATGCCAGGATTAGCAGGAAAAAGCAAAAAATTTCAGAATTGCACCTTGCAATGTGGAGATATTACTGTTTGTGCATTTACAATATTCATTGATTTTTGCCATTGAAAAACATGTTATTCATGTACCAGAAATGTTTGAAGCTAGTGACTGAATGAAAAGAGCTGGCATCTCACTCTCTTTGAATCTTCTTTATCATGCCAGGATTAGCAGGAAAAAGCAAAAAATTTCAGAATTGCACCTTGCAATGTGGAGATATTACTGTTTGTGCATTTACAATATTCATTGATTTTTGCCATTGAAAAACGTCCAGAAATGTTTGAAGCTACTGACTGAATGAAAGGAGCTGGCATCTCACTCTCTTTGAATCTTCTTTATCATGCTAGGATTAGCAGGAAAAAGCAAAAAATTTCAGAATTGCACATTGCAATGCGGAGAAATTACTGTTTGTGCATTTACAATATTCATTGATTTTTGCCATTGAAAAACATCATGTTATTCATATACCAGAAATGTTTGAAGCTACTGACTGAATGAAAGGAGCTGGCATCTCACTCTCTTTGAATCTTCTTTATCATGCTAGGATTAGCAGGAAAAAGCAAAAAATTTCAGAATTGCACCTTGCAATGTGGAGATATTACTGTTTGTGCATTTACAATATTCATTGATTTTTGCCATTGAAAAACATGTTATTCATATACCAGAAATGTTTGAAGCTACTGACTGAATGAAAAGAGCTGGCATCTCACTCTCTTTGAATCTTCTTTATCATGCCAGGATTAGCAGGAAAAAGCAAAAAATTTCAGAATTGCACATTGCAATGCGGAGAAATTACTGTTTGTGCATTTACAATATTCATTGATTTTTGCCATTGAAAAACATCATGTTATTCATATACCAGAAATGTTTGAAGCTAGTGACTGAATGAAAGGAGCTGGCATCTCACTCTCTTTGAATCTTCTTTATCATGCTAGGATTAGCAGGAAAAAGCAAAAAATTTCAGAATTGCACCTTGCAATGTGGAGATATTACTGTTTGTGCATTTACAATATTCATTGATTTTTGCCATTGAAAAACATGTTATTCATATACCAGAAATGTTTGAAGCTACTGACTGAATGAAAAGAGCTGGCATCTCACTCTCTTTGAATCTTCTTTATCATGCCAGGATTAGCAGGAAAAAGCAAAAAATTTCAGAATTGCACCTTGCAATGTGGAGATATTACTGTTTGTGCATTTACAATATTCATTGATTTTTGCCATTGAAAAACGTCCAGAAATGTTTGAAGCTACTGACTGAATGAAAGGAGCTGGCATCTCACTCTCTTTGAATCTTCTTTATCATGCTAGGATTAGCAGGAAAAAGCAAAAAATTTCAGAATTGCACCTTGCAATGCGGAGAAATTACTGTTTGTGCATTTACAATATTCATTGATTTTTGCCATTGAAAAACATCATGTTATTCATATACCAGAAATGTTTGAAGCTACTGACTGAATGAAAGGAGCTGGCATCTCACTCTCTTTGAATCTTCTTTATCATGCTAGGATTAGCAGGAAAAAGCAAAAAATTTCAGAATTGCACCTTGCAATGCGGAGAAATTACTGTTTGTGCATTTACAATATTCATTGATTTTTGCCATTGAAAAACGTCCAGAAATGTTTGAAGCTACTGACTGAATGAAAGGAGCTGGCATCTCACTCTCTTTGAATCTTCTTTATCATGCTAGGATTAGCAGGAAAAAGCAAAAAATTTCAGAATTGCACCTTGCAATGCGGAGAAATTACTGTTTGTGCATTTACAATATTCATTGATTTTTGCCATTGAAAAACATCATGTTATTCATATACCAGAAATGTTTGAAGCTACTGACTGAATGAAAAGAGCTGGCATCTCACTCTCTTTGAATCTTCTTTATCATGCTAAGAGGAGCAGGAAAAAGCAAAAAATTTCAGAATTGCACGTTGCAATGTGGAGATATTACTGTTTGTGCATTTACAATATTCATTGATTTTTGCCATTGAAAAACGTCCAGAAATGTTTGAAGCTACTGACTGAATGAAAGGAGCTGGCATCTCACTCTCTTTGAATCTTCTTTATCATGCTAGGATTAGCAGGAAAAAGCAAAAAATTTCAGAATTGCACCTTGCAATGCGGAGAAATTACTGTGTGTGCATTTACAATATTCATTGATTTTTGCCATTGAAAAACATCGTTATTCATATACCAGAAATGTTTGAAGCTACTGACTGAATGAAAAGAGCTGGCATCTCACTCTCTTTGAATCTTCTTTATCATGCCAGGATTAGCAGGAAAAAGCAAAAAATTTCAGAACTGCACCTTGCAATGTGGAGATATTACTGTTTGTGCATTTACAATATTCATTGATTTTTGCCATTGAAAAACATGTTATTCATATACCAGAAATGTTTGAAGCTACTGACTGAATGAAAAGAGCTGGCATCTCACTCTCTTTGAATCTTCTTTATCATGCCAGGATTAGCAGGAAAAAGCAAAAAATTTCAGAATTGCACCTTGCAATGTGGAGATATTACTGTTTGTGCATTTACAATATTCATTGATTTTTGCCATTGAAAAACGTCCAGAAATGTTTGAAGCTACTGACTGAATGAAAGGAGCTGGCATCTCACTCTCTTTGAATCTTCTTTATCATGCTAGGATTAGCAGGAAAAAGCAAAAAATTTCAGAATTGCACATTGCAATGCGGAGAAATTACTGTTTGTGCATTTACAATATTCATTGATTTTTGCCATTGAAAAACATCATGTTATTCATATACCAGAAATGTTTGAAGCTACTGACTGAATGAAAGGAGCTGGCATCTCACTCTCTTTGAATCTTCTTTATCATGCTAGGATTAGCAGGAAAAAGCAAAAAATTTCAGAATTGCACCTTGCAATGCGGAGAAATTACTGTTTGTGCATTTACAATATTCATTGATTTTTGCCATTGAAAAACATGTTATTCATATACCAGAAATGTTTGAAGCTACTGACTGAATGAAAAGAGCTGGCATCTCACTCTCTTTGAATCTTCTTTATCATGCCAGGATTAGCAGGAAAAAGCAAAAAATTTCAGAATTGCACCTTGCAATGTGGTGATATTACTGTTTGTGCATTTACAATATTCATTGATTTTTGCCATTGAAAAACGTCCAGAAATGTTTGAAGCTACTGACTGAATGAAAGGAGCTGGCATCTCACTCTCTTTGAATCTTCTTTATCATGCTAGGATTAGCAGGAAAAAGCAAAAAATTTCAGAATTGCACCTTGCAATGCGGAGAAATTACTGTTTGTGCATTTACAATATTCACTGATTTTTGCCATTGAAAAACATGTTATTCATATACCAGAAATGTTTGAAGCTACTGACTGAATGAAAAGAGCTGGCATCTCACTCTCTTTGAATCTTCTTTATCATGCCAGGATTAGCAGGAAAAAGCAAAAAATTTCAGAATTGCACCTTGCAATGTGGAGATATTACTGTTTGTGCATTTACAATATTCATTGATTTTTGCCATTGAAAAACGTCCAGAAATGTTTGAAGCTACTGACTGAATGAAAGGAGCTGGCATCTCACTCTCTTTGAATCTTTTTATCATGCCAGGATTAGCAGGAAAAAGCAAAAAATTTCAGAATTGCACCTTGCAATGTGGAGATATTACTGTTTGTGCATTTACAATATTCATTGATTTTTGCCATTGAAAAACATGTTATTCATGTACCAGAAATGTTTGAAGCTAGTGACTGAATGAAAAGAGCTGGCATCTCACTCTCTTTGAATCTTCTTTATCATGCCAGGATTAGCAGGAAAAAGCAAAAAATTTCAGAATTGCACCTTGCAATGTGGAGATATTACTGTTTGTGCATTTACAATATTCATTGATTTTTGCCATTGAAAAACGTCCAGAAATGTTTGAAGCTACTGACTGAATGAAAGGAGCTGGCATCTCACTCTCTTTGAATCTTCTTTATCATGCTAGGATTAGCAGGAAAAAGCAAAAAATTTCAGAATTGCACATTGCAATGCGGAGAAATTACTGTTTGTGCATTTACAATATTCATTGATTTTTGCCATTGAAAAACATCATGTTATTCATATACCAGAAATGTTTGAAGCTACTGACTGAATGAAAGGAGCTGGCATCTCACTCTCTTTGAATCTTCTTTATCATGCTAGGATTAGCAGGAAAAAGCAAAAAATTTCAGAATTGCACCTTGCAATGTGGAGATATTACTGTTTGTGCATTTACAATATTCATTGATTTTTGCCATTGAAAAACATGTTATTCATATACCAGAAATGTTTGAAGCTACTGACTGAATGAAAAGAGCTGGCATCTCACTCTCTTTGAATCTTCTTTATCATGCCAGGATTAGCAGGAAAAAGCAAAAAATTTCAGAATTGCACATTGCAATGCGGAGAAATTACTGTTTGTGCATTTACAATATTCATTGATTTTTGCCATTGAAAAACATCATGTTATTCATATACCAGAAATGTTTGAAGCTAGTGACTGAATGAAAGGAGCTGGCATCTCACTCTCTTTGAATCTTCTTTATCATGCTAGGATTAGCAGGAAAAAGCAAAAAATTTCAGAATTGCACCTTGCAATGTGGAGATATTACTGTTTGTGCATTTACAATATTCATTGATTTTTGCCATTGAAAAACATGTTATTCATATACCAGAAATGTTTGAAGCTACTGACTGAATGAAAAGAGCTGGCATCTCACTCTCTTTGAATCTTCTTTATCATGCCAGGATTAGCAGGAAAAAGCAAAAAATTTCAGAATTGCACCTTGCAATGTGGAGATATTACTGTTTGTGCATTTACAATATTCATTGATTTTTGCCATTGAAAAACGTCCAGAAATGTTTGAAGCTACTGACTGAATGAAAGGAGCTGGCATCTCACTCTCTTTGAATCTTCTTTATCATGCTAGGATTAGCAGGAAAAAGCAAAAAATTTCAGAATTGCACCTTGCAATGCGGAGAAATTACTGTTTGTGCATTTACAATATTCATTGATTTTTGCCATTGAAAAACATCATGTTATTCATATACCAGAAATGTTTGAAGCTACTGACTGAATGAAAGGAGCTGGCATCTCACTCTCTTTGAATCTTCTTTATCATGCTAGGATTAGCAGGAAAAAGCAAAAAATTTCAGAATTGCACCTTGCAATGCGGAGAAATTACTGTTTGTGCATTTACAATATTCATTGATTTTTGCCATTGAAAAACGTCCAGAAATGTTTGAAGCTACTGACTGAATGAAAGGAGCTGGCATCTCACTCTCTTTGAATCTTCTTTATCATGCTAGGATTAGCAGGAAAAAGCAAAAAATTTCAGAATTGCACCTTGCAATGCGGAGAAATTACTGTTTGTGCATTTACAATATTCATTGATTTTTGCCATTGAAAAACATCATGTTATTCATATACCAGAAATGTTTGAAGCTACTGACTGAATGAAAAGAGCTGGCATCTCACTCTCTTTGAATCTTCTTTATCATGCTAAGAGGAGCAGGAAAAAGCAAAAAATTTCAGAATTGCACGTTGCAATGTGGAGATATTACTGTTTGTGCATTTACAATATTCATTGATTTTTGCCATTGAAAAACGTCCAGAAATGTTTGAAGCTACTGACTGAATGAAAGGAGCTGGCATCTCACTCTCTTTGAATCTTCTTTATCATGCTAGGATTAGCAGGAAAAAGCAAAAAATTTCAGAATTGCACCTTGCAATGCGGAGAAATTACTGTGTGTGCATTTACAATATTCATTGATTTTTGCCATTGAAAAACATCGTTATTCATATACCAGAAATGTTTGAAGCTACTGACTGAATGAAAAGAGCTGGCATCTCACTCTCTTTGAATCTTCTTTATCATGCCAGGATTAGCAGGAAAAAGCAAAAAATTTCAGAACTGCACCTTGCAATGTGGAGATATTACTGTTTGTGCATTTACAATATTCATTGATTTTTGCCATTGAAAAACATGTTATTCATATACCAGAAATGTTTGAAGCTACTGACTGAATGAAAAGAGCTGGCATCTCACTCTCTTTGAATCTTCTTTATCATGCCAGGATTAGCAGGAAAAAGCAAAAAATTTCAGAATTGCACCTTGCAATGTGGAGATATTACTGTTTGTGCATTTACAATATTCATTGATTTTTGCCATTGAAAAACGTCCAGAAATGTTTGAAGCTACTGACTGAATGAAAGGAGCTGGCATCTCACTCTCTTTGAATCTTCTTTATCATGCTAGGATTAGCAGGAAAAAGCAAAAAATTTCAGAATTGCACCTTGCAATGCGGAGAAATTACTGTTTGTGCATTTACAATATTCATTGATTTTTGCCATTGAAAAACATGTTATTCATATACCAGAAATGTTTGAAGCTACTGACTGAATGAAAAGAGCTGGCATCTCACTCTCTTTGAATCTTCTTTATCATGCCAGGATTAGCAGGAAAAAGCAAAAAATTTCAGAATTGCACCTTGCAATGTGGTGATATTACTGTTTGTGCATTTACAATATTCATTGATTTTTGCCATTGAAAAACGTCCAGAAATGTTTGAAGCTACTGACTGAATGAAAGGAGCTGGCATCTCACTCTCTTTGAATCTTCTTTATCATGCTAGGATTAGCAGGAAAAAGCAAAAAATTTCAGAATTGCACCTTGCAATGCGGAGAAATTACTGTTTGTGCATTTACAATATTCACTGATTTTTGCCATTGAAAAACATGTTATTCATATACCAGAAATGTTTGAAGCTACTGACTGAATGAAAAGAGCTGGCATCTCACTCTCTTTGAATCTTCTTTATCATGCCAGGATTAGCAGGAAAAAGCAAAAAATTTCAGAATTGCACCTTGCAATGTGGAGATATTACTGTTTGTGCATTTACAATATTCATTGATTTTTGCCATTGAAAAACGTCCAGAAATGTTTGAAGCTACTGACTGAATGAAAGGAGCTGGCATCTCACTCTCTTTGAATCTTCTTTATCATGCTAGGATTAGCAGGAAAAAGCAAAAAATTTCAGAATTGCACCTTGCAATGCGGAGAAATTACTGTGTGTGCATTTACAATATTCATTGATTTTTGCCATTGAAAAACATCGTTATTCATATACCAGAAATGTTTGAAGCTACTGACTGAATGAAAGGAGCTGGCATCTCACTCTCTTTGAATCTTCTTTATCATGCTAGGATTAGCAGGAAAAAGCAAAAAATTTCAGAATTGCACCTTGCAATGTGGAGATATTACTGTTTGTGCATTTACAATATTCATTGATTTTTGCCATTGAAAAACATGTTATTCATATACCAGAAATGTTTGATGCTACTGACTGAATGAAAAGAGCTGGCATCTCACTCTCTTTGAATCTTCTTTATCATGCCAGGATTAGCAGGAAAAAGCAAAAAATTTCAGAATTGCACATTGCAATGAGGAGAAATTACTGTTTGTGCATTTTCAATATTCATTGATTTTTGCCATTGAAAAACATCATGTTATTCATATACCAGAAATGTTTGAAGCTACTGACTGAATGAAAGGAGCTGGCATCTCATTCTCTTTGAATCTTCTTTATCATGCTAGGATTAGCAGGAAAAAGCAAAAAATTTCAAAATTGCACCTTGCAATGTGGAGATATTACTGTTTGTGCATTTACAATATTCATTGATTTTTGCCATTGAAAAACATGTTATTCATATACCAGAAATGTTTGAAGCTACTGACTGAATGAAAAGAGCTGGCATCTCACTCTCTTTGAATCTTCTTTATCATGCCAGGATTAGCAGGAAAAAGCAAAAAATTTCAGAATTGCACCTTGCAATGTGGAGATATTACTGTTTGTGCATTTACAATATTCATTGATTTTTGCCATTGAAAAACGTCCAGAAATGTTTGAAGCTACTGACTGAATGAAAGGAGCTGGCATCTCACTCTCTTTGAATCTTCTTTATCATGCTAGGATTAGCAGGAAAAAGCAAAAAATTTCAGAATTGCACCTTGCAATGTGGAGATATTACTGTTTGTGCATTTACAATATTCATTGATTTTTGCCATTGAAAAACATGTTATTCATATACCAGAAATGTTTGAAGCTACTGACTGAATGAAAAGAGCTGGCATCTCACTCTCTTTGAATCTTCTTTATCATGCCAGGATTAGCAGGAAAAAGCAAAAAATTTCAGAATTGCACCTTGCAATGTGGAGATATTACTGTTTGTGCATTTACAATATTCATTGATTTTTGCCATTGAAAAACGTCCAGAAATGTTTGAAGCTACTGACTGAATGAAAGGAGCTGGCATCTCACTCTCTTTGAATCTTCTTTATCATGCTAGGATTAGCAGGAAAAAGCAAAAAATTTCAGAATTGCACCTTGCAATGCGGAGAAATTACTGTTTGTGCATTTACAATATTCATTGATTTTTGCCATTGAAAAACATCATGTTATTCATATACCAGAAATGTATGAAGCTACTGACTGAATGAAAGGAGCTGGCATCTCACTCTCTTTGAATCTTCTTTATCATGCTAGGATTAGCAGGAAAAAGCAAAAAATTTCAGAATTGCACCTTGCAATGCGGAGAAATTACTGTTTGTGCATTTACAATATTCATTGATTTTTGCCATTGAAAAACGTCCAGAAATGTTTGAAGCTACTGACTGAATGAAAGGAGCTGGCATCTCACTCTCTTTGAATCTTCTTTATCATGCTAGGATTAGCAGGAAAAAGCAAAAAATTTCAGAATTGCACCTTGCAATGCGGAGAAATTACTGTTTGTGCATTTACAATATTCATTGATTTTTGCCATTGAAAAACATCATGTTATTCATATACCAGAAATGTTTGAAGCTACTGACTGAATGAAAAGAGCTGGCATCTCACTCTCTTTGAATCTTCTTTATCATGCTAAGAGGAGCAGGAAAAACCAAAAAATTTCAGAATTGCACGTTGCAATGTGGAGATATTACTGTTTGTGCATTTACAATATTCATTGATTTTTGCCATTGAAAAACGTCCAGAAATGTTTGAAGCTACTGACTGAATGAAAGGAGCTGGCATCTCACTCTCTTTGAATCTTCTTTATCATGCTAGGATTAGCAGGAAAAAGCAAAAAATTTCAGAATTGCACCTTGCAATGCGGAGAAATTACTGTGTGTGCATTTACAATATTCATTGATTTTTGCCATTGAAAAACATCGTTTTTCATATACCAGAAATGTTTGAAGCTACTGACTGAATGAAAAGAGCTGGCATCTCACTCTCTTTGAATCTTTTTATCATGCCAGGATTAGCAGGAAAAAGCAAAAAATTTCAGAATTGCACCTTGCAATGTGGAGATATTACTGTTTGTGCATTTACAATATTCATTGATTTTTGCCATTGAAAAACATGTTATTCATGTACCAGAAATGTTTGAAGCTACTGACTGAATGAAAAGAGCTGGCATCTCACTCTCTTTGAATCTTCTTTATCATGCCAGGATTAGCAGGAAAAAGCAAAAAATTTCAGAATTGCACCTTGCAATGTGGAGATATTACTGTTTGTGCATTTACAATATTCATTGATTTTTGCCATTGAAAAACGTCCAGAAATGTTTGAAGCTACTGACTGAATGAAAGGAGCTGGCATCTCACTCTCTTTGAATCTTCTTTATCATGCTAGGATTAGCAGGAAAAAGCAAAAAATTTCAGAATTGCACATTGCAATGCGGAGAAATTACTGTTTGTGCATTTACAATATTCATTGATTTTTGCCATTGAAAAACATCATGTTATTCATATACCAGAAATGTTTGAAGCTACTGACTGAATGAAAGGAGCTGGCATCTCACTCTCTTTGAATCTTCTTTATCATGCTAGGATTAGCAGGAAAAAGCAAAAAATTTCAGAATTGCACCTTGCAATGCGGAGAAATTACTGTTTGTGCATTTACAATATTCATTGATTTTTGCCATTGAAAAACATGTTATTCATATACCAGAAATGTTTGAAGCTACTGACTGAATGAAAAGAGCTGGCATCTCACTCTCTTTGAATCTTCTTTATCATGCCAGGATTAGCAGGAAAAAGCAAAAAATTTCAGAATTGCACCTTGCAATGTGGAGATATTACTGTTTGTGCATTTACAATATTCATTGATTTTTGCCATTGAAAAACGTCCAGAAATGTTTGAAGCTACTGACTGAATGAAAGGAGCTGGCATCTCACTCTCTTTGAATCTTCTTTATCATGCTAGGATTAGCAGGAAAAAGCAAAAAATTTCAGAATTGCACCTTGCAATGCGGAGAAATTACTGTTTGTGCATTTACAATATTCATTGATTTTTGCCATTGAAAAACATGTTATTCATATACCAGAAATGTTTGAAGCTACTGACTGAATGAAAAGAGCTGGCATCTCACTCTCTTTGAATCTTCTTTATCATGCCAGGATTAGCAGGAAAAAGCAAAAAATTTCAGAATTGCACCTTGCAATGTGGAGATATTACTGTTTGTGCATTTACAATATTCATTGATTTTTGCCATTGAAAAACGTCCAGAAATGTTTGAAGCTACTGACTGAATGAAAGGAGCTGGCATCTCACTCTCTTTGAATCTTCTTTATCATGCTAGGATTAGCAGGAAAAAGCAAAAAATTTCAGAATTGCACCTTGCAATGCGGAGAAATTACTGTTTGTGCATTTACAATATTCATTGATTTTTGCCATTGAAAAACATGTTATTCATATACCAGAAATGTTTGAAGCTACTGACTGAATGAAAAGAGCTGGCATCTCACTCTCTTTGAATCTTCTTTATCATGCCAGGATTAGCAGGAAAAAGCAAAAAATTTCAGAATTGCACCTTGCAATGTGGAGATATTACTGTTTGTGCATTTACAATATTCATTGATTTTTGCCATTGAAAAACGTCCAGAAATGTTTGAAGCTACTGACTGAATGAAAGGAGCTGGCATCTCACTCTCTTTGAATCTTCTTTATCATGCTAGGATTAGCAGGAAAAAGCAAAAAATTTCAGAATTGCACCTTGCAATGCGGAGAAATTACTGTTTGTGCATTTACAATATTCATTGATTTTTGCCATTGAAAAACATGTTATTCATATACCAGAAATGTTTGAAGCTACTGACTGAATGAAAAGAGCTGGCATCTCACTCTCTTTGAATCTTCTTTATCATGCCAGGATTAGCAGGAAAAAGCAAAAAATTTCAGAATTGCACCTTGCAATGTGGAGATATTACTGTTTGTGCATTTACAATATTCATTGATTTTTGCCATTGAAAAACGTCCAGAAATGTTTGAAGCTACTGACTGAATGAAAGGAGCTGGCATCTCACTCTCTTTGAATCTTCTTTATCATGCTAGGATTAGCAGGAAAAAGCAAAAAATTTCAGAATTGCACCTTGCAATGCGGAGAAATTACTGTTTGTGCATTTACAATATTCATTGATTTTTGCCATTGAAAAACATGTTATTCATATACCAGAAATGTTTGAAGCTACTGACTGAATGAAAAGAGCTGGCATCTCACTCTCTTTGAATCTTCTTTATCATGCCAGGATTAGCAGGAAAAAGCAAAAAATTTCAGAATTGCACCTTGCAATGTGGAGATATTACTGTTTGTGCATTTACAATATTCATTGATTTTTGCCATTGAAAAACGTCCAGAAATGTTTGAAGCTACTGACTGAATGAAAGGAGCTGGCATCTCACTCTCTTTGAATCTTCTTTATCATGCTAGGATTAGCAGGAAAAAGCAAAAAATTTCAGAATTGCACCTTGCAATGCGGAGAAATTACTGTGTGTGCATTTACAATATTCATTGATTTTTGCCATTGAAAAACATCGTTATTCATATACCAGAAATGTTTGAAGCTACTGACTGAATGAAAAGAGCTGGCATCTCACTCTCTTTGAATCTTCTTTATCATGCCAGGATTAGCAGGAAAAAGCAAAAAATTTCAGAATTGCACCTTGCAATGTGGAGATATTACTGTTTGTGCATTTACAATATTCATTGATTTTTGCCATTGAAAAACGTCCAGAAATGTTTGAAGCTACTGACTGAATGAAAGGAGCTGGCATCTCACTCTCTTTGAATCTTCTTTATCATGCTAGGATTAGCAGGAAAAAGCAAAAAATTTCAGAATTGCACATTGCAATGCGGAGAAATTACTGTTTGTGCATTTACAATATTCATTGATTTTTGCCATTGAAAAACATCATGTTATTCATATACCAGAAATGTTTGAAGCTACTGACTGAATGAAAGGAGCTGGCATCTCACTCTCTTTGAATCTTCTTTATCATGCTAGGATTAGCAGGAAAAAGCAAAAAATTTCAGAATTGCACCTTGCAATGTGGAGATATTACTGTTTGTGCATTTACAATATTCATTGATTTTTGCCATTGAAAAACATGTTATTCATATACCAGAAATGTTTGAAGCTACTGACTGAATGAAAAGAGCTGGCATCTCACTCTCTTTGATTCTTCTTTATCATGCCAGGATTAGCAGGAAAAAGCAAAAAATTTCAGAATTGCACATTGCAATGCGGAGAAATTACTGTTTGTGCATTTACAATATTCATTGATTTTTGCCATTGAAAAACATCATGTTATTCATATACCAGAAATGTTTGAAGCTACTGACTGAATGAAAGGAGCTGGCATCTCACTCTCTTTGAATCTTCTTTATCATGCTAGGATTAGCAGGAAAAAGCAAAAAATTTCAGAATTGCACCTTGCAATGTGGAGATATTACTGTTTGTGCATTTACAATATTCATTGATTTTTGCCATTGAAAAACATGTTATTCATATACCAGAAATGTTTGAAGCTACTGACTGAATGAAAAGAGCTGGCATCTCACTCTCTTTGAATCTTCTTTATCATGCCAGGATTAGCAGGAAAAAGCAAAAAATTTCAGAATTGCACCTTGCAATGTGGAGATATTACTGTTTGTGCATTTACAATATTCATTGATTTTTGCCATTGAAAAACGTCCAGAAATGTTTGAAGCTACTGACTGAATGAAAGGAGCTGGCATCTCACTCTCTTTGAATCTTCTTTATCATGCTAGGATTAGCAGGAAAAAGCAAAAAATTTCAGAATTGCACCTTGCAATGCGGAGAAATTACTGTTTGTGCATTTACAATATTCATTGATTTTTGCCATTGAAAAACATCATGTTATTCATATACCAGAAATGTTTGAAGCTACTGACTGAATGAAAGGAGCTGGCATCTCACTCTCTTTGAATCTTCTTTATCATGCTAGGATTAGCAGGAAAAAGCAAAAAATTTCAGAATTGCACCTTGCAATGCGGAGAAATTACTGTTTGTGCATTTACAATATTCATTGATTTTTGCCATTGAAAAACGTCCAGAAATGTTTGAAGCTACTGACTGAATGAAAGGAGCTGGCATCTCACTCTCTTTGAATCTTCTTTATCATGCTAGGATTAGCAGGAAAAAGCAAAAAATTTCAGAATTGCACCTTGCAATGCGGAGAAATTACTGTTTGTGCATTTACAATATTCATTGATTTTTGCCATTGAAAAACATCATGTTATTCATATACCAGAAATGTTTGAAGCTACTGACTGAATGAAAAGAGCTGGCATCTCACTCTCTTTGAATCTTCTTTATCATGCTAAGAGGAGCAGGAAAAAGCAAAAAATTTCAGAATTGCACGTTGCAATGTGGAGATATTACTGTTTGTGCATTTACAATATTCATTGATTTTTGCCATTGAAAAACGTCCAGAAATGTTTGAAGCTACTGACTGAATGAAAGGAGCTGGCATCTCACTCTCTTTGAATCTTCTTTATCATGCTAGGATTAGCAGGAAAAAGCAAAAAATTTCAGAATTGCACCTTGCAATGCGGAGAAATTACTGTGTGTGCATTTACAATATTCATTGATTTTTGCCATTGAAAAACATCGTTATTCATATACCAGAAATGTTTGAAGCTACTGACTGAATGAAAAGAGCTGGCATCTCACTCTCTTTGAATCTTCTTTATCATGCCAGGATTAGCAGGAAAAAGCAAAAAATTTCAGAACTGCACCTTGCAATGTGGAGATATTACTGTTTGTGCATTTACAATATTCATTGATTTTTGCCATTGAAAAACATGTTATTCATATACCAGAAATGTTTGAAGCTACTGACTGAATGAAAAGAGCTGGCATCTCACTCTCTTTGAATCTTCTTTATCATGCCAGGATTAGCAGGAAAAAGCAAAAAATTTCAGAATTGCACCTTGCAATGTGGAGATATTACTGTTTGTGCATTTACAATATTCATTGATTTTTGCCATTGAAAAACGTCCAGAAATGTTTGAAGCTACTGACTGAATGAAAGGAGCTGGCATCTCACTCTCTTTGAATCTTCTTTATCATGCTAGGATTAGCAGGAAAAAGCAAAAAATTTCAGAATTGCACATTGCAATGCGGAGAAATTACTGTTTGTGCATTTACAATATTCATTGATTTTTGCCATTGAAAAACATCATGTTATTCATATACCAGAAATGTTTGAAGCTACTGACTGAATGAAAGGAGCTGGCATCTCACTCTCTTTGAATCTTCTTTATCATGCTAGGATTAGCAGGAAAAAGCAAAAAATTTCAGAATTGCACCTTGCAATGCGGAGAAATTACTGTTTGTGCATTTTCAATATTCATTGATTTTTGCCATTGAAAAACATGTTATTCATATACCAGAAATGTTTGAAGCTACTGACTGAATGAAAAGAGCTGGCATCTCACTCTCTTTGAATCTTCTTTATCATGCCAGGATTAGCAGGAAAAAGCAAAAAATTTCAGAATTGCACCTTGCAATGTGGAGATATTACTGTTTGTGCATTTACAATATTCATTGATTTTTGCCATTGAAAAACGTCCAGAAATGTTTGAAGCTACTGACTGAATGAAAGGAGCTGGCATCTCACTCTCTTTGAATCTTCTTTATCATGCTAGGATTAGCAGGAAAAAGCAAAAAATTTCAGAATTGCACCTTGCAATGCGGAGAAATTACTGTTTGTGCATTTACAATATTCATTGATTTTTGCCATTGAAAAACATGTTATTCATATACCAGAAATGTTTGAAGCTACTGACTGAATGAAAAGAGCTGGCATCTCACTCTCTTTGAATCTTCTTTATCATGCCAGGATTAGCAGGAAAAAGCAAAAAATTTCAGAATTGCACCTTGCAATGTGGAGATATTACTGTTTGTGCATTTACAATATTCATTGATTTTTGCCATTGAAAAACGTCCAGAAATGTTTGAAGCTACTGACTGAATGAAAGGAGCTGGCATCTGACTCTCTTTGAATCTTCTTTATCATGCTAGGATTAGCAGGAAAAAGCAAAAAATTTCAGAATTGCACCTTGCAATGCGGAGAAATTACTGTTTGTGCATTTACAATATTCATTGATTTTTGCCATTGAAAAACATGTTATTCATATACCAGAAATGTTTGAAGCTACTGACTGAATGAAAAGAGCTGGCATCTCACTCTCTTTGAATCTTCTTTATCATGCCAGGATTAGCAGGAAAAAGCAAAAAATTTCAGAATTGCACCTTGCAATGTGGAGATATTACTGTTTGTGCATTTACAATATTCATTGATTTTTGCCATTGAAAAACGTCCAGAAATGTTTGAAGCTACTGACTGAATGAAAGGAGCTGGCATCTCACTCTCTTTGAATCTTCTTTATCATGCTAGGATTAGCAGGAAAAAGCAAAAAATTTCAGAATTGCACCTTGCAATGCGGAGAAATTACTGTGTGTGCATTTACAATATTCATTGATTTTTGCCATTGAAAAACATCGTTATTCATATACCAGAAATCTTTGAAGCTACTGACTGAATGAAAAGAGCTGGCATCTCACTCTCTTTGAATCTTCTTTATCATGCCAGGATTAGCAGGAAAAAGCAAAAAATTTCAGAATTGCACCTTGCAATGTGGAGATATTACTGTTTGTGCATTTACAATATTCATTGATTTTTGCCATTGAAAAACGTCCAGAAATGTTTGAAGCTACTGACTGAATGAAAGGAGCTGGCATCTCACTCTCTTTGAATCTTCTTTATCATGCTAGGATTAGCAGGAAAAAGCAAAAAATTTCAGAATTGCACATTGCAATGCGGAGAAATTACTGTTTGTGCATTTACAATATTCATTGATTTTTGCCATTGAAAAACATCATGTTATTCATATACCAGAAATGTTTGAAGCTACTGACTGAATGAAAGGAGCTGGCATCTCACTCTCTTTGAATCTTCTTTATCATGCTAGGATTAGCAGGAAAAAGCAAAAAATTTCAGAATTGCACCTTGCAATGTGGAGATATTACTGTTTGTGCATTTACAATATTCATTGATTTTTGCCATTGAAAAACATGTTATTCATATACCAGAAATGTTTGAAGCTACTGACTGAATGAAAAGAGCTGGCATCTCACTCTCTTTGAATCTTCTTTATCATGCCAGGATTAGCAGGAAAAAGCAAAAAATTTCAGAATTGCACATTGCAATGCGGAGAAATTACTGTTTGTGCATTTACAATATTCATTGATTTTTGCCATTGAAAAACATCATGTTATTCATATACCAGAAATGTTTGAAGCTACTGACTGAATGAAAGGAGCTGGCATCTCACTCTCTTTGAATCTTCTTTATCATGCTAGGATTAGCAGGAAAAAGCAAAAAATTTCAGAATTGCACCTTGCAATGTGGAGATATTACTGTTTGTGCATTTACAATATTCATTGATTTTTGCCATTGAAAAACATGTTATTCATATACCAGAAATGTTTGAAGCTACTGACTGAATGAAAAGAGCTGGCATCTCACTCTCTTTGAATCTTCTTTATCATGCCAGGATTAGCAGGAAAAAGCAAAAAATTTCAGAATTGCACCTTGCAATGTGGAGATATTACTTTTTGTGCATTTACAATATTCATTGATTTTTGCCATTGAAAAACGTCCAGAAATGTTTGAAGCTACTGACTGAATGAAAGGAGCTGGCATCTCACTCTCTTTGAATCTTCTTTATCATGCTAGGATTAGCAGGAAAAAGCAAAAAATTTCAGAATTGCACCTTGCAATGCGGAGAAATTACTGTTTGTGCATTTACAATATTCATTGATTTTTGCCATTGAAAAACATCATGTTATTCATATACCAGAAATGTTTGAAGCTACTGACTGAATGAAAGGAGCTGGCATCTCACTCTCTTTGAATCTTCTTTATCATGCTAGGATTAGCAGGAAAAAGCAAAAAATTTCAGAATTGCACCTTGCAATGCGGAGAAATTACTGTGTGCATTTACAATATTCATTGATTTTTGCCATTGAAAAACATCGTTATTCATATACCAGAAATGTTTGAAGCTACTGACTGAATGAAAAGAGCTGGCATCTCACTCTCTTTGAATCTTCTTTATCATGCCAGGATTAGCAGGAAAAAGCAAAAAATTTCAGAATTGCACCTTGCAATGTGGAGATATTACTGTTTGTGCATTTACAATATTCATTGATTTTTGCCATTGAAAAACATGTTATTCATATACCAGAAATGTTTGAAGCTACTGACTGAATGAAAAGAGCTGGCATCTCACTCTCTTTGAATCTTCTTTATCATGCCAGGATTAGCAGGAAAAAGCAAAAAATTTCAGAATTGCACCTTGCAATGTGGAGATATTACTGTTTGTGCATTTACAATATTCATTGATTTTTGCCATTGAAAAACGTCCAGAAATGTTTGAAGCTACTGACTGAATGAAAGGAGCTGGCATCTCACTCTCTTTGAATCTTCTTTATCATGCTAGGATTAGCAGGAAAAAGCAAAAAATTTCAGAATTGCACATTGCAATGCGGAGAAATTACTGTTTGTGCATTTACAATATTCATTGATTTTTGCCATTGAAAAACATCATGTTATTCATATACCAGAAATGTTTGAAGCTACTGACTGAATGAAAGGAGCTGGCATCTCACTCTCTTTGAATCTTCTTTATCATGCTAGGATTAGCAGGAAAAAGCAAAAAATTTCAGAATTGCACCTTGCAATGCGGAGAAATTACTGTTTGTGCATTTACAATATTCATTGATTTTTGCCATTGAAAAACATGTTATTCATATACCAGAAATGTTTGAAGCTACTGACTGAATGAAAAGAGCTGGCATCTCACTCTCTTTGAATCTTCTTTATCATGCCAGGATTAGCAGGAAAAAGCAAAAAATTTCAGAATTGCACCTTGCAATGTGGAGATATTACTGTTTGTGCATTTACAATATTCATTGATTTTTGCCATTGAAAAACGTCCAGAAATGTTTGAAGCTACTGACTGAATGAAAGGAGCTGGCATCTCACTCTCTTTGAATCTTCTTTATCATGCTAGGATTAGCAGGAAAAAGCAAAAAATTTCAGAATTGCACCTTGCAATGCGGAGAAATTACTGTGTGTGCATTTACAATATTCATTGATTTTTGCCATTGAAAAACATCGTTATTCATATACCAGAAATGTTTGAAGCTACTGACTGAATGAAAAGAGCTGGCATCTCACTCTCTTTGAATCTTCTTTATCATGCCAGGATTAGCAGGAAAAAGCAAAAAATTTCAGAATTGCACCTTGCAATGTGGAGATATTACTGTTTGTGCATTTACAATATTCATTGATTTTTGCCATTGAAAAACGTCCAGAAATGTTTGAAGCTACTGACTGAATGAAAAGAGCTGGCATCTCACTCTCTTTGAATCTTCTTTATCATGCTAGGATTAGCAGGAAAAAGCAAAAAATTTCAGAATTGCACATTGCAATGCGGAGAAATTACTGTTTGTGCATTTACAATATTCATTGATTTTTGCCATTGAAAAACATCATGTTATTCATATACCAGAAATGTTTGAAGCTACTGACTGAATGAAAGGAGCTGGCATCTCACTCTCTTTGAATCTTCTTTATCATGCTAGGATTAGCAGGAAAAAGCAAAAAATTTCAGAATTGCACCTTGCAATGTGGAGATATTACTGTTTGTGCATTTACAATATTCATTGATTTTTGCCATTGAAAAACATGTTATTCATATACCAGAAATGTTTGAAGCTACTGACTGAATGAAAAGAGCTGGCATCTCACTCTCTTTGAATCTTCTTTATCATGCCAGGATTAGCAGGAAAAAGCAAAAAATTTCAGAATTGCACCTTGCAATGCGGAGAAATTACTGTGTGTGCATTTACAATATTCATTGATTTTTGCCATTGAAAAACATCATGTTATTCATATACCAGAAATGTTTGAAGCTACTGACTGAATGAAAGGAGCTGGCATCTCACTCTCTTTGAATCTTCTTTATCATGCTAGGATTAGCAGGAAAAAGCAAAAAATTTCAGAATTGCACCTTGCAATGCGGAGAAATTACTGTTTGTGCATTTACAATATTCATTGATTTTTGCCATTGAAAAACGTCCAGAAATGTTTGAAGTTACTGACTGAATGAAAGGAGCTGGCATCTCACTCTCTTTGAATCTTCTTTATCATGCTAGGATTAGCAGGAAAAAGCAAAAAATTTCAGAATTGCACCTTGCAATGCGGAGAAATTACTGTTTGCGCATTTACAATATTCATTGATTTTTGCCATTGAAAAACATCATGTTATTCATATACCAGAAATGTTTGAAGCTACTGACTGAATGAAAAGAGCTGGCATCTCACTCTCTTTGAATCTTCTTTATCATGCTAAGAGGAGCAGGAAAAAGCAAAAAATTTCAGAATTGCATGTTGCAATGTGGAGATATTACTGTTTGTGCATTTACAATATTCATTGATTTTTGCCATTGAAAAACGTCCAGAAATGTTTGAAGCTACTGACTGAATGAAAGGAGCTGGCATCTCACTCTCTTTGAATCTTCTTTATCATGCTAGGATTAGCAGGAAAAAGCAAAAAATTTCAGAATTGCACCTTGCAATGCGGAGAAATTACTGTTTGTGCATTTACAATATTCATTGATTTTTGCCATTGAAAAACATGTTATTCATATACCAGAAATGTTTGAAGCTACTGACTGAATGAAAAGAGCTGGCATCTCACTCTCTTTGAATCTTCTTTATCATGCCAGGATTAGCAGGAAAAAGCAAAAAATTTCAGAATTGCACCTTGCAATGTGGAGATATTACTGTTTGTGCATTTACAATATTCATTGATTTTTGCCATTGAAAAACGTCCAGAAATGTTTGAAGCTACTGACTGAATGAAAGGAGCTGGCATCTCACTCTCTTTGAATCTTCTTTATCATGCTAGGATTAGCAGGAAAAAGCAAAAAATTTCAGAATTGCACCTTGCAATGCGGAGAAATTACTGTGTGTGCATTTACAATATTCATTGATTTTTGCCATTGAAAAACATCGTTATTCATATACCAGAAATGTTTGAAGCTACTGACTGAATGAAAAGAGCTGGCATCTCACTCTCTTTGAATCTTCTTTATCATGCCAGGATTAGCAGGAAAAAGCAAAAAATTTCAGAATTGCACCTTGCAATGTGGAGATATTACTGTTTGTGCATTTACAATATTCATTGATTTTTGCCATTGAAAAACGTCCAGAAATGTTTGAAGCTACTGACTGAATGAAAAGAGCTGGCATCTCACTCTCTTTGAATCTTCTTTATCATGCTAGGATTAGCAGGAAAAAGCAAAAAATTTCAGAATTGCACATTGCAATGCGGAGAAATTACTGTTTGTGCATTTACAATATTCATTGATTTTTGCCATTGAAAAACATCATGTTATTCATATACCAGAAATGTTTGAAGCTACTGACTGAATGAAAGGAGCTGGCATCTCACTCTCTTTGAATCTTCTTTATCATGCTAGGATTAGCAGGAAAAAGCAAAAAATTTCAGAATTGCACCTTGCAATGTGGAGATATTACTGTTTGTGCATTTACAATATTCATTGATTTTTGCCATTGAAAAACATGTTATTCATATACCAGAAATGTTTGAAGCTACTGACTGAATGAAAAGAGCTGGCATCTCACTCTCTTTGAATCTTCTTTATCATGCCAGGATTAGCAGGAAAAAGCAAAAAATTTCAGAATTGCACCTTGCAATGCGGAGAAATTACTGTGTGTGCATTTACAATATTCATTGATTTTTGCCATTGAAAAACATCATGTTATTCATATACCAGAAATGTTTGAAGCTACTGACTGAATGAAAGGAGCTGGCATCTCACTCTCTTTGAATCTTCTTTATCATGCTAGGATTAGCAGGAAAAAGCAAAAAATTTCAGAATTGCACCTTGCAATGCGGAGAAATTACTGTTTGTGCATTTACAATATTCATTGATTTTTGCCATTGAAAAACGTCCAGAAATGTTTGAAGTTACTGACTGAATGAAAGGAGCTGGCATCTCACTCTCTTTGAATCTTCTTTATCATGCTAGGATTAGCAGGAAAAAGCAAAAAATTTCAGAATTGCACCTTGCAATGCGGAGAAATTACTGTTTGCGCATTTACAATATTCATTGATTTTTGCCATTGAAAAACATCATGTTATTCATATACCAGAAATGTTTGAAGCTACTGACTGAATGAAAAGAGCTGGCATCTCACTCTCTTTGAATCTTCTTTATCATGCTAAGAGGAGCAGGAAAAAGCAAAAAATTTCAGAATTGCATGTTGCAATGTGGAGATATTACTGTTTGTGCATTTACAATATTCATTGATTTTTGCCATTGAAAAACGTCCAGAAATGTTTGAAGCTACTGACTGAATGAAAGGAGCTGGCATCTCACTCTCTTTGAATCTTCTTTATCATGCTAGGATTAGCAGGAAAAAGCAAAAAATTTCAGAATTGCACCTTGCAATGCGGAGAAATTACTGTTTGTGCATTTACAATATTCATTGATTTTTGCCATTGAAAAACATCATGTTATTCATATACCAGAAATGTTTGAAGCTACTGACTGAATGAAAGGAGCTGGCATCTCACTCTCTTTGAATCTTCTTTATCATGCTAGGATTAGCAGGAAAAAGCAAAAAATTTCAGAATTGCACATTGCAATGCGGAGAAATTACTGTTTGTGCATTTACAATATTCATTGATTTTTGCCATTGAAAAACATCATGTTATTCATATACCACAAATGTTTGAAGCTACTGACTGAATGAAAGGAGCTGGCATCTCACTCTCTTTGAATCTTCTTTATCATGCTAGGATTAGCAGGAAAAAGCAAAAAATTTCAGAATTGCACCTTGCAATGTGGAGATATTACTGTTTGTGCATTTACAATATTCATTGATTTTTGCCATTGAAAAACATGTTATTCATATACCAGAAATGTTTGAAGCTACTGACTGAATGAAAAGAGCTGGCATCTCACTCTCTTTGAATCTTCTTTATCATGCCAGGATTAGCAGGAAAAAGGAAAAAATTTCAGAATTGCACATTGCAATGCGGAGAAATTACTGTTTGTGCATTTACAATATTCATTGATTTTTGCCATTGAAAAACATCATGTTATTCATATACCAGAAATGTTTGAAGCTACTGATTGAATGAAAGGAGCTGGCATCTCACTCTCTTTGAATCTTCTTTATCATGCTAGGATTAGCAGGAAAAAGCAAAAAATTTCAGAATTGCACCTTGCAATGTGGAGATATTACTGTTTGTGCATTTACAATATTCATTGATTTTTGCCATTGAAAAACATGTTATTCATATACCAGAAATGTTTGAAGCTACTGACTGAATGAAAAGAGCTGGCATCTCACTCTCTTTGAATCTTCTTTATCATGCCAGGATTAGCAGGAAAAAGCAAAAAATTTCAGAATTGCACCTTGCAATGTGGAGATATTACTGTTTGTGCATTTACAATATTCATTGATTTTTGCCATTGAAAAACGTCCAGAAATGTTTGAAGCTACTGACTGAATGAAAGGAGCTGGCATCTCACTCTCTTTGAATCTTCTTTATCATGCTAGGATTAGCAGGAAAAAGCAAAAAATTTCAGAATTGCACCTTGCAATGCGGAGAAATTACTGTTTGTGCATTTACAATATTCATTGATTTTTGCCATTGAAAAACATCATGTTATTCATATACCAGAAATGTTTGAAGCTACTGACTGAATGAAAGGAGCTGGCATCTCACTCTCTTTGAATCTTCTTTATCATGCTAGGATTAGCAGGAAAAAGCAAAAAATTTCAGAATTGCACCTTGCAATGCGGAGAAATTACTGTTTGTGCATTTACAATATTCATTGATTTTTGCCATTGAAAAACGTCCAGAAATGTTTGAAGCTACTGACTGAATGAAAGGAGCTGGCATCTCACTCTCTTTGAATCTTCTTTATCATGCTAGGATTAGCAGGAAAAAGCAAAAAATTTCAGAAGTGCACCTTGCAATGCGGAGAAATTACTGTTTGTGCATTTACAATATTCATTGATTTTTGCCATTGAAAAACATCATGTTATTCATATACCAGAAATGTTTGAAGCTACTGACTGAATGAAAAGAGCTGGCATATCACTCTCTTTGAATCTTCTTTATCATGCTAAGAGGAGCAGGAAAAAGCAAAAAATTTCAGAATTGCACGTTGCAATGTGGAGATATTACTGTTTGTGCATTTACAATATTCATTGATTTTTGCCATTGAAAAACGTCCAGAAATGTTTGAAGCTACTGACTGAATGAAAGGAGCTGGCATCTCACTCTCTTTGAATCTTCTTTATCATGCTAGAATTAGCAGGAAAAAGCAAAAAATTTCAGAATTGCACCTTGCAATGCGGAGAAATTACTGTGTGTGCATTTACAATATTCATTGATTTTTGCCATTGAAAAACATATTCATATACCAGAAATGTTTGAAGCTACTGACTGAATGAAAAGAGCTGGCATCTCACTCTCTTTGAATCTTCTTTATCATGCCAGGATTAGCAGGAAAAAGCAAAAAATTTCAGAATTGCACCTTGCAATGTGGAGATATTACTGTTTGTGCATTTACAATATTCATTGATTTTTGCCATTGAAAAACGTCCAGAAATGTTTGAAGCTACTGACTGAATGAAAGGAGCTGGCATCTCACTCTCTTTGAATCTTCTTTATCATGCTAGGATTAACAGGAAAAAGCAAAAAATTTCAGAATTGCACCTTGCAAAGCGGAGAAATTACTGTTTGTGCATTTACAATATTCATTGATTTTTGCCATTGAAAAACATGTTATTCATATACCAGAAATGTTTGAAGCTACTGTCTGAATGAAAAGAGCTGGCATCTCACTCTCTTTGAATCTTCTTTATCATGCCAGGATTAGCAGGAAAAAGCAAAAAATTTCAGAATTGCACCTTGCAATGTGGAGATATTACTGTTTGTGCATTTACAATATTCATTGATTTTTGCCATTGAAAAACGTCCAGAAATGTTTGAAGCTACTGACTGAATGAAAGGAGCTGGCATCTCACTCTCTTTGAATCTTCTTTATCATGCTAGGATTAGCAGGAAAAAGCAAAAAATTTCAGAATTGCACCATGCAATGCGGAGAAATTACTGTTTGTGCATTTACAATATTCATTGATTTTTGCCATTGAAAAACATGTTATTCATATACCAGAAATGTTTGAAGCTACTGACTGAATGAAAAGAGCTGGCATCTCACTCTCTTTGAATCTTCTTTATCATGCCAGGATTAGCAGGAAAAAGCAAAAAATTTCAGAATTGCACCTTGCAATGTGGAGATATTACTGTTTGTGCATTTACAATATTCATTGATTTTTGCCATTGAAAAACGTCCAGAAATGTTTGAAGCTACTGACTGAATGAAAGGTGCTGGCATCTCACTCTCTTTGAATCTTCTTTATCATGCTAGGATTAGCAGGAAAAAGCAAAAAATTTCAGAATTGCACCTTGCAATGCGGAGAAATTACTGTGTGTGCATTTACAATATTCATTGATTTTTGCCATTGAAAAACATCGTTATTCATATACCAGAAATGTTTGAAGCTACTGACTGAATGAAAAGAGCTGGCATCTCACTCTCTTTGAATCTTCTTTTTCATGCCAGGATTAGCAGGAAAAAGCAAAAAATTTCAGAATTGCACCTTGCAATGTGGAGATATTACTGTTTGTGCATTTACAATATTCATTGATTTTTGCCATTGAAAAACGTCCAGAAATGTTTGAAGCTACTGACTGAATGAAAGGAGCTGGCATCTCACTCTCTTTGAATCTTCTTTATCATGCTAGGATTAGCAGGAAAAAGCAAAAATATTTCAGAATTGCACATTGCAATGCGGAGAAATTACTGTTTGTGCATTTACAATATTCATTGATTTTTGCCATTGAAAAACATCATGTTATTCATATACCAGAAATGTTTGAAGCTGCTGACTGAATGAAAGGAGCTGGCATCTCACTCTCTTTGAATCTTCTTTATCATGCTAGGATTAGCAGGAAAAAGCAAAAAATTTCAGAATTGCACCTTGCAATGTGGAGATATTACTGTTTGTGCATTTACAATATTCATTGATTTTTGCCATTGAAAAACATGTTATTCATATACCAGAAATGTTTGAAGCTACTGACTGAATGAAAAGAGCTGGCATCTCACTCTCTTTGAATCTTCTTTATCATGCCAGGATTAGCAGGAAAAAGCAAAAAATTTCAGAATTGCACCTTGCAATGCGGAGAAATTACTGTTTGTGCATTTACAATATTCATTGATTTTTGCCATTGAAAAACGTCCAGAAATGTTTGAAGCTACTGACTGAATGAAAGGAGCTGGCATCTCACTCTCTTTGAATCTTCTTTATCATGCTAGGATTAGCAGGAAAAAGCAAAAAATTTCAGAATTGCACCTTGCAATGCGGAGAAATTACTGTTTGTGCATTTACAATATTCGTTGATTTTTGCCATTGAAAAACATCATGTTATTCATATACCAGAAATGTTTGAAGCTACTGACTGAATGAAAAGAGCTGGCATCTCACTCTCTTTGAATCTTCTTTATCATGCTAAGAGGAGCAGGAAAAAGCAAAAAATTTCCGAATTGCACGTTGCAATGTGGAGATATTACTGTTTGTGCATTTACAATATTCATTGATTTTTGCCATTGAAAAACGTCCAGAAATGTTTGAAGCTACTGACTGAATGAAAGGAGCTGGCATCTCACTCTCTTTGAATCTTCTTTATCATGCTAGGATTAGCAGGAAAAAGCAAAAAATTTCAGAATTGCACCTTGCAATGCGGAGAAATTACTGTGTGTGCATTTACAATATTCATTGATTTTTGCCATTGAAAAACATCGTTATTCATATACCAGAAATGTTTGAAGCTACTGACTGAATGAAAAGAGCTGGCATCTCACTCTCTTTGAATCTTCTTTATCATGCCAGGATTAGCAGGAAAAAGCAAAAAATTTCAGAATTGCACCTTGCAATGTGGAGATATTACTGTTTGTGCATTTACAATAATCATTGATTTTTGCCATTGAAAAACATGTTATTCATATACCAGAAATGTTTGAAGCTACTGACTGAATGAAAAGAGCTGGCATCTCACTCTCTTTGAATCTTCTTTATCATGCCAGGATTAGCAGGAAAAAGCAAAAAATTTCAGAATTGCACCTTGCAATGTGGAGATATTACTGTTTGTGCATTTACAATATTCATTGATTTTTGCCATTGAAAAACGTCCAGAAATGTTTGAAGCTACTGACTGAATGAAAGGAGCTGGCATCTCACTCTCTTTGAATCTTCTTTATCATGCTAGGATTAGCAGGAAAAAGCAAAAAATTTCAGAATTGCACATTGCAATGCGGAGAAATTACTGTTTGTGCATTTACAATATTCATTGATTTTTGCCATTGAAAAACATCATGTTATTCATATACCAGAAATGTTTGAAGCTACTGACTGAATGAAAGGAGCTGGCATCTCACTCTCTTTGAATCTTCTTTATCATGCTAGGATTAGCAGGAAAAAGCAAAAAATTTCAGAATTGCACCTTGCAATGCGGAGAAATTACTGTTTGTGCATTTACAATATTCATTGATTTTTGCCATTGAAAAACATGTTATTCATATACCAGAAATGTTTGAAGCTACTGACTGAATGAAAAGAGCTGGCATCTCACTCTCTTTGAATCTTCTTTACCATGCCAGGATTAGCAGGAAAAAGCAAAAAATTTCAGAATTTCACCTTGCAATGTGGAGATATTACTGTTTGTGCATTTACAATATTCATTGATTTTTGCCATTGAAAAACGTCCAGAAATGTTTGAAGCTACTGACTGAATGAAAGGAGCTGGCATCTCACTCTCTTTGAATCTTCTTTATCATGCTAGGATTAGCAGGAAAAAGCAAAAAATTTCAGAATTGCACCTTGTAGTGCGGAGAAATTACTGTTTGTGCATTTACAATATTCATTGATTTTTGCCATTGAAAAACATGTTATTCATATACCAGAAATGTTTGAAGCTACTGACTGAATGAAAAGAGCTGGCATCTCACTCTCTTTGAATCTTCTTTATCATGCCAGGATTAGCAGGAAAAAGCAAAAAATTTCAGAATTGCACCTTGCAATGTGGAGATATTACTGTTTGTGCATTTACAATATTCATTGATTTTTGCCATTGAAAAACGTCCAGAAATGTTTGAAGCTACTGACTGAATGAAAGGAGCTGGCATCTCACTCTCTTTGAATCTTCTTTATCATGCTAGGATTAACAGGAAAAAGCAAAAAATTTCAGAATTGCACCTTGCAATGCGGAGAAATTACTGTTTGTGCATTTACAATATTCATTGATTTTTGCCATTGAAAAACATGTTATTCATATACCAAAAATGTTTGAAGCTACTGTCTGAATGAAAAGAGCTGGCATCTCACTCTCTTTGAATCTTCTTTATCATGCCAGGATTAGCAGGAAAAAGCAAAAAATTTCAGAATTGCACCTTGCAATGTGGAGATATTACTGTTTGTGCATTTACAATATTCATTGATTTTTGCCATTGAAAAACGTCCAGAAATGTTTGAAGCTACTGACTGAATGAAAGGAGCTGGCATCTCACTCTCTTTGAATCTTCTTTATCATGCTAGGATTAGCAGGAAAAAGCAAAAAATTTCAGAATTGCACCTTGCAATGCGGAGAAATTACTGTGTGTGCATTTACAATATTCATTGATTTTTGCCATTGAAAAACATCGTTATTCATATACCAGAAATGTTTGAAGCTACTGACTGAATGAAAAGAGCTGGCATCTCACTCTCTTTGTATCTTCTTTTTCATGCCAGGATTAGCAGGAAAAAGCAAAAAATTTCAGAATTGCACCTTGCAATGCGGAGAAATTACTGTTTGTGCATTTACAATATTCATTGATTTTTGCCATTGAAAAACATGTTATTCATATACCAGAAATGTTTGAAGCTACTGACTGAATGAAAAGAGCTGGCATCTCACTTTCTTTGAATCTTCTTTATCATGCCAGGATTAGCAGGAAAAAGCAAAAAATTTCAGAATTGCACCTTGCAATGTGGAGATATTACTGTTTGTGCATTTACAATATTCATTGATTTTTGCCATTGAAAAACGTCCAGAAATGTTTGAAGCTACTGACTGAATGAAAGGAGCTGGCATCTCACTCTCTTTGTATCTTCTTTATCATGCTAGGATTAGCAGGAAAAAGCAAAAAATTTCAGAATTGCACATTGCAATGCGGAGAAATTACTGTTTGTGCATTTACAATATTCATTGATTTTTGCCATTGAAAAACATCATGTTATTCATATACCAGAAATGTTTGAAGCTACTGACTGAATGAAAGGAGCTGGCATCTCACTCTCTTTGAATCTTCTTTATCATGCTAGGATTAGCAGGAAAAAGCAAAAAATTTCAGAATTGCACCTTGCAATGTGGAGATATTACTGTTTGTGCATTTACAATATTCATTGATTTTTGCCATTGAAAAACATGTTATTCATATACCAGAAATGTTTGAAGCTACTGACTGAATGAAAAGAGCTGGCATCTCACTCTCTTTGAATCTTCTTTATCATGCCAGGATTAGCAGGAAAAAGCAAAAAATTTCAGAATTGCACCTTGCAATGCGGAGAAATTACTGTTTGTGCATTTACAATATTCATTGATTTTTGCCATTGAAAAACGTCCAGAAATGTTTGAAGCTACTGACTGAATGAAAGGAGCTGGCATCTCACTCTCTTTGAATCTTCTTTATCATGCTAGGATTAGCAGGAAAAAGCGAAAAATTTCAGAATTGCACCTTGCAATGCGGAGAAATTACTGTTTGTGCATTTACAATATTCATTGATTTTTGCCATTGAAAAACATCATGTTATTCATATACCAGAAATGTTTGAAGCTACTGACTGAATGAAAAGAGCTGGCATCTCACTCTCTTTGAATCTTCTTTATCATGCTAAGAGGAGCAGGAAAAAGCAAAAAATTTCCGAATTGCACCTTGCAATGTGGAGATATTACTGTTTGTGCATTTACAATATTCATTGATTTTTGCCATTGAAAAACGTCCAGAAATGTTTGAAGCTACTGACTGAATGAAAGGAGCTGGCATCTCACTCTCTTTGAATCTTCTTTATCATGCTAGGATTAGCAGGAAAAAGCAAAAAATTTCAGAATTGCACCTTGCAATGCGGAGAAATTACTGTGTGTGCATTTACAATATTCATTGATTTTTGCCATTGAAAAACATCGTTATTCATATACCAGAAATGTTTGAAGCTACTGACTGAATGAAAAGAGCTGGCATCTCACTCTCTTTGAATCTTCTTTATCATGCCAGGATTAGCAGGAAAAAGCAAAAAATTTCAGAATTGCACCTTGCAATGTGGAGATATTACTGTTTGTGCATTTACAATATTCATTGATTTTTGCCATTGAAAAACGTCCAGAAATGTTTGAAGCTACTGACTGAATGAAAGGAGCTGGCATCTCACTCTCTTTGAATCTTCTTTATCATGCTAGGATTAGCAGGAAAAAGCAAAAAATTTCAGAATTGCACATTGCAATGCGGAGAAATTACTGTTTGTGCATTTACAATATTCATTGATTTTTGCCATTGAAAAACATCATGTTATTCATATACCAGAAATGTTTGAAGCTACTGACGGAATGAAAGGAGCTGGCATCTCACTCTCTTTGAATCTTCTTTATCATGCTAGGATTAGCAGGAAAAAGCAAAAAATTTCAGAATTGCACCTTGCAATGCGGAGAAATTACTGTTTGTGCATTTACAATATTCATTGATTTTTGCCATTGAAAAACATGTTATTCATATACCAGAAATGTTTGAAGCTACTGACTGAATGAAAAGAGCTGGCATCTCACTCTCTTTGAATCTTCTTTATCATGCCAGGATTAGCAGGAAAAAGGAAAAAATTTCAGAATTGCACATTGCAATGCGGAGAAATTACTGTTTGTGCATTTACAATATTCATTGATTTTTGCCATTGAAAAACATCATGTTATTCATATACCAGAAATGTTTGAAGCTACTGACTGAATGAAAGGAGCTGGCATCTCACTCTCTTTGAATCTTCTTTATCATGCTAGGATTAGCAGGAAAAAGCAAAAAATTTCAGAATTGCACATTGCAATGTGGAGATATTACTGTTTGTGCATTTACAATATTCATTGATTTTTGCCATTGAAAAACATGTTATTCATATACCAGAAATGTTTGAAGCTACTGACTGAATGAAAAGAGCTGGCATCTCACTCTCTTTGAATCTTCTTTATCATGCCAGGATTAGCAGGAAAAAGCAAAAAATTTCAGAATTGCACCTTGCAATGTGGAGATATTACTGTTTGTGCATTTACAATATTCATTGATTTTTGCCATTGAAAAACGTCCAGAAATGTTTGAAGCTACTGACTGAATGAAAGGAGCTGGCATCTCACTCTCTTTGAATCTTCTTTATCATGCTAGGATTAGCAGGAAAAAGCAAAAAATTTCAGAATTGCACCTTGCAATGCGGAGAAATTACTGTTTGTGCATTTACAATATTCATTGATTTTTGCCATTGAAAAACATCATGTTATTCATATACCAGAAATGTTTGAAGCTACTGACTGAATGAAAGGAGCTGGCATCTCACTCTCTTTGAATCTTCTTTATCATGCTAGGATTAGCAGGAAAAAGCAAAAAATTTCAGAATTGCACCTTGCAATGCGGAGAAATTACTGTTTGTGCATTTACAATATTCATTGATTTTTGCCATTGAAAAACGTCCAGAAATGTTTGAAGCTACTGACTGAATGAAAGGAGCTGGCATCTCACTCTCTTTGAATCTTCTTTATCATGCTAGGATTAGCAGGAAAAAGCAAAAAATTTCAGAATTGCACCTTGCAATGCGGAGAAATTACTGTTTGTGCATTTACAATATTCATTGATTTTTGCCATTGAAAAACATCATGTTATTCATATACCAGAAATGTTTGAAGCTACTGACTGAATGAAAAGAGCTGGCATCTCACTCTCTTTGAATCTTCTTTATCATGCTAAGAGGAGCAGGAAAAAGCAAAAAATTTCAGAATTGCACGTTGCAATGTGGAGATATTACTGTTTGTGCATTTACAATATTCATTGATTTTTGCCATTGAAAAACGTCCAGAAATGTTTGAAGCTACTGACTGAATGAAAGGAGCTGGCATCTCACTCTCTTTGAATCTTCTTTATCATGCTAGAATTAGCAGGAAAAAGCAAAAAATTTCAGAATTGCACCTTGCAATTCGGAGAAATTACTGTTTGTGCATTTACAATATTCATTGATTTTTGCCATTGAAAAACATATTCATATACCAGAAATGTTTGAAGCTACTGACTGAATGAAAAGAGCTGGCATCTCACTCTCTTTGAATCTTCTTTATCATGCCAGGATTAGCAGGAAAAAGCAAAAAATTTCAGAATTGCACCTTGCAATGTGGAGATATTACTGTTTGTGCATTTACAATATTCATTGATTTTTGCCATTGAAAAACATGTTATTCATATACCAGAAATGTTTGAAGCTACTGACTGAATGAAAAGAGCTGGCATCTCACTTTCTTTGAATCTTCTTTATCATGCCAGGATTAGCAGGAAAAAGCAAAAAATTTCAGAATTGCACCTTGCAATGTGGAGATATTACTGTTTGTGCATTTACAATATTCATTGATTTTTGCCATTGAAAAACGTCCAGAAATGTTTGAAGCTACTGACTGAATGAAAGGAGCTGGCATCTCACTCTCTTTGAATCTTCTTTATCATGCTAGGATTAGCAGGAAAAAGCAAAAAATTTCAGAATTGCACATTGCAATGCGGAGAAATTACTGTTTGTGCATTTACAATATTCATTGATTTTTGCCATTGAAAAACATCATGTTATTCATATACCAGAA
Organism: Phyllobates terribilis; assembly: GCF_046119375.1. Taxonomy (NCBI): domain Eukaryota; kingdom Metazoa; phylum Chordata; class Amphibia; order Anura; family Dendrobatidae; genus Phyllobates; species Phyllobates terribilis. The sequence continues at coordinate 909,890 of NW_027363181.1, read as the reverse complement.
ATGTTTGAAGCTACTGACTGAATGAAAGGAGCTGGCATCTCACTCTCTTTGAATCTTCTTTATCATGCTAGGATTAGCAGGAAAAAGCAAAAAATTTCAGAATTGCACCTTGCAATGTGGAGATATTACTGTTTGTGCATTTACAATATTCATTGATTTTTGCCATTGAAAAACATGTTATTCATATACCAGAAATGTTTGAAGCTACTGACTGAATGAAAAGAGCTGGCATCTCACTCTCTTTGAATCTTCTTTATCATGCTAAGAGGAGCAGGAAAAAGCAAAAAATTTCAGAATTGCACGTTGCAATGTGGAGATATTACTGTTTGTGCATTTACAATATTCATTGATTTTTGCCATTGAAAAACGTCCAGAAATGTTTGAAGCTACTGACTGAATGAAAGGAGCTGGCATCTCACTCTCTTTGAATCTTCTTTATCATGCTAGAATTAGCAGGAAAAAGCAAAAAATTTCAGAATTGCACCTTGCAATGCGGAGAAATTACTGTTTGTGCATTTACAATATTCATTGATTTTTGCCATTGAAAAACATATTCATATACCAGAAATGTTTGAAGCTACTGACTGAATGAAAAGAGCTGGCATCTCACTCTCTTTGAATCTTCTTTATCATGCCAGGATTAGCAGGAAAAAGCAAAAAATTTCAGAATTGCACCTTGCAATGTGGAGATATTACTGTTTGTGCATTTACAATATTCATTGATTTTTGCCATTGAAAAACATGTTATTCATATACCAGAAATGTTTGAAGCTACTGACTGAATGAAAAGAGCTGGCATCTCACTCTCTTTGAATCTTCTTTATCATGCTAAGAGGAGCAGGAAAAAGCAAAAAATTTCAGAATTGCACGTTGCAATGTGGAGATATTACTGTTTGTGCATTTACAATATTCATTGATTTTTGCCATTGAAAAACGTCCAGAAATGTTTGAAGCTACTGACTGAATGAAAGGAGCTGGCATCTCACTCTCTTTGAATCTTCTTTATCATGCTAGAATTAGCAGGAAAAAGCAAAAAATTTCAGAATTGCACCTTGCAATGCGGAGAAATTACTGTTTGTGCATTTACAATATTCATTGATTTTTGCCATTGAAAAACATATTCATATACCAGAAATGTTTGAAGCTACTGACTGAATGAAAAGAGCTGGCATCTCACTCTCTTTGAATCTTCTTTATCATGCCAGGATTAGCAGGAAAAAGCAAAAAATTTCAGAATTGCACCTTGCAATGTGGAGATATTACTGTTTGTGCATTTACAATATTCATTGATTTTTGCCATTGAAAAACGTCCAGAAATGTTTGAAGCTACTGACTGAATGAAAGGAGCTGGCATCTCACTCTCTTTGAATCTTCTTTATCATGCTAGGATTAACAGGAAAAAGCAAAAAATTTCAGAATTGCACCTTGCAATGCGGAGAAATTACTGTTTGTGCATTTACAATATTCATTGATTTTTGCCATTGAAAAACATGTTATTCATATACCAGAAATGTTTGAAGCTACTGTCTGAATGAAAAGAGCTGGCATCTCACTCTCTTTGAATCTTCTTTATCATGCCAGGATTAGCAGGAAAAAGCAAAAAATTTCAGAATTGCACCTTGCAATGTGGAGATATTACTGTTTGTGCATTTACAATATTCATTGATTTTTGCCATTGAAAAACGTCCAGAAATGTTTGAAGCTACTGACTGAATGAAAGGAGCTGGCATCTCACTCTCTTTGAATCTTCTTTATCATGCTAGGATTAGCAGGAAAAAGCAAAAAATTTCAGAATTGCACCATGCAATGCGGAGAAATTACTGTTTGTGCATTTACAATATTCATTGATTTTTGCCATTGAAAAACATGTTATTCATATACCAGAAATGTTTGAAGCTACTGACTGAATGAAAAGAGCTGGCATCCCACTCTCTTTGAATCTTCTTTATCATGCCAGGATTAGCAGGAAAAAGCAAAAAATTTCAGAATTGCACCTTGCAATGTGGAGATATTACTGTTTGTGCATTTACAATATTCATTGATTTTTGCCATTGAAAAACGTCCAGAAATGTTTGAAGCTACTGACTGAATGAAAGGAGCTGGCATCTCACTCTCTTTGAATCTTCTTTATCATGCTAGGATTAGCAGGAAAAAGCAAAAAATTTCAGAATTGCACCTTGCAATGCGGAGAAATTACTGTGTGTGCATTTACAATATTCATTGATTTTTGCCATTGAAAAACATCGTTATTCATATACCAGAAATGTTTGAAGCTACTGACTGAATGAAAAGAGCTGGCATCTCACTCTCTTTGAATCTTCTTTTTCATGCCAGGATTAGCAGGAAAAAGCAAAAAATTTCAGAATTGCACCTTGCAATGTGGAGATATTACTGTTTGTGCATTTACAATATTCATTGATTTTTGCCATTGAAAAACGTCCAGAAATGTTTGAAGCTACTGACTGAATGAAAGGAGCTGGCATCTCACTCTCTTTGAATCTTCTTTATCATGCTAGGATTAGCAGGAAAAAGCAAAAAATTTCAGAATTGCACATTGCAATGCGGAGAAATTACTGTTTGTGCATTTACAATATTCATTGATTTTTGCCATTGAAAAACATCATGTTATTCATATACCAGAAATGTTTGAAGCTGCTGACTGAATGAAAGGAGCTGGCATCTCACTCTCTTTGAATCTTCTTTATCATGCTAGGATTAGCAGGAAAAAGCAAAAAATTTCAGAATTGCACCTTGCAATGTGGAGATATTACTGTTTGTGCATTTACAATATTCATTGATTTTTGCCATTGAAAAACATGTTATTCATATACCAGAAATGTTTGAAGCTACTGACTGAATGAAAAGAGCTGGCATCTCACTCTCTTTGAATCTTCTTTATCATGCCAGGATTAGCAGGAAAAAGCAAAAAATTTCAGAATTGCACCTTGCAATGCGGAGAAATTACTGTTTGTGCATTTACAATATTCATTGATTTTTGCCATTGAAAAACGTCCAGAAATGTTTGAAGCTACTGACTGAATGAAAGGAGCTGGCATCTCACTCTCTTTGAATCTTCTTTATCATGCTAGGATTAGCAGGAAAAAGCAAAAAATTTCAGAATTGCACCTTGCAATGCGGAGAAATTACTGTTTGTGCATTTACAATATTCATTGATTTTTGCCATTGAAAAACATCATGTTATTCATATACCAGAAATGTTTGAAGCTACTGACTGAATGAAAAGAGCTGGCATCTCACTCTCTTTGAATCTTCTTTATCATGCTAAGAGGAGCAGGAAAAAGCAAAAAATTTCCGAATTGCACGTTGCAATGTGGAGATATTACTGTTTGTGCATTTACAATATTCATTGATTTTTGCCATTGAAAAACGTCCAGAAATGTTTGAAGCTACTGACTGAATGAAAGGAGCTGGCATCTCACTCTCTTTGAATCTTCTTTATCATGCTAGGATTAGCAGGAAAAAGCAAAAAATTTCAGAATTGCACCTTGCAATGCGGAGAAATTACTGTGTGTGCATTTACAATATTCATTGATTTTTGCCATTGAAAAACATCGTTATTCATATACCAGAAATGTTTGAAGCTACTGACTGAATGAAAAGAGCTGGCATCTCACTCTCTTTGAATCTTCTTTATCATGCCAGGATTAGCAGGAGAAAGCAAAAAATTTCAGAATTGCACCTTGCAATGTGGAGATATTACTGTTTGTGCATTTACAATATTCATTGATTTTTGCCATTGAAAAACATGTTATTCATATACCAGAAATGTTTGAAGCTACTGACTGAATGAAAAGAGCTGGCATCTCACTCTCTTTGAATCTTCTTTATCATGCCAGGATTAGCAGGAAAAAGCAAAAAATTTCAGAATTGCACCTTGCAATGTGGAGATATTACTGTTTGTGCATTTACAATATTCATTGATTTTTGCCATTGAAAAACGTCCAGAAATGTTTGAAGCTACTGACTGAATGAAAGGAGCTGGCATCTCACTCTCTTTGAATCTTCTTTATCATGCTAGGATTAGCAGTAAAAAGCAAAAAATTTCAGAATTGCACATTGCAATGCGGAGAAATTACTGTTTGTGCATTTACAATATTCATTGATTTTTGCCATTGAAAAACATCATGTTATTCATATACCAGAAATGTTTGAAGCTACTGACTGAATGAAAGGAGCTGGCATCTCACTCTCTTTGAATCTTCTTTATCATGCTAGGATTAGCAGGAAAAAGCAAAAAATTTCAGAATTGCACCTTGCAATGCGGAGAAATTACTGTTTGTGCATTTACAATATTCATTGATTTTTGCCATTGAAAAACATGTTATTCATATACCAGAAATGTTTGAAGCTACTGACTGAATGAAAAGAGCTGGCATCTCACTCTCTTTGAATCTTCTTTACCATGCCAGGATTAGCAGGAAAAAGCAAAAAATTTCAGAATTGCACCTTGCAATGTGGAGATATTACTGTTTGTGCATTTACAATATTCATTGATTTTTGCCATTGAAAAACGTCCAGAAATGTTTGAAGCTACTGACTGAATGAAAGGAGCTGGCATCTCACTCTCTTTGAATCTTCTTTATCATGCTAGGATTAGCAGGAAAAAGCAAAAAATTTCAGAATTGCACCTTGCAATGCGGAGAAATTACTGTGTGTGCATTTACAATATTCATTGATTTTTGCCATTGAAAAACATCGTTATTCATATACCAGAAATGTTTGAAGCTACTGACTGAATGAAAAGAGCTGGCATCTCACTCTCTTTGAATCTTCTTTATCATGCCAGGATTAGCAGGAGAAAGCAAAAAATTTCAGAATTGCACCTTGCAATGTGGAGATATTACTGTTTGTGCATTTACAATATTCATTGATTTTTGCCATTGAAAAACATGTTATTCATATACCAGAAATGTTTGAAGCTACTGACTGAATGAAAAGAGCTGGCATCTCACTCTCTTTGAATCTTCTTTATCATGCCAGGATTAGCAGGAAAAAGCAAAAAATTTCAGAATTGCACCTTGCAATGTGGAGATATTACTGTTTGTGCATTTACAATATTCATTGATTTTTGCCATTGAAAAACGTCCAGAAATGTTTGAAGCTACTGACTGAATGAAAGGAGCTGGCATCTCACTCTCTTTGAATCTTCTTTATCATGCTAGGATTAGCAGGAAAAAGCAAAAAATTTCAGAATTGCACATTGCAATGCGGAGAAATTACTGTTTGTGCATTTACAATATTCATTGATTTTTGCCATTGAAAAACATCATGTTATTCATATACCAGAAATGTTTGAAGCTACTGACTGAATGAAAGGAGCTGGCATCTCACTCTCTTTGAATCTTCTTTATCATGCTAGGATTAGCAGGAAAAAGCAAAAAATTTCAGAATTGCACCTTGCAATGCGGAGAAATTACTGTTTGTGCATTTACAATATTCATTGATTTTTGCCATTGAAAAACATGTTATTCATATACCAGAAATGTTTGAAGCTACTGACTGAATGAAAAGAGCTGGCATCTCACTCTCTTTGAATCTTCTTTACCATGCCAGGATTAGCAGGAAAAAGCAAAAAATTTCAGAATTGCACCTTGCAATGTGGAGATATTACTGTTTGTGCATTTACAATATTCATTGATTTTTGCCATTGAAAAACGTCCAGAAATGTTTGAAGCTACTGACTGAATGAAAGGAGCTGGCATCTCACTCTCTTTGAATCTTCTTTATCATGCTAGGATTAGCAGGAAAAAGCAAAAAATTTCAGAATTGCACCTTGCAATGCGGAGAAATTACTGTTTGTGCATTTACAATGTTCATTGATTTTTGCCATTGAAAAACATGTTATTCATATACCAGAAATGTTTGAAGCTACTGACTGAATGAAAAGAGCTGGCATCTCACTCTCTTTGAATCTTCTTTATCATGCCAGGATTAGCAGGAAAAAGCAAAAAATTTCAGAATTGCACCTTGCAATGTGGAGATATTACTGTTTGTGCATTTACAATATTCATTGATTTTTGCCATTGAAAAACGTCCAGAAATGTTTGAAGCTACTGACTGAATGAAAGGAGCTGGCATCTCACTCTCTTTGAATCTTCTTTATCATGCTAGGATTAACAGGAAAAAGCAAAAAATTTCAGAATTGCACCTTGCAATGCGGAGAAATTACTGTTTGTGCATTTACAATATTCATTGATTTTTGCCATTGAAAAACATGTTATTCATATACCAGAAATGTTTTAAGCTACTGTCTGAATGAAAAGAGCTGGCATCTCACTCTCTTTGAATCTTCTTTATCATGCCAGGATTAGCAGGAAAAAGCAAAAAATTTCAGAATTGCACCTTGCAATGTGGAGATATTACTGTTTGTGCATTTACAATATTCATTGATTTTTGCCATTGAAAAACGTCCAGAAATGTTTGAAGCTACTGACTGAATGAAAGGAGCTGGCATCTCACTCTCTTTGAATCTTCTTTATCATGCTAGGATTAGCAGGAAAAAGCAAAAAATTTCAGAATTGCACCTTGCAATGCGGAGAAATTACTGTTTGTGCATTTACAATATTCATTGATTTTTGCCATTGAAAAACATGTTATTCATATACCAGAAATGTTTGAAGCTACTGACTGAATGAAAAGAGCTGGCATCTCACTTTCTTTGAATCTTCTTTATCATGCCAGGATTAGCAGGAAAAAGCAAAAAATTTCAGAATTGCACCTTGCAATGTGGAGATATTACTGTTTGTACATTTACAATATTCATTGATTTTTGCCATTGAAAAATGTCCAGAAATGTTTGAAGCTACTGACTGAATGAAAGGAGCTGGCATCTCACTCTCTTTGAATCTTCTTTATCATGCTAGGATTAGCAGGAAAAAGCAAAAAATTTCAGAATTGCACCTTGCAATGCGGAGAAATTACTGTGTGTGCATTTACAATATTCATTGATTTTTGCCATTGAAAAACATCGTTATTCATATACCAGAAATGTTTGAAGCTACTGACTGAATGAAAAGAGCTGGCATCTCACTCTCTTTGAATCTTCTTTATCATGCCAGGATTAGCAGGAAAAAGCAAAAAATTTCAGAATTGCACCTTGCAATGCGGAGAAATTACTGTTTGTGCATTTACAATATTCATTGATTTTTGCCATTGAAAAACGTCCAGAAATGTTTGAAGCTACTGACTGAATGAAAGGAGCTGGCATCTCACTCTCTTTGAATCTTCTTTATCATGCTAGGATTAGCAGGAAAAAGCAAAAAATTTCAGAATTGCACCTTGCAATGCGGAGAAATTACTGTTTGTGCATTTACAATATTCATTGATTTTTGCCATTGAAAAACATCATGTTATTCATATACCAGAAATGTTTGAAGCTACTGACTGAATGAAAAGAGCTGGCATCTCACTCTCTTTGAATCTTCTTTATCATGCCAGGATTAGCAGGAAAAAGCAAAAAATTTCAGAATTGCACCTTGCAATGCGGAGAAATTACTGTTTGTGCATTTACAATATTCATTGATTTTTGCCATTGAAAAACGTCCAGAAATGTTTGAAGCTACTGACTGAATGAAAGGAGCTGGCATCTCACTCTCTTTGAATATTCTTTATCATGCTAGGATTAGCAGGAAAAAGCAAAAAATTTCAGAATTGCACCTTGCAATGCGGAGAAATTACTGTTTGTGCATTTACAATATTCATTGATTTTTGCCATTGAAAAACATCATGTTATTCATATACCAGAAATGTTTGAAGCTACTGACTGAATGAAAAGAGCTGGCATCTCACTCTCTTTGAATCTTCTTTATCATGCTAAGAGGAGCAGGAAAAAGCAAAAAATTTCCGAATTGCACGTTGCAATGTGGAGATATTACTGTTTGTGCATTTACAATATTCATTGATTTTTGCCATTGAAAAACGTCCAGAAATGTTTGAAGCTACTGACTGAATGAAAGGAGCTGGCATCTCACTCTCTTTGAATCTTCTTTATCATGCTAGGATTAGCAGGAAAAAGCAAAAAATTTCAGAATTGCACCTTGCAATGCGGAGAAATTACTGTGTGTGCATTTACAATATTCATTGATTTTTGCCATTGAAAAACATCGTTATTCATATACCAGAAATGTTTGAAGCTACTGACTGAATGAAAAGAGCTGGCATCTCACTCTCTTTGAATCTTCTTTATCATGCCAGGATTAGCAGGAGAAAGCAAAAAATTTCAGAATTGCACCTTGCAATGTGGAGATATTACTGTTTGTGCATTTACAATATTCATTGATTTTTGCCATTGAAAAACATGTTATTCATATACCAGAAATGTTTGAAGCTACTGACTGAATGAAAAGAGCTGGCATCTCACTCTCTTTGAATCTTCTTTATCATGCTAGGATTAGCAGGAAAAAGCAAAAAATTTCAGAATTGCACCTTGCAATGCGGAGAAATTACTGTTTGTGCATTTACAATATTCATTGATTTTTGCCATTGAAAAACATGTTATTCATATACCAGAAATGTTTGAAGCTACTGACTGAATGAAAAGAGCTGGCATCTCACTCTCTTTGAATCTTCTTTACCATGCCAGGATTAGCAGGAAAAAGCAAAAAATTTCAGAATTGCACCTTGCAATGTGGAGATATTACTGTTTGTGCATTTACAATATTCATTGATTTTTGCCATTGAAAAACGTCCAGAAATGTTTGAAGCTACTGACTGAATGAAAGGAGCTGGCATCTCACTCTCTTTGAATCTTCTTTATCATGCTAGGATTAGCAGGAAAAAGCAAAAAATTTCAGAATTGCACATTGCAATGCGGAGAAATTACTGTTTGTGCATTTACAATATTCATTGATTTTTGCCATTGAAAAACATCATGTTATTCATATACCAGAAATGTTTGAAGCTACTGACTGAATGAAAGGAGCTGGCATCTCACTCTCTTTGAATCTTCTTTATCATGCTAGGATTAGCAGGAAAAAGCAAAAAATTTCAGAATTGCACCTTGCAATGCGGAGAAATTACTGTTTGTGCATTTACAATATTCATTGATTTTTGCCATTGAAAAACATGTTATTCATATACCAGAAATGTTTGAAGCTACTGACTGAATGAAAAGAGCTGGCATCTCACTCTCTTTGAATCTTCTTTACCATGCCAGGATTAGCAGGAAAAAGCAAAAAATTTCAGAATTGCACCTTGCAATGTGGAGATATTACTGTTTGTGCATTTACAATATTCATTGATTTTTGCCATTGAAAAACGTCCAGAAATGTTTGAAGCTACTGACTGAATGAAAGGAGCTGGCATCTCACTCTCTTTGAATCTTCTTTATCATGCTAGGATTAGCAGGAAAAAGCAAAAAATTTCAGAATTGCACCTTGCAATGCGGAGAAATTACTGTTTGTGCATTTACAATGTTCATTGATTTTTGCCATTGAAAAACATGTTATTCATATACCAGAAATGTTTGAAGCTACTGACTGAATGAAAAGAGCTGGCATCTCACTCTCTTTGAATCTTCTTTATCATGCCAGGATTAGCAGGAAAAAGCAAAAAATTTCAGAATTGCACCTTGCAATGTGGAGATATTACTGTTTGTGCATTTACAATATTCATTGATTTTTGCCATTGAAAAACGTCCAGAAATGTTTGAAGCTACTGACTGAATGAAAGGAGCTGGCATCTCACTCTCTTTGAATCTTCTTTATCATGCTAGGATTAACAGGAAAAAGCAAAAAATTTCAGAATTGCACCTTGCAATGCGGAGAAATTACTGTTTGTGCATTTACAATATTCATTGATTTTTGCCATTGAAAAACATGTTATTCATATACCAGAAATGTTTGAAGCTACTGTCTGAATGAAAAGAGCTGGCATCTCACTCTCTTTGAATCTTCTTTATCATGCCAGGATTAGCAGGAAAAAGCAAAAAATTTCAGAATTGCACCTTGCAATGTGGAGATATTACTGTTTGTGCATTTACAATATTCATTGATTTTTGCCATTGAAAAACGTCCAGAAATGTTTGAAGCTACTGACTGAATGAAAGGAGCTGGCATCTCACTCTCTTTGAATCTTCTTTATCATGCTAGGATTAGCAGGAAAAAGCAAAAAATTTCAGAATTGCACCTTGCAATGCGGAGAAATTACTGTTTGTGCATTTACAATATTCATTGATTTTTGCCATTGAAAAACATGTTATTCATATACCAGAAATGTTTGAAGCTACTGACTGAATGAAAAGAGCTGGCATCTCATTTTCTTTGAATCTTCTTTATCATGCCAGGATTAGCAGGAAAAAGCAAAAAATTTCAGAATTGCACCTTGCAATGTGGAGATATTACTGTTTGTACATTTACAATATTCATTGATTTTTGCCATTGAAAAATGTCCAGAAATGTTTGAAGCTACTGACTGAATGAAAGGAGCTGGCATCTCACTCTCTTTGAATCTTCTTTATCATGCTAGGATTAGCAGGAAAAAGCAAAAAATTTCAGAATTGCACCTTGCAATGCGGAGAAATTACTGTGTGTGCATTTACAATATTCATTGATTTTTGCCATTGAAAAACATCGTTATTCATATACCAGAAATGTTTGAAGCTACTGACTGAATGAAAAGAGCTGGCATCTCACTCTCTTTGAATCTTCTTTATCATGCCAGGATTAGCAGGAAAAAGCAAAAAATTTCAGAATTGCACCTTGCAATGCGGAGAAATTACTGTTTGTGCATTTACAATATTCATTGATTTTTGCCATTGAAAAACGTCCAGAAATGTTTGAAGCTACTGACTGAATGAAAGGAGCTGGCATCTCACTCTCTTTGAATCTTCTTTATCATGCTAGGATTAGCAGGAAAAAGCAAAAAATTTCAGAATTGCACCTTGCAATGCGGAGAAATTACTGTTTGTGCATTTACAATATTCATTGATTTTTGCCATTGAAAAACATCATGTTATTCATATACCAGAAATGTTTGAAGCTACTGACTGAATGAAAAGAGCTGGCATCTCACTCTCTTTGAATCTTCTTTATCATGCTAAGAGGAGCAGACAAAAGCAAAAAATTTCCGAATTGCACGTTGCAATGTGGAGATATTACTGTTTGTGCATTTACAATATTCATTGATTTTTGCCATTGAAAAACGTCCAGAAATGTTTGAAGCTACTGACTGAATGAAAGGAGCTGGCATCTCACTCTCTTTGAATCTTCTTTATCATGCTAGGATTAGCAGGAAAAAGCAAAAAATTTCAGAATTGCACCTTGCAATGCGGAGAAATTACTGTGTGTGCATTTACAATATTCATTGATTTTTGCCATTGAAAAACATCGTTATTCATATACCAGAAATGTTTGAAGCTACTGACTGAATGAAAAGAGCTGGCATCTCACTCTCTTTGAATCTTCTTTATCATGCCAGGATTAGCAGGAGAAAGCAAAAAATTTCAGAATTGCACCTTGCAATGTGGAGATATTACTGTTTGTGCATTTACAATATTCATTGATTTTTGCCATTGAAAAACATGTTATTCATATACCAGAAATGTTTGAAGCTACTGACTGAATGAAAAGAGCTGGCATCTCACTCTCTTTGAATCTTCTTTATCATGCCAGGATTAGCAGGAAAAAGCAAAAAATTTCAGAATTGCACCTTGCAATGTGGAGATATTACTGTTTGTGCATTTACAATATTCATTGATTTTTGCCATTGAAAAACGTCCAGAAATGTTTGAAGCTACTGACTGAATGAAAGGAGCTGGCATCTCACTCTCTTTGAATCTTCTTTATCATGCTAGGATTAGCAGGAAAAAGCAAAAAATTTCAGAATTGCACATTGCAATGCGGAGAAATTACTGTTTGTGCATTTACAATATTCATTGATTTTTGCCATTGAAAAACATCATGTTATTCATATACCAGAAATGTTTGAAGCTACTGACTGAATGAAAGGAGCTGGCATCTCACTCTCTTTGAATCTTCTTTATCATGCTAGAATTAGCAGGAAAAAGCAAAAAATTTCAGAATTGCACCTTGCAATGCGGAGAAATTACTGTTTGTGCATTTACAATATTCATTGATTTTTGCCATTGAAAAACATGTTATTCATATACCAGAAATGTTTGAAGCTACTGACTGAATGAAAAGAGCTGGCATCTCACTCTCTTTGAATCTTCTTTACCATGCCAGGATTAGCAGGAAAAAGCAAAAAATTTCAGAATTGCACCTTGCAATGTGGAGATATTACTGTTTGTGCATTTACAATATTCATTGATTTTTGCCATTGAAAAACGTCCAGAAATGTTTGAAGCTACTGACTGAATGAAAGGAGCTGGCATCTCACTCTCTTTGAATCTTCTTTATCATGCTAGGATTAGCAGGAAAAAGCAAAAAATTTCAGAATTGCACCTTGCAATGCGGAGAAATTACTGTTTGTGCATTTACAATATTCATTGATTTTTGCCATTGAAAAACATGTTATTCATATACCAGAAATGTTTGAAGCTACTGACTGAATGAAAAGAGCTGGCATCTCACTCTCTTTGAATCTTATTTATCATGCCAGGATTAGCAGGAAAAAGCAAAAAATTTCAGAATTGCACCTTGCAATGTGGAGATATTACTGTTTGTGCATTTACAATATTCATTGATTTTTGCCATTGAAAAACGTCCAGAAATGTTTGAAGCTACTGACTGAATGAAAGGAGCTGGCATCTCACTCTCTTTGAATCTTCTTTATCATGCTAGGATTAACAGGAAAAAGCAAAAAATTTCAGAATTGCACCTTGCAATGCGGAGAAATTACTGTTTGTGCATTTACAATATTCATTGATTTTTGCCATTGAAAAACATGTTATTCATATACCAGAAATGTTTGAAGCTACTGTCTGAATGAAAAGAGCTGGCATCTCACTCTCTTTGAATCTTCTTTATCATGCCAGGATTAGCAGGAAAAAGCAAAAAATTTCAGAATTGCACCTTGCAATGTGGAGATATTACTGTTTGTGCATTTACAATATTCATTGATTTTTGCCATTGAAAATCGTCCAGAAATGTTTGAAGCTACTGACTGAATGAAAGGAGCTGGCATCTCACTCTCTTTGAATCTTCTTTATCATGCTAGGATTAGCAGGAAAAAGCAAAAAATTTCAGAATTGCACCTTGCAATGCGGAGAAATTACTGTTTGTGCATTTACAATATTCATTGATTTTTGCCATTGAAAAACATGTTATTCATATACCAGAAATGTTTGAAGCTACTGACTGAATGAAAAGAGCTGGAATCTCACTTTCTTTGAATCTTCTTTATCATGCCAGGATTAGCAGGAAAAAGCAAAAAATTTCAGAATTGCACCTTGCAATGTGGAGATATTACTGTTTGTACATTTACAATATTCATTGATTTTTGCCATTGAAAAATGTCCAGAAATGTTTGAAGCTACTGACTGAATGAAAGGAGCTGGCATCTCACTCTCTTTGAATCTTCTTTATCATGCTAGGATTAGCAGGAAAAAGCAAAAAATTTCAGAATTGCACCTTGCAATGCGGAGAAATTACTGTGTGTGCATTTACAATATTCATTGATTTTTGCCATTGAAAAACATCGTTATTCATATACCAGAAATGTTTGAAGCTACTGACTGAATGAAAAGAGCTGGCATCTCACTCTCTTTGTATCTTCTTTTTCATGCCAGGATTAGCAGGAAAAAGCAAAAAATTTCAGAATTGCACCTTGCAATGTGGAGATATTACTGTTTGTGCATTTACAATATTCATTGATTTTTGCCATTGAAAAACGTCCAGAAATGTTTGAAGCTACTGACTGAATGAAAGGAGCTGGCATCTCACTCTCTTTGAATCTTCTTTATCATGCTAGGATTAGCAGGAAAAAGCAAAAAATTTCAGAATTGCACATTGCAATGCGGAGAAATTACTGTTTGTGCATTTACAATATTCATTGATTTTTGCCATTGAAAAACATCATGTTATTCATATACCAGAAATGTTTGAAGCTACTGACTGAATGAAAGGAGCTGGCATCTCACTCTCTTTGAATCTTCTTTATCATGCTAGGATTAGCAGGAAAAAGCAAAAAATTTCAGAATTGCACCTTGCAATGTGGAGATATTACTGTTTGTGCATTTACAATATTCATTGATTTTTGCCATTGAAAAACATGTTATTCATATACCAGAAATGTTTGAAGCTACTGACTGAATGAAAAGAGCTGGCATCTCACTCTCTTTGAATCTTCTTTATCATGCCAGGATTAGCAGGAAAAAGCAAAAAATTTCAGAATTGCACCTTGCAATGCGGAGAAATTACTGTTTGTGCATTTACAATATTCATTGATTTTTGCCATTGAAAAACGTCCAGAAATGTTTGAAGCTACTGACTGAATGAAAGGAGCTGGCATCTCACTCTCTTTGAATCTTCTTTATCATGCTAGGATTAGCAGGAAAAAGCAAAAAATTTCAGAATTGCACCTTGCAATGCGGAGAAATTACTGTTTGTGCATTTACAATATTCATTGATTTTTGCCATTGAAAAACATCATGTTATTCATATACCAGAAATGTTTGAAGCTACTGACTGAATGAAAAGAGCTGGCATCTCACTCTCTTTGAATCTTCTTTATCATGCTAAGAGGAGCAGGAAAAAGCAAAAAATTTCCGAATTGCACCTTGCAATGTGGAGATATTACTGTTTGTGCATTTACAATATTCATTGATTTTTGCCATTGAAAAACGTCCAGAAATGTTTGAAGCTACTGACTGAATGAAAGGAGCTGGCATCTCACTCTCTTTGAATCTTCTTTATCATGCTAGGATTAGCAGGAAAAAGCAAAAAATTTCAGAATTGCACCTTGCAATGCGGAGAAATTACTGTGTGTGCATTTACAATATTCATTGATTTTTGCCATTGAAAAACATCGTTATTCATATACCAGAAATGTTTGAAGCTACTGACTGAATGAAAAGAGCTGGCATCTCACTCTCTTTGAATCTTCTTTATCATGCCAGGATTAGCAGGAAAAAGCAAAAAATTTCAGAATTGCACCTTGCAATGTGGAGATATTACTGTTTGTGCATTTACAATATTCATTGATTTTTGCCATTGAAAAACATGTTATTCATATACCAGAAATGTTTGAAGCTACTGACTGAATGAAAAGAGCTGGCATTTCACTCTCTTTGAATCTTCTTTATCATGCCAGGATTAGCAGGAAAAAGCAAAAAATTTCAGAATTGCACCTTGCAATGTGGAGATATTACTGTTTGTGCATTTACAATATTCATTGATTTTTGCCATTGAAAAACGTCCAGAAATGTTTGAAGCTACTGACTGAATGAAAGGAGCTGGCATCTCACTCTCTTTGAATCTTCTTTATCATGCTAGGATTAGCAGGAAAAAGCAAAAAATTTCAGAATTGCACATTGCAATGCGGAGAAATTACTGTTTGTGCATTTACAATATTCATTGATTTTTGCCATTGAAAAACATCATGTTATTCATATACCAGAAATGTTTGAAGCTACTGACGGAATGAAAGGAGCTGGCATCTCACTCTCTTTGAATCTTTTTATCATGCTAGGATTAGCAGGAAAAAGCAAAAAATTTCAGAATTGCACCTTGCAATGCGGAGAAATTACTGTTTGTGCATTTACAATATTCATTGATTTTTGCCATTGAAAAACATGTTATTCATATACCAGAAATGTTTGAAGCTACTGACTGAATGAAAAGAGCTGGCATCTCACTCTCTTTGAATCTTCTTTATCATGCCAGGATTAGCAGGAAAAAGCAAAAAATTTCAGAATTGCACCTTGCAATGTGGAGATATTACTGTTTGTGCATTTACAATATTCATTGATTTTTGCCATTGAAAAACGTCCAGAAATGTTTGAAGCTACTGACTGAAAGAAAGGAGCTGGCATCTCACTCTCTTTGAATCTTCTTTATCATGCTAGGATTAGCAGGAAAAAGCAAAAAATTTCAGAATTGCACCTTGCAATGCGGAGAAATCACTGTTTGTGCATTTACAATATTCATTGATTTTTGCCATTGAAAAACATGTTATTCATATACCAGAAATGTTTGAAGCTACTGACTGAATGAAAAGAGCTGGCATCTCACTCTCTTTGAATCTTCTTTATCATGCCAGGATTAGCAGGAAAAAGCAAAAAATTTCAGAATTGCACCTTGCAATGTGGAGATATTACTGTTTGTGCATTTACAATATTCATTGATTTTTGCCATTGAAAAACGTCCAGAAATGTTTGAAGCTACTGACTGAATGAAAGGAGCTGGCATCTCACTCTCTTTGAATCATCTTTATCATGCTAGGATTAGCAGGAAAAAGCAAAAAATTTCAGAATTGCACCTTGCAATGCGGAGAAATTACTGTGTGTGCATTTACAATATTCATTGATTTTTGCCATTGAAAAACATCGTTATTCATATACCAGAAATGTTTGAAGCTACTGACTGAATGAAAAGAGCTGGCATCTCACTCTCTTTGAATCTTCTTTATCATGCCAGGATTAGCAGGAAAAAGCAAAAAATTTCAGAATTGCACCTTGCAATGTGGAGATATTACTGTTTGTGCATTTACAATATTCATTGATTTTTGCCATTGAAAAACGTCCAGAAATGTTTGAAGCTACTGACTGAATGAAAGGAGCTGGCATCTCACTCTCTTTGAATCTTCTTTATCATGCTAGGATTAGCAGGAAAAAGCAAAAAATTTCAGAATTGCACATTGCAATGCGGAGAAATTACTGTTTGTGCATTTACAATATTCATTGATTTTTGCCATTGAAAAACATCATGTTATTCATATACCAGAAATGTTTGAAGCTACTGACTGAATGAAAGGAGCTGGCATCTCACTCTCTTTGAATCTTCTTTATCATGCTAGGATTAGCAGGAAAAAGCAAAAAATTTCAGAATTGCTCCTTGCAATGTGGAGATATTACTGTTTGTGCATTTACAATATTCATAGATTTTTGCCATTGAAAAACATGTTATTCATATACCAGAAATGTTTGAAGCTACTGACTGAATGAAAAGAGCTGGCATCTCACTCTCTTTGAATCTTCTTTATCATGCCAGGATTAGCAGGAAAAAGCAAAAAATTTCAGAATTGCACATTGCAATGCGGAGAAATTACTGTTTGTGCATTTACAATATTCATTGATTTTTGCCATTGAAAAACATCATGTTATTCATATACCAGAAATGTTTGAAGCTACTGACTGAATGAAAGGAGCTGGCATCTCACTCTCTTTGAATCTTCTTTATCATGCTAGGATTAGCAGGAAAAAGCAAAAAATTTCAGAATTGCACCTTGCAATGTGGAGATATTACTGTTTGTGCATTTACAATATTCATTGATTTTTGCCATTGAAAAACATGTTATTCATATACCAGAAATGTTTGAAGCTACTGACTGAATGAAAAGAGCTGGCATCTCACTCTCTTTGAATCTTCTTTATCATGCCAGGATTAGCAGGAAAAAGCAAAAAATTTCAGAATTGCACCTTGCAATGTGGAGATATTACTGTTTGTGCATTTACAATATTCATTGATTTTTGCCATTGAAAAATGTCCAGAAATGTTTGAAGCTACTGACTGAATGAAAGGAGCTGGCATCTCACTCTCTTTGAATCTTCTTTATCATGCTAGGATTAGCAGGAAAAAGCAAAAAATTTCAGAATTGCACCTTGCAATGCGGAGAAATTACTGTTTGTGCATTTACAATATTCATTGATTTTTGCCATTGAAAAACATCATGTTATTCATATACCAGAAATGTTTGAAGCTACTGGCTGAATGAAAGGAGCTGGCATCTCACTCTCTTTGAATCTTCTTTATCATGCTAGGATTAGCAGGAAAAAGCAAAAAATTTCAGAATTGCACCTTGCAATGCGGAGAAATTACTGTTTGTGCATTTACAATATTCATTGATTTTTGCCATTGAAAAACGTCCAGAAATGTTTGAAGCTACTGACTGAATGAAAGGAGCTGGCATCTCACTCTCTTTGAATCTTCTTTATCATGCTAGGATTAGCAGGAAAAAGCAAAAAATTTCAGAATTGCACCTTGCAATGCGGAGAAATTACTGTTTGTGCATTTACAATATTCATTGATTTTTGCCATTGAAAAACATCATGTTATTCATATACCAGAAATGTTTGAAGCTACTGACTGAATGAAAAGAGCTGGCATCTCACTCTCTTTGAATCTTCTTTATCATGCTAAGAGGAGCAGGAAAAAGCAATAAATTTCAGAATTGCACGTTGCAATGTGGAGATATTACTGTTTGTGCATTTACAATATTCATTGATTTTTGCCATTGAAAAACATCGTTATTCATATACCAGAAATGTTTGAAGCTACTGACTGAATGAAAAGAGCTGGCATCTCACTCTCTTTGAATCTTCTTTATCATGCCAGGATTAGCAGGAAAAAGCAAAAAATTTCAGAATTGCACCTTGCAATGTGGAGATATTACTGTTTGTGCATTTACAATATTCATTGATTTTTGCCATTGAAAAACATGTTATTCATATACCAGAAATGTTTGAAGCTACTGACTGAATGAAAAGAGCTGGCATCTCACTCTCTTTGAATCTTCTTTATCATGCCAGGATTAGCAGGAAAAAGCAAAAAATTTCAGAATTGCACCTTGCAATGTGGAGATATTACTGTTTGTGCATTTACAATATTCATTGATTTTTGCCATTGAAAAACATGTTATTCATATACCAGAAATGTTTGAAGCTACTGACTGAATGAAAAGAGCTGGCATCTCACTCTCTTTGAATCTTCTTTATCATGCCAGGATTAGCAGGAAAAAGCAAAAAATTTCAGAATTGCACCTTGCAATGTGGAGATATTACTGTTTGTGCATTTACAATATTCATTGATTTTTGCCATTGAAAAACGTCCAGAAATGTTTGAAGCTACTGACTGAATGAAAGGAGCTGGCATCTCACTCTCTTTGAATCTTCTTTATCATGCTAGGATTAGCAGGAAAAAGCAAAAAATTTCAGAATTGCACATTGCAATGCGGAGAAATTACTGTTTGTGCATTTACAATATTCATTGATTTTTGCCATTGAAAAACATCATGTTATTCATATACCAGAAATGTTTGAAGCTACTGACTGAATGAAAGGAGCTGGCATCTCACTCTCTTTGAATCTTCTTTATCATGCTAGGATTAGCAGGAAAAAGCAAAAAATTTCAGAATTGCACCTTGCAATGCGGAGAAATTACTGTTTGTGCATTTACAATATTCATTGATTTTTGCCATTGAAAAACATGTTATTCATATACCAGAAATGTTTGAAGCTACTGACTGAATGAAAAGAGCTGGCATCTCACTCTCTTTGAATCTTCTTTATCATGCCAGGATTAGCAGGAAAAAGCAAAAAATTTCAGAATTGCACCTTGCAATGTGGAGATATTACTGTTTGTGCATTTACAATATTCATTGATTTTTGCCATTGAAAAACGTCCAGAAATGTTTGAAGCTACTGACTGAATGAAAGGAGCTGGCATCTCACTCTCTTTGAATCTTCTTTATCATGCTAGGATTAGCAGGAAAAAGCAAAAAATTTCAGAATTGCACCTTGCAATGCGGAGAAATTACTGTGTGTGCATTTACAATATTCATTGATTTTTGCCATTGAAAAACATCGTTATTCATATACCAGAAATGTTTGAAGCTACTGACTGAATGAAAAGAGCTGGCATCTCACTCTGTTTGAATCTTCTTTATCATGCCAGGATTAGCAGGAAAAAGCAAAAAATTTCAGAATTGCACCTTGCAATGTAGAGATATTACTGTTTGTGCATTTACAATATTCATTGATTTTTGCCATTGAAAAACGTCCAGAAATGTTTGAAGCTACTGACTGAAAGAAAGGAGCTGGCATCTCACTCTCTTTGAATCTTCTTTATCATGCTAGGATTAGCAGGAAAAAGCAAAAAATTTCAGAATTGCACATTGCAATGCGGAGAAATTACTGTTTGTACATTTACAATATTCATTGATTTTTGCCATTGAAAAACATCATGTTATTCATATACCAGAAATGTTTGAAGCTACTGACTGAATGAAAGCAGCTGGCATCTCACTCTCTTTGAATCTTCTTTATGATGCTAGGATTATCAGGAAAAAGCAAAAAATTTCAGAGTTTCACCTTGCAATGTGGAGATATTACTGTTTGTGCATTTACAATATTCATAGATTTTTGCCATTGAAAAACATGTTATTCATATACCAGAAATGTTTGAAGCTACTGACTGAATGAAAAGAGCTGGCATCTCACTCTCTTTGAATCTTCTTTATCATGCCAGGATTAGCAGGAAAAAGCAAAAAATTTCAGAATTGCACATTGCAATGAGGAGAAATTACTGTTTGTGCATTTACAATATTCATTGATTTTTGCCATTGAAAAACATCATGTTATTCATATACCAGAAATGTTTGAAGCTACTGACTGAATGAAAGGAGCTGGCATCTCAATCTCTTTGAATCTTCTTTATCATGCTAGGATTAGCAGGAAAAAGCAAAAAATTTCAGAATTGCACCTTGCAATGTGGAGATATTACTGTTTGTGCATTTACAATATTCATTGATTTTTGCCATTGAAAAACATGTTATTCATATACCAGAAATGTTTGAAGCTACTGACTGAATGAAAAGAGCTGGCATCTCACTCTCTTTGAATCTTCTTTATCATGCCAGGATTAGCAGGAAAAAGCAAAAAATTTCAGAATTGCACCTTGCAATGTGGAGATATTACTGTTTGTGCATTTACAATATTCATTGATTTTTGCCATTGAAAAATGTCCAGAAATGTTTGAAGCTACTGACTGAATGAAAGGAGCTGGCATCTCACTCTCTTTGAATCTTCTTTATCATGCTAGGATTAGCAGGAAAAAGCAAAAAATTTCAGAATTGCACCTTGCAATGCGGAGAAATTACTGTTTGTGCATTTACAATATTCATTGATTTTTGCCATTGAAAAACATCATGTTATTCATATACCAGAAATGTTTGAAGCTACTGACTGAATGAAAGGAGCTGGCATCTCACTCTCTTTGAATCTTCTTTATCATGCTAGGATTAGCAGGAAAAAGCAAAAAATTTCAGAATTGCACCTTGCAATGCGGAGAAATTACTGTTTGTGCATTTACAATATTCATTGATTTTTGCCATTGAAAAACGTCCAGAAATGTTTGAAGCTACTGACTGAATGAAAGGAGCTGGCATCTCACTCTCTTTGAATCTTCTTTATCATGCTAGGATTAGCAGGAAAAAGCAAAAAATTTCAGAATTGCACCTTGCAATGCGGAGAAATTACTGTTTGTGCATTTACAATATTCATTGATTTTTGCCATTGAAAAACATCATGTTATTCATATACCAGAAATGTTTGAAGCTACTGACTGAATGAAAAGAGCTGGCATCTCACTCTCTTTGAATCTTCTTTATCATGCTAAGAGGAGCAGGAAAAAGCAAAAAATTTCAGAATTGCACGTTGCAATGTGGAGATATTACTGTTTGTGCATTTACAATATTCATTGATTTTTGCCATTGAAAAACATCGTTATTCATATACCAGAAATGTTTGAAGCTACTGACTGAATGAAAAGAGCTGGCATCTCACTCTCTTTGAATCTTCTTTATCATACCAGGATTAGCAGGAAAAAGCAAAAAATTTCAGAATTGCACCTTGCAATGTGGAGATATTACTGTTTGTGCATTTACAATATTCATTGATTTTTGCCATTGAAAAACATGTTATTCATATACCAGAAATGTTTGAAGCTACTGACTGAATGAAAAGAGCTGGCATCTCACTCTCTTTGAATCTTCTTTATCATGCCAGGATTAGAAGGAAAAAGCAAAAAATTTCAGAATTGCACCTTGCAATGTGGAGATATTACTGTTTGTGCATTTACAATATTCATTGATTTTTGCCATTGAAAAACGTCCAGAAATGTTTGAAGCTACTGACTGAATGAAAGGAGCTGGCATCTCACTCTCTTTGAATCTTCTTTATCATGCTAGGATTAGCAGGAAAAAGCAAAAAATTTCAGAATTGCACATTGCAATGCGGAGAAATTACTGTTTGTGCATTTACAATATTCATTGATTTTTGCCATTGAAAAACATCATGTTATTCATATACCAGAAATGTTTGAAGCTACTGACTGAATGAAAGGAGCTGGCATCTCACTCTCTTTGAATCTTCTTTATCATGCTAGGATTAGCAGGAAAAAGCAAAAAATTTCAGAATTGCACCTTGCAATGCGGAGAAATTACTGTTTGTGCATTTACAATATTCATTGATTTTTGCCATTGAAAAACATGTTATTCATATACCAGAAATGTTTGAAGCTACTGACTGAATGAAAAGAGCTGGCATCTCACTCTCTTTGAATCTTCTTTATCATGCCAGGATTAGCAGGAAAAAGCAAAAAATTTCAGAATTGCACCTTGCAATGTGGAGATATTACTGTTTGTGCATTTACAATATTCATTGATTTTTGCCATTGAAAAACGTCCAGAAATGTTTGAAGCTACTGACTGAATGAAAGGAGCTGGCATCTCACTCTCTTTGAATCTTCTTTATCATGCTAGGATTAGCAGGAAAAAGCAAAAAATTTCAGAATTGCACCTTGCAATGCGGAGAAATTACTGTTTGTGCATTTACAATATTCATTGATTTTTGCCATTGAAAAACATGTTATTCATATACCAGAAATGTTTGAAGCTACTGACTGAATGAAAAGAGCTGGCATCTCACTCTCTTTGAATCTTCTTTATCATGCCAGGATTAGCAGGAAAAAGCAAAAAATTTCAGAATTGCACTTTGCAATGTGGAGATATTACTGTTTGTGCATTTACAATATTCATTGATTTTTGCCATTGAAAAACGTCCAGAAATGTTTGAAGCTACTGACTGAATGAAAGGAGCTGGCATCTCACTCTCTTTGAATCTTCTTTATCATGCTAGGATTAGCAGGAAAAAGCAAAAAATTTCAGAATTGCACCTTGCAATGCGGAGAAATTACTGTGTGTGCATTTACAATATTCATTGATTTTTGCCATTGAAAAACATCGTTATTCATATACCAGAAATGTTTGAAGCTACTGACTGAATGAAAAGAGCTGGCATCTCACTCTCTTTGAATCTTCTTTATCATGCCAGGATTAGCAGGAAAAAGCAAAAAATTTCAGAATTGCACCTTGCAATGTGGAGATATTACTGTTTGTGCATTTACAATATTCATTGATTTTTGCCATTGAAAAACATGTTATTCATATACCAGAAATGTTTGAAGCTACTGACTGAATGAAAAGAGCTGGCATCTCATTCTCTTTGAATCTTCTTTATCATGCCAGGATTAGCAGGAAAAAGCAAAAATTTTCAGAATTGCACCTTGCAATGTGGAGATATTACTGTTTGTGCATTTACAATATTCATTGATTTTTACCATTGAAAAACGTCCAGAAATGTTTGAAGCTACTGACTGAATGAAAGGAGCTGGCATCTCACTCTCTTTGAATCTTCTTTATCATGCTAGGATTAGCAGGAAAAAGCAAAAAATTTCAGAATTGCACATTGCAATGCGGAGAAATTACTGTTTGTGCATTTACAATATTCATTGATTTTTGCCATTGAAAAACATCATGTTATTCATATACCAGAAATGTTTGAAGCTACTGACTGAATGAAAGGAGCTGGCATCTCACTCTCTTTGAATCTTCTTTATCATGCTAGGATTAGCAGGAAAAAGCAAAAAATTTCAGAATTGCACCTTGCAATGCGGAGAAATTACTGTTTGTGCATTTACAATATTCATTGATTTTTGCCATTGAAAAACATGTTATTCATATACCAGAAATGTTTGAAGCTACTGACTGAATGAAAAGAGCTTCATCTCACTCTCTTTGAATCTTCTTTATCATGCCAGGATTAGCAGGAAAAAGCAAAAAATTTCAGAATTGCACCTTGCAATGTGGAGATATTACTGTTTGTGCATTTACAATATTCATTGATTTTTGCCATTGAAAAACGTCCAGAAATGTTTGAAGCTACTGACTGAATGAAAGGAGCTGGCATCTCACTCTCTTTGAATCTTCTTTATCATGCTAGGATTAGCAGGAAAAAGCAAAAAATTTCAGAATTGCACCTTGCAATGCGGAGAAATTACTGTTTGTGCATTTACAATATTCATTGATTTTTGCCATTGAAAAACATGTTATTCATATACCAGAAATGTTTGAAGCTACTGACTGAATGAAAAGAGCTGGCATCTCACTCTCTTTGAATCTTCTTTATCATGCCAGGATTAGCAGGAAAAAGCAAAAAATTTCAGAATTGCACCTTGCAATGTGGAGATATTACTGTTTGTGCATTTACAATATTCATTGATTTTTGCCATTGAAAAACGTCCAGAAATGTTTGAAGCTACTGACTGAATGAAAGGAGCTGGCATCTCACTCTCTTTGAATCTTCTTTATCATGCTAGGATTAGCAGGAAAAAGCAAAAAATTTCAGAATTGCACCTTGCAATGCGGAGAAATTACTGTGTGTGCATTTACAATATTCATTGATTTTTGCCATTGAAAAACATCGTTATTCATATACCAGAAATGTTTGAAGCTACTGACTGAATGAAAAGAGCTGGCATCTCACTCTCTTTGAATCTTCTTTATCATGCCAGGATTAGCAGGAAAAAGCAAAAAATTTCAGAATTGCACCTTGCAATGTGGAGATATTACTGTTTGTGCATTTACAATATTCATTGATTTTTGCCATTGAAAAACATGTTATTCATATACCAGAAATGTTTGAAGCTACTGACTGAATGAAAAGAGCTGGCATCTCACTCTCTTTGAATCTTCTTTATCATGCCAGGATTAGCAGGAAAAAGCAAAAAATTTCAGAATTGCACCTTGCAATGTGGAGATATTACTGTTTGTGCATTTACAATATTCATTGATTTTTGCCATTGAAAAACGTCCAGAAATGTTTGAAGCTACTGACTGAATGAAAGGAGCTGGCATCTCACTCTCTTTGAATCTTCTTTATCATGCTAGGATTAGCAGGAAAAAGCAAAAAATTTCAGAATTGCACATTGCAATGCGGAGAAATTACTGTTTGTGCATTTACAATATTCATTGATTTTTGCCATTGAAAAACATCATGTTATTCATATACCAGAAATGTTTGAAGCTACTGACTGAATGAAAGGAGCTGGCATCTCACTCTCTTTGAATCTTCTTTATCATGCTAGGATTAGCAGGAAAAAGCAAAAAATTTCAGAATTGCACCTTGCAATGCGGAGAAATTACTGTTTGTGCATTTACAATATTCATTGATTTTTGCCATTGAAAAACATGTTATTCATATACCAGAAATGTTTGAAGCTACTGACTGAATGAAAAGAGCTGGCATCTCACTCTCTTTGAATCTTCTTTATCATGCCAGGATTAGCAGGAAAAAGCAAAAAATTTCAGAATTGCACCTTGCAATGTGGAGATATTACTGTTTGTGCATTTACAATATTCATTGATTTTTGCCATTGAAAAACGTCCAGAAATGTTTGAAGCTACTGACTGAATGAAAGGAGCTGGCATCTCACTCTCTTTGAATCTTCTTTATCATGCTAGGATTAGCAGGAAAAAGCAAAAAATTTCAGAATTGCACCTTGCAATGCGGAGAAATTACTGTTTGTGCATTTACAATATTCATTGATTTTTGCCATTGAAAAACATGTTATTCAGATACCAGAAATGTTTGAAGCTACTGACTGAATGAAAAGAGCTGGCATCTCACTCTCTTTGAATCTTCTTTATCATGCCAGGATTAGCAGGAAAAAGCAAAAAATTTCAGAATTGCACCTTGCAATGTGGAGATATTACTGTTTGTGCATTTACAATATTCATTGATTTTTGCCATTGAAAAACGTCCAGAAATGTTTGAAGCTACTGACTGAATGAAAGGAGCTGGCATCTCACTCTCTTTGAATCTTCTTTATCATGCTAGGATTAGCAGGAAAAAGCAAAAAATTTCAGAATTGCACATTGCAATGCGGAGAAATTACTGTTTGTGCATTTACAATATTCATTGATTTTTGCCATTGAAAAACATCATGTTATTCATATACCAGAAATGTTTGAAGCTACTGACTGAATGAAAGGAGCTGGCATCTCACTCTCTTTGAATCTTCTTTATCATGCTAGTATTAGCAGGAAAAAGCAAAAAATTTCAGAATTGCACCTTGCAATGCGGAGAAATTACTGTTTGTGCATTTACAATATTCATTGATTTTTGCCATTGAAAAACATATTATTCATATACCAGAAATGTTTGAAGCTACTGACTGAATGAAAAGAGCTGGCATCTCACTCTCTTTGAATCTTCTTTATCATGCCAGGATTAGCAGGAAAAAGCAAAAAATTTCAGAATTGCACCTTGCAATGTGGAGATATTACTGTTTGTGCATTTACAATATTCATTGATTTTTGCCATTGAAAAACGTCCAGAAATGTTTGAAGCTACTGACTGAATGAAAGGAGCTGGCATCTCACTCTCTTTGAATCTTCTTTATCATGCTAGGATAAGCAGGAAAAAGCAAAAAATTTCAGAATTGCACCTTGCAATGCGGAGAAATTACTGCTTGTGCATTTACAATATTCATTGATTTTTGCCATTGAAAAACATCATGTTATTCATATACCAGAAATGTTTGAAGCTACTGACTGAATGAAAAGAGCTGGCATCTCACTCTCTTTGAATCTTCTTTATCATGCTAAGAGGAGCAGGAAAAAGCAAAAAATTTCAGAATTGCACGTTGCAATGTGGAGATATTACTGTTTGTGTATTTACAATATTCATTGATTTTTGCCATTGAAAAACGTCCAGAAATGTTTGAAGCTACTGACTGAATGAAAGGAGCTAGCATCTCACTCTCTTTGAATCTTCTTTATCATGCTAGGATTAGCAGGAAAAAGCAAAAAATTTCAGAATTGCACCTTGCAATGCGGAGAAATTACTGTTTGTGCATTTACAATATTCATTGATTTTTGCCATTGAAAAACATCATGTTATTCATATACCAGAAATGTTTGAAGCCACTGACTGAATGAAAAGAGCTGGTATCTCACTCTCTTTGAATCTTCTTTATCATGCCAGGATTAGCAGGAAAAAGCAAAAAATTTCAGAATTGCACCTTGCAATGTGGAGATATTACTGTTTGTGCATTTACAATATTCATTGATTTTTGCCATTGAAAAACGTCCAGAAATGTTTGAAGCTACTGACTGAATGAAAGGAGCTGGCATCTCACTCTCTTTGAATCTTCTTTATCATGCTAGGATTAGCAGGAAAAAGCAAAAAATTTCAGAATTGCACCTTGCAATGCGGAGAAATTACTGTTTGTGCATTTACAATATTCATTGATTTTTGCCATTGAAAAACATCATGTTATTCATATACCAGAAATGTTTGAAGCTACTGACTGAATGAAAGGAGCTGGCATCTCACTCTCTTTGAATCTTCTTTATCATGCCAGGATTAGCAGGAAAAAGCAAAAAATTTCAGAATTGCACCTTGCAATGTGCAGATATTACTGTTTATGCATTTACAATATTCATTGATTTTTGCCATTGAAAAACATGTTATTCAGATACCAGAAATGTTTGAAGCTACTGACTGAATGAAAAGAGCTGGCATCTCACTCTCTTTGAATCTTCTTTATCATGCCAGGATTAGCAGGAAAAAGCAAAAAATTTCAGAATTGCACCTTGCAATGTGGAGATATTACTGTTTGTGCATTTACAATATTCATTGATTTTTGCCATTGAAAAACATGTTATTCATATACCAGAAATGTTTGAAGCTACTGACTGAATGAAAAGAGCTGGCATCTCACTCTCTTTGAATCTTCTTTATCATGCTAAGAGGAGCAGGAAAAAGCAAAAAATTTCAGAATTGCACATTGCAATGTGGAGATATTACTGTTTGTGTATTTACAATATTCATTGATTTTTGCCATTGAAAAACGTCCAGAAATGTTTGAAGCTACTGACTGAATGAAAGGAGCTAGCATCTCACTCTCTTTGAATCTTCTTTATCATGCTAGGATTAGCAGGAAAAAGCAAAAAATTTCAGAATTGCACCTTGCAATGCGGAGAAATTACTGTTTGTGCATTTACAATATTCATTGATTTTTGCCATTGAAAAACATCATGTTATTCATATACCAGAAATGTTTGAAGCTACTGACTGAATGAAAGGAGCTGGCATCTCACTCTCTTTGAATCTTCTTTATCATGCTAGGATTAGCAGGAAAAAGCAAAAAATTTCAGAATTGCACCTTGCAATGTGGAGATATTACTGTTTGTGCATTTACAATATTCATTGATTTTTGCCATTGAAAAACGTCCAGAAATGTTTGAAGCTACTGACTGAATGAAAGGAGCTGGCATCTCACTCTCTTTGAATCTTCTTTATCATGCTAGGATTAGCAGGAAAAAGCAAAAAATTTCAGAATTGCACCTTGCAATGCGGAGAAATTACTGTGTGTGAATTTACAATATTCATTGATTTTTGCCATTGAAAAACATCGTTATTCATATACCAGAAATGTTTGAAGCTACTGACTGAATGAAAAGAGCTGGCATCTCACTCTCTTTGAATCTTCTTTATCATGCCAGGATTAGCAGGAAAAAGCAAAAAATTTCAGAATTGCACCTTGCAATGTGGAGATATTACTGTTTGTGCATTTACAATATTCATTGATTTTTGCCATTGAAAAACATGTTATTCATATACCAGAAATGTTTGAAGCTACTGACTGAATGAAAAGAGCTGGCATCTCACTCTCTTTGAATCTTCTTTATCATGCCAGGATTAGCAGGAAAAAGCAAAAAATTTCAGAATTGCACGTTGCAATGTGGAGATATTACTGTTTGTGCATTTACAATATTCATTGATTTTTGCCATTGAAAAACGTCCAGAAATGTTTGAAGCTACTGACTGAATGAAAGGAGCTGGCATCTCACTCTCTTTGAATCTTCTTTATCATGCTAGGATTAGCAGGAAAAAGCAAAAAATTTCAGAATTGCACATTGCAATGCGGAGAAATTACTGTTTGTGCATTTACAATATTCATTGATTTTTGCCATTGAAAAACATCATGTTATTCATATACCAGAAATGTTTGAAGCTACTGACTGAATGAAAGGAGCTGGCATCTCACTCTCTTTGAATCTTCTTTATCATGCTAGGATTAGCAGGAAAAAGCAAAAAATTTCAGAATTGCACCTTGCAATGCGGAGAAATTACTGTTTGTGCATTTACAATATTCATTGATTTTTGCCATTGAAAAACATGTTATTCATATACCAGAAATGTTTGAAGCTACTGACTGAATGAAAAGAGCTGGCATCTCACTCTCTTTGAATCTTCTTTATCATGCCAGGATTAGCAGGAAAAAGCAAAAAATTTCAGAATTGCACCTTGCAATGTGGAGATATTACTGTTTGTGCATTTACAATATTCATTGATTTTTGCCATTGAAAAACGTCCAGAAATGTTTGAAGCTACTGACTGAATGAAAGGAGCTGGCATCTCACTCTCTTTGAATCTTCTTTATCATGCTAGGATTAGCAGGAAAAAGGAAAAAATTTCAGAATTGCACCTTGCAATGCGGAGAAATTACTGCTTGTGCATTTACAATATTCATTGATTTTTGCCATTGAAAAACATCATGTTATTCATATACCAGAAATGTTTGAAGCTACTGACTGAATGAAAAGAGCTTGCATCTCACTCTCTTTGAATCTTCTTTATCATGCTAAGAGGAGCAGGAAAAAGCAAAAAATTTCAGAATTGCACGTTGCAATGTGGAGATATTACTGTTTGTGTATTTACAATATTCATTGATTTTTGCCATTGAAAAACGTCCAGAAATGTTTGAAGCTACTGACTGAATGAAAGGAGCTAGCATCTCACTCTCTTTGAATCTTCTTTATCATGCTAGGATTAGCAGGAAAAAGCAAAAAATTTCAGAATTGCACCTTGCAATGCGGAGAAATTACTGTTTGTGCATTTACAATATTCATTGATTTTTGCCATTGAAAAACATCATGTTATTCATATACCAGAAATGTTTGAAGCTACTGACTGAATGAAAAGAGCTGGCATCTCACTCTCTTTGAATCTTCTTTATCATGCCAGGATTAGCAGGAAAAAGCAAAAAATTTCAGAATTGCACCTTGCAATGTGGAGATATTACTGTTTGTGCATTTACAATATTCATTGATTTTTGCCATTGAAAAACGTCCAGAAATGTTTGAAGCTACTGACTGAATGAAAGGAGCTGGCATCTCACTCTCTTTGAATCTTCTTTATCATGCTAGGATTAGCAGGAAAAAGCAAAAAATTTCAGAATTGCACCTTGCAATGCGGAGAAATTACTGTTTGTGCATTTACAATATTCATTGATTTTTGCCATTGAAAAACATCATGTTATTCATATACCAGAAATGTTTGAAGCTACTGACTGAATGAAAGGAGCTGGCATCTCACTCTCTTTGAATCTTCTTTATCATGCCAGGATTAGCAGGAAAAAGCAAAAAATTTCAGAATTGCACCTTGCAATGTGCAGATATTACTGTTTGTGCATTTACAATATTCATTGATTTTTGCCATTGAAAAACATGTTATTCATATACCAGAAATGTTTGAAGCTACTGACTGAATGAAAAGAGCTGGCATCTCACTCTCTTTGAATCTTCTTTATCATGCCAGGATTAGCAGGAAAAAGCAAAAAAATTCAGAATTGCACCTTGCAATGTGGAGATATTACTGTTTGTGCATTTACAATATTCATTGATTTTTGCCATTGAAAAACATGTTATTCATATACCAGAAATGTTTGAAGCTACTGACTGAATGAAAAGAGCTGGCATCTCACTCTCTTTGAATCTTCTTTATCATGCCAGGATTAGCAGGAAAAAGGAAAAAATTTCAGAATTGCACTTTGCAATGTGGAGATATTACTGTTTGTGCATTTACAATATTCATTGATTTTTGCCATTGAAAAACGTCCAGAAATGTTTGAAGCTACTGACTGAATGAAAGGAGCTGGCATCTCACTCTCTTTGAATCTTCTTTATCATGCTAGGATTAGCAGGAAAAAGCAAAAAATTTCAGAATTGCACATTGCAATGCGGAGAAATTACTGTTTGTGCATTTACAATATTCATTGATTTTTGCCATTGAAAAACATCATGTTATTCATATACCAGAAATGTTTGAAGCTACTGACTGAATGAAAGGAGCTGGCATCTCACTCTCTTTGAATCTTCTTTATCATGCTAGGATTAGCAGGAAAAAGCAAAAAATTTCAGAATTGCACCTTGCAATGCGGAGAAATTACTGTTTGTGCATTTACAATATTCATTGAATTTTGCCATTGAAAAACATGTTATTCATATACCAGAAATGTTTGAAGCTACTGACTGAATGAAAAGAGCTGGCATCTCACTCTCTTTGAATCTTCTTTATCATGCCAGGATTAGCAGGAAAAAGCAAAAAATTTCAGAATTGCACCTTGCAATGTGGAGATATTACTGTTTGTGCATTTACAATATTCATTGATTTTTGCCATTGAAAAACATGTTATTCATATACCAGAAATGTTTGAAGCTACTGACTGAATGAAAAGAGCTGGCATCTCACTCTCTTTGAATCTTCTTTATCATGCCAGGATTAGCAGGAAAAAGCAAAAAATTTCAGAATTGCACCTTGCAATGTGGAGATATTACTGTTTGTGCATTTAGAATATTCATTGATTTTTGCCATTGAAAAACGTCCAGAAATGTTTGAAGCTACTGACTGAATGAAAGGAGCTGGCATCTCACTCTCTTTGAATCTTCTTTATCATGCTAGGATTAGCAGGAAAAAGCAAAAAATTTCAGAATTGCACATTGCAATGCGGAGAAATTACTGTTTGTGCATTTACAATATTCATTGATTTTTGCCATTGAAAAACATCATGTTATTCATATACCAGAAATGTTTGAAGCTACTGACTGAATGAAAGGAGCTGGCATCTCACTCTCTTTGAATCTTCTTTATCATGCTAGGATTAGCAGGAAAAAGCAAAAAATTTCAGAATTGCACCTTGCAATGCGGAGAAATTACTGTTTGTGCATTTACAATATTCATTGATTTTTGCCATTGAAAAACATGTTATTCATATACCAGAAATGTTTGAAGCTACTGACTGAATGAAAAGAGCTGGCATCTCACTCTCTTTGAATCTTCTTTATCATGCCAGGATTAGCAGGAAAAAGCAAAAAATTTCAGAATTGCACCTTGCAATGTGGAGATATTACTGTTTGTGCATTTACAATATTCATTGATTTTTGCCATTGAAAAACGTCCAGAAATGTTTGAAGCTACTGACTGAATGAAAGGAGCTGGCATCTCACTCTCTTTGAATCTTCTTTATCATGCTAGGATTAGCAGCAAAAAGCAAAAAATTTCAGAATTGCACCTTGCAATGCGGAGAAATTACTGCTTGTGCATTTACAATATTCATTGATTTTTGCCATTGAAAAACATGTTATTCAGATACCAGAAATGTTTGAAGCTACTGACTGAATGAAAAGAGCTGGCATCTCACTCTCTTTGAATCTTCTTTATCATGCCAGGATTAGCAGGAAAAAGCAAAAAATTTCAGAATTGCACCTTGCAATGTGGAGATATTACTGTTTGTGCATTTACAATATTCATTGATTTTTGCCATTGAAAAACGTCCAGAAATGTTTGAAGCTACTGACTGAATGAAAGGAGCTGGCATCTCACTCTCTTTGAATCTTCTTTATCATGCTAGGATTAGCAGGAAAAAGCAAAAAATTTCAGAATTGCACAGTGCAATGCGGAGAAATTACTGTTTGTGCATTTACAATATTCATTGATTTTTGCCATTGAAAAACATCATGTTATTCATATACCAGAAATGTTTGAAGCTACTGACTGAATGAAAGGAGCTGGCATCTCACTCTCTTTGAATCTTCTTTATCATGCTAGGATTAGCAGGAAAAAGCAAAAAATTTCAGAATTGCACCTTGCAATGCGGAGAAATTACTGTTTGTGCATTTACAATATTCATTGATTTTTGCCATTGAAAAACATGTTATTCATATACCAGAAATGTTTGAAGCTACTGACTGAATGAAAAGAGCTGGCATCTCACTCTCTTTGAATCTTCTTTATCATGCCAGGATTAGCAGGAAAAAGCAAAAAATTTCAGAATTGCACCTTGCAATGTGGAGATATTACTGTTTGTGCATTTACAATATTCATTGATTTTTGCCATTGAAAAACGTCCAGAAATGTTTGAAGCTACTGACTGAATGAAAGGAGCTGGCATCTCACTCTCTTTGAATCTTCTTTATCATGCTAGGATAAGCAGGAAAAAGCAAAAAATTTCAGAATTGCACCTTGCAATGCGGAGAAATTACTGCTTGTGCATTTACAATATTCATTGATTTTTGCCATTGAAAAACATCATGTTATTCATATACCAGAAATGTTTGAAGCTACTGACTGAATGAAAAGAGCTGGCATCTCACTCTCTTTGAATCTTCTTTATCATGCTAAGAGGAGCAGGAAAAAGCAAAAAATTTCAGAATTGCACGTTGCAATGTGGAGATATTACTGTTTGTGTATTTACAATATTCATTGATTTTTGCCATTGAAAAACGTCCAGAAATGTTTGAAGCTACTGACTGAATGAAAGGAGCTAGCATCTCACTCTCTTTGAATCTTCTTTATCATGCTAGGATTAGCAGGAAAAAGCAAAAAATTTCAGAATTGCACCTTGCAATGCGGAGAAATTACTGTTTGTGCATTTACAATATTCATTGATTTTTGCCATTGAAAAACATCATGTTATTCATATACCAGAAATGTTTGAAGCTACTGACTGAATGAAAAGAGCTGGTATCTCACTCTCTTTGAATCTTCTTTATCATGCCAGGATTAGCAGGAAAAAGCAAAAAATTTCAGAATTGCACCTTGCAATGTGGAGATATTACTGTTTGTGCATTTACAATATTCATTGATTTTTGCCATTGAAAAACGTCCAGAAATGTTTGAAGCTACTGACTGAATGAAAGGAGCTGGCATCTCACTCTCTTTGAATCTTCTTTATCATGCTAGGATTAGCAGGAAAAAGCAAAAAATTTCAGAATTGCACCTTGCAATGCGGAGAAATTACTGTTTGTGCATTTACAATATTCATTGATTTTTGCCATTGAAAAACATCATGTTATTCATATACCAGAAATGTTTGAAGCTACTGACTGAATGAAAGGAGCTGGCATCTCACTCTCTTTGAATCTTCTTTATCATGCCAGGATTAGCAGGAAAAAGCAAAAAATTTCAGAATTGCACCTTGCAATGTGCAGATATTACTGTTTGTGCATTTACAATATTCATTGATTTTTGCCATTGAAAAACATGTTATTCAGATACCAGAAATGTTTGAAGCTACTGACTGAATGAAAAGAGCTGGCATCTCACTCTCTTTGAATCTTCTTTATCATGCCAGGATTAGCAGGAAAAAGCAAAAAATTTCAGAATTGCACCTTGCAATGTGGAGATATTACTGTTTGTGCATTTACAATATTCATTGATTTTTGCCATTGAAAAACATGTTATTCATATACCAGAAATGTTTGAAGCTACTGACTGAATGAAAAGAGCTGGCATCTCACTCTCTTTGAATCTTCTTTATCATGCTAAGAGGAGCAGGAAAAAGCAAAAAATTTCAGAATTGCACATTGCAATGTGGAGATATTACTGTTTGTGTATTTACAATATTCATTGATTTTTGCCATTGAAAAACGTCCAGAAATGTTTGAAGCTACTGACTGAATGAAAGGAGCTAGCATCTCACTCTCTTTGAATCTTCTTTATCATGCTAGGATTAGCAGGAAAAAGCAAAAAATTTCAGAATTGCACCTTGCAATGCGGAGAAATTACTGTTTGTGCATTTACAATATTCATTGATTTTTGCCATTGAAAAACATCATGTTATTCATATACCAGAAATGTTTGAAGCTACTGACTGAATGAAAGGAGCTGGCATCTCACTCTCTTTGAATCTTCTTTATCATGCTAGGATTAGCAGGAAAAAGCAAAAAATTTCAGAATTGCACCTTGCAATGTGGAGATATTACTGTTTGTGCATTTACAATATTCATTGATTTTTGCCATTGAAAAACGTCCAGAAATGTTTGAAGCTACTGACTGAATGAAAGGAGCTGGCATCTCACTCTCTTTGAATCTTCTTTATCATGCTAGGATTAGCAGGAAAAAGCAAAAAATTTCAGAATTGCACATTGCAATGCGGAGAAATTACTGTGTGTGAATTTACAATATTCATTGATTTTTGCCATTGAAAAACATCGTTATTCATATACCAGAAATGTTTGAAGCTACTGACTGAATGAAAAGAGCTGGCATCTCACTCTCTTTGAATCTTCTTTATCATGCCAGGATTAGCAGGAAAAAGCAAAAAATTTCAGAATTGCACCTTGCAATGTGGAGATATTACTGTTTGTGCATTTACAATATTCATTGATTTTTGCCATTGAAAAACGTCCAGAAATGTTTGAAGCTACTGACTGAATGAAAGGAGCTGGCATCTCACTCTCTTTGAATCTTCTTTATCATGCTAGGAGTAGCAGGAAAAAGGAAAAAATTTCAGAATTGCACCTTGCAATGCGGAGAAATTACTGCTTGTGCATTTACAATATTCATTGATTTTTGCCATTGAAAAACATCATGTTATTCATATACCAGAAATGTTTGAAGCTACTGACTGAATGAAAAGAGCTGGCATCTCACTCTCTTTGAATCTTCTTTATCATGCTAAGAGGAGCAGGAAAAAGCAAAAAATTTCAGAATTGCACGTTGCAATGTGGAGATATTACTGTTTGTGTATTTACAATATTCATTGATTTTTGCCATTGAAAAACGTCCAGAAATGTTTGAAGCTACTGACTGAATGAAAGGAGCTAGCATCTCACTCTCTTTGAATCTTCTTTATCATGCTAGGATTAGCAGGAAAAAGCAAAAAATTTCAGAATTGCACCTTGCAATGCGGAGAAATTACTGTTTGTGCATTTACAATATTCATTGATTTTTGCCATTGAAAAACATCATGTTATTCATATACCAGAAATGTTTGAAGCTACTGACTGAATGAAAAGAGCTGGCATCTCACTCTCTTTGAATCTTCTTTATCATGCCAGGATTAGCAGGAAAAAGCAAAAAATTTCAGAATTGCACCTTGCAATGTGGAGATATTACTGTTTGTGCATTTACAATATTCATTGATTTTTGCCATTGAAAAACGTCCAGAAATGTTTGAAGCTACTGACTGAATGAAAGGAGCTGGCATCTCACTCTCTTTGAATCTTCTTTATCATGCTAGGATTAGCAGGAAAAAGCAAAAAATTTCAGAATTGCACCTTGCAATGCGGAGAAATTACTGTTTGTGCATTTACAATATTCATTGATTTTTGCCATTGAAAAACATCATGTTATTCATATACCAGAAATGTTTGAAGCTACTGACTGAATGAAAGGAGCTGGCATCTCACTCTCTTTGAATCTTCTTTATCATGCCAGGATTAGCAGGAAAAAGCAAAAAATTTCAGAATTGCACCTTGCAATGTGCAGATATTACTGTTTGTGCATTTACAATATTCATTGATTTTTGCCATTGAAAAACATGTTATTCATATACCAGAAATGTTTGAAGCTACTGACTGAATGAAAAGAGCTGGCATCTCACTCTCTTTGAATCTTCTTTATCATGCCAGGATTAGCAGGAAAAAGCAAAAAAATTCAGAATTGCACCTTGCAATGTGGAGATATTACTGTTTGTGCATTTACAATATTCATTGATTTTTGCCATTGAAAAACATGTTATTCATATACCAGAAATGTTTGAAGCTACTGACTGAATGAAAAGAGCTGGCATCTCACTCTCTTTGAATCTTCTTTATCATGCCAGGATTAGCAGGAAAAAGGAAAAAATTTCAGAATTGCACTTTGCAATGTGGAGATATTACTGTTTGTGCATTTACAATATTCATTGATTTTTGCCATTGAAAAACGTCCAGAAATGTTTGAAGCTACTGACTGAATGAAAGGAGCTGGCATCTCACTCTCTTTGAATCTTCTTTATCATGCTAGGATTAGCAGGAAAAAGCAAAAAATTTCAGAATTGCACATTGCAATGCGGAGAAATTACTGTTTGTGCATTTACAATATTCATTGATTTTTGCCATTGAAAAACATCATGTTATTCATATACCAGAAATGTTTGAAGCTACTGACTGAATGAAAGGAGCTGGCATCTCACTCTCTTTGAATCTTCTTTATCATGCTAGGATTAGCAGGAAAAAGCAAAAAATTTCAGAATTGCACCTTGCAATGCGGAGAAATTACTGTTTGTGCATTTACAATATTCATTGATTTTTGCCATTGAAAAACATGTTATTCATATACCAGAAATGTTTGAAGCTACTGACTGAATGAAAAGAGCTGGCATCTCACTCTCTTTGAATCTTCTTTATCATGCCAGGATTAGCAGGAAAAAGCAAAAAATTTCAGAATTGCACCTTGCAATGTGGAGATATTACTGTTTGTGCATTTACAATATTCATTGATTTTTGCCATTGAAAAACATGTTATTCATATACCAGAAATGTTTGAAGCTACTGACTGAATGAAAAGAGCTGGCATCTCACTCTCTTTGAATCTTCTTTATCATGCCAGGATTAGCAGGAAAAAGCAAAAAATTTCAGAATTGCACCTTGCAATGTGGAGATATTACTGTTTGTGCATTTACAATATTCATTGATTTTTGCCATTGAAAAACGTCCAGAAATGTTTGAAGCTACTGACTGAATGAAAGGAGCTGGCATCTCACTCTCTTTGAATCTTCTTTATCATGCTAGGATTAGCAGGAAAAAGCAAAAAATTTCAGAATTGCACATTGCAATGCGGAGAAATTACTGTTTGTGCATTTACAATATTCATTGATTTTTGCCATTGAAAAACATCATGTTATTCATATACCAGAAATGTTTGAAGCTACTGACTGAATGAAAGGAGCTGGCATCTCACTCTCTTTGAATCTTCTTTATCATGCTAGGATTAGCAGGAAAAAGCAAAAAATTTCAGAATTGCACCTTGCAATGCGGAGAAATTACTGTTTGTGCATTTACAATATTCATTGATTTTTGCCATTGAAAAACATGTTATTCATATACCAGAAATGTTTGAAGCTACTGACTGAATGAAAAGAGCTGACATCTCACTCTCTTTGAATCTTCTTTATCATGCCAGGATTAGCAGGAAAAAGCAAAAAATTTCAGAATTGCACCTTGCAATGTGGAGATATTACTGTTTGTGCATTTACAATATTCATTGATTTTTGCCATTGAAAAACGTCCAGAAATGTTTGAAGCTACTGACTGAATGAAAGGAGCTGGCATCTCACTCTCTTTGAATCTTCTTTATCATGCTAGGATTAGCAGGAAAAAGCAAAAAATTTCAGAATTGCACATTGCAATGCGGAGAAATTACTGTTTGTGCATTTACAATATTCATTGATTTTTGCCATTGAAAAACATCATGTTATTCATATACCAGAAATGTTTGAAGCTACTGACTGAATGAAAGGAGCTGGCATCTCACTCTCTTTGAATCTTCTTTATCATGCTAGGATTAGCAGGAAAAAGCAAAAAATTTCAGAATTGCACCTTGCAATGCGGAGAAATTACTGTTTGTGCATTTACAATATTCATTGATTTTTGCCATTGAAAAACATGTTATTCATATACCAGAAATGTTTGAAGCTACTGACTGAATGAAAAGAGCTGACATCTCACTCTCTTTGAATCTTCTTTATCATGCCAGGATTAGCAGGAAAAAGCAAAAAATTTCAGAATTGCACCTTGCAATGTGGAGATATTACTGTTTGTGCATTTACAATATTCATTGATTTTTGCCATTGAAAAACGTCCAGAAATGTTTGAAGCTACTGACTGAATGAAAGGAGCTGGCATCTCACTCTCTTTGAATCTTCTTTATCATGCTAGGATTAGCAGGAAAAAGCAAAAAATTTCAGAATTGCACATTGCAATGCGGAGAAATTACTGTTTGTGCATTTACAATATTCATTGATTTTTGCCATTGAAAAACATCATGTTATTCATATACCAGAAATGTTTGAAGCTACTGACTGAATGAAAGGAGCTGGCATCTCACTCTCTTTGAATCTTCTTTATCATGCTAGGATTAGCAGGAAAAAGCAAAAAATTTCAGAATTGCACCTTGCAATGCGGAGAAATTACTGTTTGTGCATTTACAATATTCATTGATTTTTGCCATTGAAAAACATGTTATTCATATACCAGAAATGTTTGAAGCTACTGACTGAATGAAAAGAGCTGACATCTCACTCTCTTTGAATCTTCTTTATCATGCCAGGATTAGCAGGAAAAAGCAAAAAATTTCAGAATTGCACCTTGCAATGTGGAGATATTACTGTTTGTGCATTTACAATATTCATTGATTTTTGCCATTGAAAAACGTCCAGAAATGTTTGAAGCTACTGACTGAATGAAAGGAGCTGGCATCTCACTCTCTTTGAATCTTCTTTATCATGCTAGGATTAGCAGCAAAAAGCAAAAAATTTCAGAATTGCACCTTGCAATGCAGAGAAATTACTGCTTGTGCATTTACAATATTCATTGATTTTTGCCATTGAAAAACATGTTATTCAGATACCAGAAATGTTTGAAGCTACTGACTGAATGAAAAGAGCTGGCATCTCACTCTCTTTGAATCTTCTTTATCATGCCAGGATTAGCAGGAAAAAGCAAAAAATTTCAGAATTGCACCTTGCAATGTGGAGATATTACTGTTTGTGCATTTACAATATTCATTGATTTTTGCCATTGAAAAACGTCCAGAAATGTTTGAAGCTACTGACTGAATGAAAGGAGCTGGCATCTCACTCTCTTTGAATCTTCTTTATCATGCTAGGATTAGCAGGAAAAAGCAAAAAATTTCAGAATTGCACATTGCAATGCGGAGAAATTACTGTTTGTGCATTTACAATATTCATTGATTTTTGCCATTGAAAAACATCATGTTATTCATATACCAGAAATGTTTGAAGCTACTGACTGAATGAAAGGAGCTGGCATCTCACTCTCTTTGAATCTTCTTTATCATGCTAGGATTAGCAGGAAAAAGCAAAAAATTTCAGAATTGCACCTTGCAATGCGGAGAAATTACTGTTTGTGCATTTACAATATTCATTGATTTTTGCCATTGAAAAACATGTTATTCATATACCAGAAATGTTTGAAGCTACTGACTGAATGAAAAGAGCTGGCATCTCACTCTCTTTGAATCTTCTTTATCATGCCAGGATTAGCAGGAAAAAGCAAAAAATTTCAGAATTGCACCTTGCAATGTGGAGATATTACTGTTTGTGCATTTACAATATTCATTGATTTTTGCCATTGAAAAACGTCCAGAAATGTTTGAAGCTACTGACTGAATGAAAGGAGCTGGCATCTCACTCTCTTTGAATCTTCTTTATCATGCTAGGATAAGCAGGAAAAAGCAAAAAATTTCAGAATTGCACCTTGCAATGCGGAGAAATTACTGCTTGTGCATTTACAATATTCATTGATTTTTCCCATTGAAAAACATCATGTTATTCATATACCAGAAATGTTTGAAGCTACTGACTGAATGAAAAGAGCTGGCATCTCACTCTCTTTGAATCTTCTTTATCATGCTAAGAGGAGC
This sequence comes from Phyllobates terribilis, assembly GCF_046119375.1. Classification (NCBI taxonomy): domain Eukaryota; kingdom Metazoa; phylum Chordata; class Amphibia; order Anura; family Dendrobatidae; genus Phyllobates; species Phyllobates terribilis. Next base: position 868,918 of record NW_027363181.1, on the reverse strand, counting down.
AGGAAAAAGCAAAAAATTTCAGAATTGCACGTTGCAATGTGGAGATATTACTGTTTGTGTATTTACAATATTCATTGATTTTTGCCATTGAAAAACGTCCAGAAATGTTTGAAGCTACTGACTGAATGAAAGGAGCTAGCATCTCACTCTCTTTGAATCTTCTTTATCATGCTAGGATTAGCAGGAAAAAGCAAAAAATTTCAGAATTGCACCTTGCAATGCGGAGAAATTACTGTTTGTGCATTTACAATATTCATTGATTTTTGCCATTGAAAAACATCATGTTATTCATATACCAGAAATGTTTGAAGCTACTGACTGAATGAAAAGAGCTGGTATCTCACTCTCTTTGAATCTTCTTTATCATGCCAGGATTAGCAGGAAAAAGCAAAAAATTTCAGAATTGCACCTTGCAATGTGGAGATATTACTGTTTGTGCATTTACAATATTCATTGATTTTTGCCATTGAAAAACGTCCAGAAATGTTTGAAGCTACTGACTGAATGAAAGGAGCTGGCATCTCACTCTCTTTGAATCTTCTTTATCATGCTAGGATTAGCAGGAAAAAGCAAAAAATTTCAGAATTGCACCTTGCAATGCGGAGAAATTACTGTTTGTGCATTTACAATATTCATTGATTTTTGCCATTGAAAAACATCATGTTATTCATATACCAGAAATGTTTGAAGCTACTGACTGAATGAAAGGAGCTGGCATCTCACTCTCTTTGAATCTTCTTTATCATGCCAGGATTAGCAGGAAAAAGCAAAAAATTTCAGAATTGCACCTTGCAATGTGCAGATATTACTGTTTGTGCATTTACAATATTCATTGATTTTTGCCATTGAAAAACATGTTATTCAGATACCAGAAATGTTTGAAGCTACTGACTGAATGAAAAGAGCTGGCATCTCACTCTCTTTGAATCTTCTTTATCATGCCAGGATTAGCAGGAAAAAGCAAAAAATTTCAGAATTGCACCTTGCAATGTGGAGATATTACTGTTTGTGCATTTACAATATTCATTGATTTTTGCCATTGAAAAACATGTTATTCATATACCAGAAATGTTTGAAGCTACTGACTGAATGAAAAGAGCTGGCATCTCACTCTCTTTGAATCTTCTTTATCATGCTAAGAGGAGCAGGAAAAAGCAAAAAATTTCAGAATTGCACATTGCAATGTGGAGATATTACTGTTTGTGTATTTACAATATTCATTGATTTTTGCCATTGAAAAACGTCCAGAAATGTTTGAAGCTACTGACTGAATGAAAGGAGCTAGCATCTCACTCTCTTTGAATCTTCTTTATCATGCTAGGATTAGCAGGAAAAAGCAAAAAATTTCAGAATTGCACCTTGCAATGCGGAGAAATTACTGTGTGTGAATTTACAATATTCATTGATTTTTGCCATTGAAAAACATCGTTATTCATATACCAGAAATGTTTGAAGCTACTGACTGAATGAAAAGAGCTGGCATCTCACTCTCTTTGAATCTTCTTTATCATGCCAGGATTAGCAGGAAAAAGCAAAAAATTTCAGAATTGCACCTTGCAATGTGGAGATATTACTGTTTGTGCATTTACAATATTCATTGATTTTTGCCATTGAAAAACGTCCAGAAATGTTTGAAGCTACTGACTGAATGAAAGGAGCTGGCATCTCACTCTCTTTGAATCTTCTTTATCATGCTAGGATTAGCAGGAAAAAGCAAAAAATTTCAGAATTGCACCTTGCAATGCGGAGAAATTACTGTGTGTGCATTTACAAAATTCATTGATTTTTGCCATTGAAAAACATGTTATTCATATACCAGAAATGTTTGAAGCTACTGACTGAATGAAAAGAGCTGGCATCTCACTCTCTTTGAATCTTCTTTATCATGCCAGGATTAGCAGGAAAAAGCAAAAAATTTCAGAATTGCACGTTGCAATGTGGAGATATTACTGTTTGTGCATTTACAATATTCATTGATTTTTGCCATTGAAAAACGTCCAGAAATGTTTGAAGCTACTGACTGAATGAAAGGAGCTGGCATCTCACTCTCTTTGAATCTTCTTTATCATGCTAGGATTAGCAGGAAAAAGCAAAAAATTTCAGAATTGCACATTGCAATGCGGAGAAATTACTGTTTGTGCATTTACAATATTCATTGATTTTTGCCATTGAAAAACATCATGTTATTCATATACCAGAAATGTTTGAAGCTACTGACTGAATGAAAGGAGCTGGCATCTCACTCTCTTTGAATCTTCTTTATCATGCTAGGATTAGCAGGAAAAAGCAAAAAATTTCAGAATTGCACCTTGCAATGCGGAGAAATTACTGTTTGTGCATTTACAATATTCATTGATTTTTGCCATTGAAAAACATGTTATTCATATACCAGAAATGTTTGAAGCTACTGACTGAATGAAAAGAGCTGGCATCTCACTCTCTTTGAATCGTCTTTATCATGCCAGGATTAGCAGGAAAAAGCAAAAAATTTCAGAATTGCACCTTGCAATGTGGAGATATTACTGTTTGTGCATTTACAATATTCATTGATTTTTGCCATTGAAAAACGTCCAGAAATGTTTGAAGCTACTGACTGAATGAAAGGAGCTGGCATCTCACTCTCTTTGAATCTTCTTTATCATGCTAGGATTAGCAGGAAAAAGCAAAAAATTTCAGAATTGCACATTGCAATGCGGAGAAATTACTGTTTGTGCATTTACAATATTCATTGATTTTTGCCATTGAAAAACATCATGTTATTCATATACCAGAAATGTTTGAAGCTACTGACTGAATGAAAGGAGCTGGCATCTCACTCTCTTTGAATCTTCTTTATCATGCTAGGATTAGCAGGAAAAAGCAAAAAATTTCAGAATTGCACCTTGCAATGCGGAGAAATTACTGTTTGTGCATTTACAATATTCATTGATTTTTGCCATTGAAAAACATGTTATTCATATACCAGAAATGTTTGAAGCTACTGACTGAATGAAAAGAGCTGGCATCTCACTCTCTTTGAATCTTCTTTATCATGCCAGGATTAGCAGGAAAAAGCAAAAAATTTCAGAATTGCACCTTGCAATGTGGAGATATTACTGTTTGTGCATTTACAATATTCATTGATTTTTGCCATTGAAAAACGTCCAGAAATGTTTGAAGCTACTGACTGAATGAAAGGAGCTGGCATCTCACTCTCTTTGAATCTTCTTTATCATGCTAGGATTAGCAGCAAAAAGCAAAAAATTTCAGAATTGCACCTTGCAATGCGGAGAAATTACTGCTTGTGCATTTACAATATTCATTGATTTTTGCCATTGAAAAACATGTTATTCAGATACCAGAAATGTTTGAAGCTACTGACTGAATGAAAAGAGCTGGCATCTCACTCTCTTTGAATCTTCTTTATCATGCCAGGATTAGCAGGAAAAAGCAAAAAATTTCAGAATTGCACCTTGCAATGTGGAGATATTACTGTTTGTGCATTTACAATATTCATTGATTTTTGCCATTGAAAAACGTCCAGAAATGTTTGAAGCTACTGACTGAATGAAAGGAGCTGGAATCTCACTCTCTTTGAATCTTCTTTATCATGCTAGGATTAGCAGGAAAAAGCAAAAAATTTCAGAATTGCACATTGCAATGCGGAGAAATTACTGTTTGTGCATTTACAATATTCATTGATTTTTGCCATTGAAAAACATCATGTTATTCATATACCAGAAATGTTTGAAACTACTGACTGAATGAAAGGAGCTGGCATCTCACTCTCTTTGAATCTTCTTTATAATGCTAGGATTAGCAGGAAAAAGCAAAAAATTTCAGAATTGCACCTTGCAATGCGGAGAAATTACTGTTTGTGCATTTACAATATTCATTGATTTTTGCCATTGAAAAACATGTTATTCATATACCAGAAATGTTTGAAGCTACTGACTGAATGAAAAGAGCTGGCATCTCACTCTCTTTGAATCTTCTTTATCATGCCAGGATTAGCAGGAAAAAGCAAAAAACTTCAGAATTGCACCTTGCAATGTGGAGATATTACTGTTTGTGCATTTACAATATTCATTGATTTTTGCCATTGAAAAACGTCCAGAAATGTTTGAAGCTACTGACTGAATGAAAGGAGCTGGCATCTCACTCTCTTTGAATCTTCTTTATCATGCTAGGATAAGCAGGAAAAAGCAAAAAATTTCAGAATTGCACCTTGCAATGCGGAGAAATTACTGCTTGTGCATTTACAATATTCATTGATTTTTGCCATTGAAAAACATCATGTTATTCATATACCAGAAATGTTTGAAGCTACTGACTGAATGACAAGAGCTGGCATCTCACTCTCTTTGAATCTTCTTTATCATGCTAAGAGGAGCAGGAAAAAGCAAAAAATTTCAGAATTGCACGTTGCAATGTGGAGATATTACTGTTTGTGTATTTACAATATTCATTGATTTTTGCCATTGAAAAACGTCCAGAAATGTTTGAAGCTACTGACTGAATGAAAGGAGCTAGCATCTCACTCTCTTTGAATCTTCTTTATCATGCTAGGATTAGCAGGAAAAAGCAAAAAATTTCAGAATTGCACCTTGCAATGCGGAGAAATTACTGTTTGTGCATTTACAATATTCATTGATTTTTGCCATTGAAAAACATCATGTTATTCATATACCAGAAATGTTTGAAGCTACTGACTGAATGAAAAGAGCTGGTATCTCACTCTCTTTGAATCTTCTTTATCATGCCAGGATTAGCAGGAAAAAGCAAAAAATTTCAGAATTGCACCTTGCAATGTGGAGATATTACTGTTTGTGCATTTACAATATTCATTGATTTTTGCCATTGAAAAACGTCCAGAAATGTTTGAAGCTACTGACTGAATGAAAGGAGCTGGCATCTCACTCTCTTTGAATCTTCTTTATCATGCTAGGATTAGCAGGAAAAAGCAAAAAATTTCAGAATTGCACCTTGCAATGCGGAGAAATTACTGTTTGTGCATTTACAATATTCATTGATTTTTGCCATTGAAAAACATCATGTTATTCATATACCAGAAATGTTTGAAGCTACTGACTGAATGAAAAGAGCTGGCATCTCACTCTCTTTGAATCTTCTTTATCATGCCAGGATTAGCAGGAAAAAGCAAAAAATTTCAGAATTGCACCTTGCAATGTGGAGATATTACTGTTTGTGCATTTACAATATTCATTGATTTTTGCCATTGAAAAACGTCCAGAAATGTTTGAAGCTACTGACTGAATGAAAGGAGCTGGCATCTCACTCTCTTTGAATCTTCTTTATCATGCTAGGATTAGCAGGAAAAAGCAAAAAATTTCAGAATTGCACATTGCAATGCGGAGAAATTACTGTTTGTGCATTTACAATATTCATTGATTTTTGCCATTGAAAAACATGTTATTCATATACCAGAAATGTTTGAAGCTACTGACTGAATGAAAAGAGCTGGCATCTCACTCTCTTTGAATCTTCTTTATCATGCCAGGATTAGCAGGAAAAAGCAAAAAATTTCAGAATTGCACCTTGCAATGTGGAGATATTACTGTTTGTGCATTTACAATATTCATTGATTTTTGCCATTGAAAAACGTCCAGAAATGTTTGAAGCTACTGACTGAATGAAAGGAGCTGGCATCTCACTCTCTTTGAATCTTCTTTATCATGCTAGGATTAGCAGGAAAAAGGAAAAAATTTCAGAATTGCACCTTGCAATGCGGAGAAATTACTGCTTGTGCATTTACAATATTCATTGATTTTTGCCATTGAAAAACATCATGTTATTCATATACCAGAAATGTTTCAAGCTACTGACTGAATGAAAAGAGCTGGCATCTCACTCTCTTTGAATCTTCTTTATCATGCTAAGAGGAGCAGGAAAAAGCAAAAAATTTCAGAATTGCACGTTGCAATGTGGAGATATTACTGTTTGTGTATTTACAATATTCATTGATTTTTGCCATTGAAAAACGTCCAGAAATGTTTGAAGCTACTGACTGAATGAAAGGAGCTAGCATCTCACTCTCTTTGAATCTTCTTTATCATGCTAGGATTAGCAGGAAAAAGCAAAAAATTTCAGAATTGCACCTTGCAATGCGGAGAAATTACTGTTTGTGCATTTACAATATTCATTGATTTTTGCCATTGAAAAACATCATGTTATTCATATACCAGAAATGTTTGAAGCTACTGACTGAATGAAAAGAGCTGGCATCTCACTCTCTTTGAATCTTCTTTATCATGCCAGGATTAGCAGGAAAAAGCAAAAAATTTCAGAATTGCACCTTGCAATGTGGAGATATTACTGTTTGTGCATTTACAATATTCATTGATTTTTGCCATTGAAAAACGTCCAGAAATGTTTGAAGCTACTGACTGAATGAAAGGAGCTGGCATCTCACTCTCTTTGAATCTTCTTTATCATGCTAGGATTAGCAGGAAAAAGCAAAAAATTTCAGAATTGCACCTTGCAATGCGGAGAAATTACTGTTTGTGCATTTACAATATTCATTGATTTTTGCCATTGAAAAACATCATGTTATTCATATACCAGAAATGTTTGAAGCTACTGACTGAATGAAAGGAGCTGGCATCTCACTCTCTTTGAATCTTCTTTATCATGCCAGGATTAGCAGGAAAAAGCAAAAAATTTCAGAATTGCACCTTGCAATGTGCAGATATTACTGTTTGTGCATTTACAATATTCATTGATTTTTGCCATTGAAAAACATGTTATTCATATACCAGAAATGTTTGAAGCTACTGACTGAATGAAAAGAGCTGGCATCTCACTCTCTTTGAATCTTCTTTATCATGCCAGGATTAGCAGGAAAAAGCAAAAAAATTCAGAATTGCACCTTGCAATGTGGAGATATTACTGTTTGTGCATTTACAATATTCATTGATTTTTGCCATTGAAAAACATGTTATTCATATACCAGAAATGTTTGAAGCTACTGACTGAATGAAAAGAGCTGGCATCTCACTCTCTTTGAATCTTCTTTATCATGCCAGGATTAGCAGGAAAAAGCAAAAAATTTCAGAATTGCACCTTGCAATGTGGAGATATTACTGTTTGTGCATTTACAATATTCATTGATTTTTGCCATTGAAAAACGTCCAGAAATGTTTGAAGCTACTGACTTAATGAAAGGAGCTGGCATCTCACTCTCTTTGAATCTTCTTTATCATGCTAGGATTAGCAGGAAAAAGCAAAAAATTTCAGAATTGCACATTGCAATGCGGAGAAATTACTGTTTGTGCATTTACAATATTCATTGATTTTTGCCATTGAAAAACATCATGTTATTCATATACCAGAAATGTTTGAAGCTACTGACTGAATGAAAGGAGCTGGCATCTCACTCTCTTTGAATCTTCTTTATCATGCTAGGATTAGCAGGAAAAAGCAAAAAATTTCAGAATTGCACCTTGCAATGCGGAGAAATTACTGTTTGTGCATTTACAATATTCATTGATTTTTGCCATTGAAAAACATGTTATTCATATACCAGAAATGTTTGAAGCTACTGACTGAATGAAAAGAGCTGGCATCTCACTCTCTTTGAATCTTCTTTATCATGCCAGGATTAGCAGGAAAAAGCAAAAAATTTCAGAATTGCACCTTGCAATGTGGAGATATTACTGTTTGTGCATTTACAATATTCATTGATTTTTGCCATTGAAAAACATGTTATTCATATACCAGAAAAGTTTGAAGCTACTGACTGAATGAAAAGAGCTGGCATCTCACTCTCTTTGAATCTTCTTTATCATGCCAGGATTAGCAGGAAAAAGCAAAAAATTTCAGAATTGCACCTTGCAATGTGGAGATATTACTGTTTGTGCATTTACAATATTCATTGATTTTTGCCATTGAAAAACGTCCAGAAATGTTTGAAGCTACTGACTGAATGAAAGGAGCTGGCATCTCACTCTCTTTGAATCTTCTTTATCATGCTAGGATTAGCAGGAAAAAGCAAAAAATTTCAGAATTGCACATTGCAATGCGGAGAAATTACTGTTTGTGCATTTACAATATTCATTGATTTTTGCCATTGAAAAACATCATGTTATTCATATACCAGAAATGTTTGAAGCTACTGACTGAATGAAAGGAGCTGGCATCTCACTCTCTTTGAATCTTCTTTATCATGCTAGGATTAGCAGGAAAAAGCAAAAAATTTCAGAATTGCACCTTGCAATGCGGAGAAATTACTGTTTGTGCATTTACAATATTCATTGATTTTTGCCATTGAAAAACATGTTATTCATATACCAGAAATGTTTGAAGCTACTGACTGAATGAAAAGAGCTGGCATCTCACTCTCTTTGAATCTTCTTTATCATGCCAGGATTAGCAGGAAAAAGCAAAAAATTTCAGAATTGCACCTTGCAATGTGGAGATATTACTGTTTGTGCATTTACAATATTCATTTATTTTTGCCATTGAAAAACGTCCAGAAATGTTTGAAGCTACTGACTGAATGAAAGGAGCTGGCATCTCACTCTCTTTGAATCTTCTTTATCATGCTAGGATTAGCAGGAAAAAGCAAAAAATTTCAGAATTGCACCTTGCAATGCGGAGAAATTACTGTTTGTGCATTTACAATATTCATTGATTTTTGCCTTTGAAAAACATCATGTTATTCATATACCAGAAATGTTTGAAGCTACTGACTGAATGAAAGGAGCTGGCATCTCACTCTCTTTGAATCTTCTTTATCATGCCAGGATTAGCAGGAAAAAGCAAAAAATTTCAGAATTGCACCTTGCAATGTGCAGATATTACTGTTTGTGCATTTACAATATTCATTGATTTTTGCCATTGAAAAACATGTTATTCATATACCAGAAATGTTTGAAGCTACTGACTGAATGAAAAGAGCTGGCATCTCACTCTCTTTGAATCTTCTTTATCATGCCAGGATTAGCAGGAAAAAGCAAAAAAATTCAGAATTGCACCTTGCAATGTGGAGATATTACTGTTTGTGCATTTACAATATTCATTGATTTTTGCCATTGAAAAACATGTTATTCATATACCAGAAATGTTTGAAGCTACTGACTGAATGAAAAGAGCTGGCATCTCACTCTCTTTGAATCTTCTTTATCATGCCAGGATTAGCAGGAAAAAGCAAAAAATTTCAGAATTGCACCTTGCAATGTGGAGATATTACTGTTTGTGCATTTACAATATTCATTGATTTTTGCCATTGAAAAACGTCCAGAAATGTTTGAAGCTACTGACTGAATGAAAGGAGCTGGCATCTCACTCTCTTTGAATCTTCTTTATCATGCTAGGATTAGCAGGAAAAAGCAAAAAATTTCAGAATTGCACATTGCAATGCGGAGAAATTACTGTTTGTGCATTTACAATATTCATTGATTTTTGCCATTGAAAAACATCATGTTATTCATATACCAGAAATGTTTGAAGCTACTGACTGAATGAAAGGAGCTGGCATCTCACTCTCTTTTTTCATCTTTTTTATCATGCTAGGATTAGCAGGAAAAAGCAAAAAATTTCAGAATTGCACCTTGCAATGCGGAGAAATTACTGTTTGTGCATTTACAATATTCATTGATTTTTGCCATTGAAAAACATGTTATTCATATACCAGAAATGTTTGAAGCTACTGACTGAATGAAAAGAGCTGGCATCTCACTCTCTTTGAATCTTCTTTATCATGCCAGGATTAGCAGGAAAAAGCAAAAAATTTCAGAATTGCACCTTGCAATGTGGAGATATTACTGTTTGTGCATTTACAATATTCATTGATTTTTGCCATTGAAAAACATGTTATTCATATACCAGAAAAGTTTGAAGCTACTGACTGAATGAAAAGAGCTGGCATCTCACTCTCTTTGAATCTTCTTTATCATGCCAGGATTAGCAGGAAAAAGCAAAAAATTTCAGAATTGCACCTTGCAATGTGGAGATATTACTGTTTGTGCATTTACAATATTCATTGATTTTTGCCATTGAAAAACGTCCAGAAATGTTTGAAGCTACTGACTGAATGAAAGGAGCTAGCATCTCACTCTCTTTGAATCTTCTTTATCATGCTAGGATTAGCAGGAAAAAGCAAAAAATTTCAGAATTGCACCTTGCAATGCGGAGAAATTACTGTTTGTGCATTTACAATATTCATTGATTTTTGCCATTGAAAAACATCATGTTATTCATATACCAGAAATGTTTGAAGCTACTGACTGAATGAAAAGAGCTGGCATCTCACTCTCTTTGAATCTTCTTTATCATGCCAGGATTAGCAGGAAAAAGCAAAAAATTTCAGAATTGCACCTTGCAATGTGGAGATATTACTGTTTGTGCATTTACAATATTCATTGATTTTTGCCATTGAAAAACGTCCAGAAATGTTTGAAGCTACTGACTGAATGAAAGGAGCTGGCATCTCACTCTCTTTGAATCTTCTTTATCATGCTAGGATTAGCAGGAAAAAGCAAAAAATTTCAGAATTGCACCTTGCAATGCGGAGAAATTACTGTTTGTGCATTTACAATATTCATTGATTTTTGCCATTGAAAAACATCATGTTATTCATATACCAGAAATGTTTGAAGCTACTGACTGAATGAAAGGAGCTGGCATCTCACTCTCTTTGAATCTTCTTTATCATGCCAGGATTAGCAGGAAAAAGCAAAAAATTTCAGAATTGCACCTTGCAATGTGCAGATATTACTGTTTGTGCATTTACAATATTCATTGATTTTTGCCATTGAAAAACATGTTATTCATATACCAGAAATGTTTGAAGCTACTGACTGAATGAAAAGAGCTGGCATCTCACTCTCTTTGAATCTTCTTTATCATGCCAGGATTAGCAGGAAAAAGCAAAAAAATTCAGAATTGCACCTTGCAATGTGGAGATATTACTGTTTGTGCATTTACAATATTCATTGATTTTTGCCATTGAAAAACATGTTATTCATATACCAGAAATGTTTGAAGCTACTGACTGAATGAAAAGAGCTGGCATCTCACTCTCTTTGAATCTTCTTTATCATGCCAGGATTAGCAGGAAAAAGCAAAAAATTTCAGAATTGCACCTTGCAATGTGGAGATATTACTGTTTGTGCATTTACAATATTCATTGATTTTTGCCATTGAAAAACGTCCAGAAATGTTTGAAGCTACTGACTTAATGAAAGGAGCTGGCATCTCACTCTCTTTGAATCTTCTTTATCATGCTAGGATTAGCAGGAAAAAGCAAAAAATTTCAGAATTGCACATTGCAATGCGGAGAAATTACTGTTTGTGCATTTACAATATTCATTGATTTTTGCCATTGAAAAACATCATGTTATTCATATACCAGAAATGTTTGAAGCTACTGACTGAATGAAAGGAGCTGGCATCTCACTCTCTTTGAATCTTCTTTATCATGCTAGGATTAGCAGGAAAAAGCAAAAAATTTCAGAATTGCACCTTGCAATGCGGAGAAATTACTGTTTGTGCATTTACAATATTCATTGATTTTTGCCATTGAAAAACATGTTATTCATATACCAGAAATGTTTGAAGCTACTGACTGAATGAAAAGAGCTGGCATCTCACTCTCTTTGAATCTTCTTTATCATGCCAGGATTAGCAGGAAAAAGCAAAAAATTTCAGAATTGCACCTTGCAATGTGGAGATATTACTGTTTGTGCATTTACAATATTCATTGATTTTTGCCATTGAAAAACATGTTATTCATATACCAGAAAAGTTTGAAGCTACTGACTGAATGAAAAGAGCTGGCATCTCACTCTCTTTGAATCTTCTTTATCATGCCAGGATTAGCAGGAAAAAGCAAAAAATTTCAGAATTGCACCTTGCAATGTGGAGATATTACTGTTTGTGCATTTACAATATTCATTGATTTTTGCCATTGAAAAACGTCCAGAAATGTTTGAAGCTACTGACTGAATGAAAGGAGCTGGCATCTCACTCTCTTTGAATCTTCTTTATCATGCTAGGATTAGCAGGAAAAAGCAAAAAATTTCAGAATTGCACATTGCAATGCGGAGAAATTACTGTTTGTGCATTTACAATATTCATTGATTTTTGCCATTGAAAAACATCATGTTATTCATATACCAGAAATGTTTGAAGCTACTGACTGAATGAAAGGAGCTGGCATCTCACTCTCTTTGAATCTTCTTTATCATGCTAGGATTAGCAGGAAAAAGCAAAAAATTTCAGAATTGCACCTTGCAATGCGGAGAAATTACTGTTTGTGCATTTACAATATTCATTGATTTTTGCCATTGAAAAACATGTTATTCATATACCAGAAATGTTTGAAGCTACTGACTGAATGAAAAGAGCTGGCATCTCACTCTCTTTGAATCTTCTTTATCATGCCAGGATTAGCAGGAAAAAGCAAAAAATTTCAGAATTGCACCTTGCAATGTGGAGATATTACTGTTTGTGCATTTACAATATTCATTTATTTTTGCCATTGAAAAACGTCCAGAAATGTTTGAAGCTACTGACTGAATGAAAGGAGCTGGCATCTCACTCTCTTTGAATCTTCTTTATCATGCTAGGATTAGCAGGAAAAAGCAAAAAATTTCAGAATTGCACCTTGCAATGCGGAGAAATTACTGTTTGTGCATTTACAATATTCATTGATTTTTGCCTTTGAAAAACATCATGTTATTCATATACCAGAAATGTTTGAAGCTACTGACTGAATGAAAGGAGCTGGCATCTCACTCTCTTTGAATCTTCTTTATCATGCCAGGATTAGCAGGAAAAAGCAAAAAATTTCAGAATTGCACCTTGCAATGTGCAGATATTACTGTTTGTGCATTTACAATATTCATTGATTTTTGCCATTGAAAAACATGTTATTCATATACCAGAAATGTTTGAAGCTACTGACTGAATGAAAAGAGCTGGCATCTCACTCTCTTTGAATCTTCTTTATCATGCCAGGATTAGCAGGAAAAAGCAAAAAAATTCAGAATTGCACCTTGCAATGTGGAGATATTACTGTTTGTGCATTTACAATATTCATTGATTTTTGCCATTGAAAAACATGTTATTCATATACCAGAAATGTTTGAAGCTACTGACTGAATGAAAAGAGCTGGCATCTCACTCTCTTTGAATCTTCTTTATCATGCCAGGATTAGCAGGAAAAAGCAAAAAATTTCAGAATTGCACCTTGCAATGTGGAGATATTACTGTTTGTGCATTTACAATATTCATTGATTTTTGCCATTGAAAAACGTCCAGAAATGTTTGAAGCTACTGACTGAATGAAAGGAGCTGGCATCTCACTCTCTTTGAATCTTCTTTATCATGCTAGGATTAGCAGGAAAAAGCAAAAAATTTCAGAATTGCACATTGCAATGCGGAGAAATTACTGTTTGTGCATTTACAATATTCATTGATTTTTGCCATTGAAAAACATCATGTTATTCATATACCAGAAATGTTTGAAGCTACTGACTGAATGAAAGGAGCTGGCATCTCACTCTCTTTTTTCATCTTTTTTATCATGCTAGGATTAGCAGGAAAAAGCAAAAAATTTCAGAATTGCACCTTGCAATGCGGAGAAATTACTGTTTGTGCATTTACAATATTCATTGATTTTTGCCATTGAAAAACATGTTATTCATATACCAGAAATGTTTGAAGCTACTGACTGAATGAAAAGAGCTGGCATCTCACTCTCTTTGAATCTTCTTTATCATGCCAGGATTAGCAGGAAAAAGCAAAAAATTTCAGAATTGCACCTTGCAATGTGGAGATATTACTGTTTGTGCATTTACAATATTCATTGATTTTTGCCATTGAAAAACATGTTATTCATATACCAGAAAAGTTTGAAGCTACTGACTGAATGAAAAGAGCTGGCATCTCACTCTCTTTGAATCTTCTTTATCATGCCAGGATTAGCAGGAAAAAGCAAAAAATTTCAGAATTGCACCTTGCAATGTGGAGATATTACTGTTTGTGCATTTACAATATTCATTGATTTTTGCCATTGAAAAACGTCCAGAAATGTTTGAAGCTACTGACTGAATGAAAGGAGCTGGCATCTCACTCTCTTTGAATCTTCTTTATCATGCTAGGATTAGCAGGAAAAAGCAAAAAATTTCAGAATTGCACATTGCAATGCGGAGAAATTACTGTTTGTGCATTTACAATATTCATTGATTTTTGCCATTGAAAAACATCATGTTATTCATATACCAGAAATGTTTGAAGCTACTGACTGAATGAAAGGAGCTGGCATCTCACTCTCTTTGAATCTTCTTTATCATGCTAGGATTAGCAGGAAAAAGCAAAAAATTTCAGAATTGCACCTTGCAATGCGGAGAAATTACTGTTTGTGCATTTACAATATTCATTGATTTTTGCCATTGAAAAACATGTTATTCATATACCAGAAATGTTTGAAGCTACTGACTGAATGAAAAGAGCTGGCATCTCACTCTCTTTGAATCTTCTTTATCATGCCAGGATTAGCAGGAAAAAGCAAAAAATTTCAGAATTGCACCTTGCAATGTGGAGATATTACTGTTTGTGCATTTACAATATTCATTGATTTTTGCCATTGAAAAACGTCCAGAAATGTTTGAAGCTACTGACTGAATGAAAGGAGCTGGCATCTCACTCTCTTTGAATCTTCTTTATCATGCTAGGATTAGCAGCAAAAAGCAAAAAATTTCAGAATTGCACCTTGCAATGCGGAGAAATTACTGCTTGTGCATTTACAATATTCATTGATTTTTGCCATTGAAAAACATCATGTTATTCATATACCAGAAATGTTTGAAGCTACTGACTGAATGAAAAGAGCTGGCATCTCACTCTCTTTGAATCTTCTTTATCATGCTAAGAGGAGCAGGAAAAAGCAAAAAATTTCAGAATTGCACGTTGCAATGTGGAGATATTACTGTTTGTGTATTTACAATATTCATTGATTTTTGCCATTGAAAAACGTCCAGAAATGTTTGAAGCTACTGACTGAATGAAAGGAGCTAGCATCTCACTCTCTTTGAATCTTCTTTATCATGCTAGGATTAGCAGGAAAAAGCAAAAAATTTCAGAATTGCACCTTGCAATGCGGAGAAATTACTGTTTGTGCATTTACAATATTCATTGATTTTTGCCATTGAAAAACATCATGTTATTCATATACCAGAAATGTTTGAAGCTACTGACTGAATGAAAAGAGCTGGCATCTCACTCTCTTTGAATCTTCTTTATCATGCCAGGATTAGCAGGAAAAAGCAAAAAATTTCAGAATTGCACCTTCAATGTGGAGATATTAATGTTTGTGCATTTACAATATTCATTGATTTTTGCCATTGAAAAACGTCCAGAAATGTTTGAAGCTACTGACTGAATGAAAGGAGCTGGCATCTCACTCTCTTTGAATCTTCTTTATCATGCTAGGATTAGCAGGAAAAAGCAAAAAATTTCAGAATTGCACCTTGCAATGCGGAGAAATTACTGTTTGTGCATTTACAATATTCATTGATTTTTGCCATTGAAAAACATCATGTTATTCATATACCAGAAATGTTTGAAGCTACTGACTGAATGAAAGGAGCTGGCATCTCACTCTCTTTGAATCTTCTTTATCATGCCAGGATTAGCAGGAAAAAGCAAAAAATTTCAGAATTGCACCTTGCAATGTGCAGATATTACTGTTTGTGCATTTACAATATTCATTGATTTTTGCCATTGAAAAACATGTTATTCATATACCAGAAATGTTTGAAGCTACTGACTGAATGAAAAGAGCTGGCATCTCACTCTCTTTGAATCTTCTTTATCATGCCAGGATTAGCAGGAAAAAGCAAAAAATTTCAGAATTGCACCTTGCAATGTGGAGATATTACTGTTTGTGCATTTACAATATTCATTGATTTTTGCCATTGAAAAACATGTTATTCATATACCAGAAATGTTTGAAGCTACTGACTGAATGAAAAGAGCTGGCATCTCACTCTCTTTGAATCTTCTTTATCATGCTAAGAGGAGCAGGAAAAAGCAAAAAATTTCAGAATTGCACATTGCAATGTGGAGATATTACTGTTTGTGTATTTACAATATTCATTGATTTTTGCCATTGAAAAACGTCCAGAAATGTTTGAAGCTACTGACTGAATGAAAGGAGCTAGCATCTCACTCTCTTTGAATCTTCTTTATCATGCTAGGATTAGCAGGAAAAAGCAAAAAATTTCAGAATTGCACCTTGCAATGCGGAGAAATTACTGTTTGTGCATTTACAATATTCATTGATTTTTGCCTTTGAAAAACATCATGTTATTCATATACCAGAAATGTTTGAAGCTACTGACTGAATGAAAGGAGCTGGCATCTCACTCTCTTTGAATCTTCTTTATCATGCTAGGATTAGCAGGAAAAAGCAAAAAATTTCAGAATTGCACCTTGCAATGTGGAGATATTACTGTTTGTGCATTTACAATATTCATTGATTTTTGCCATTGAAAAACGTCCAGAAATGTTTGAAGCTACTGACTGAATGAAAGGAGCTGGCATCTCACTCTCTTTGAATCTTCTTTATCATGCTAGGATTAGCAGGAAAAAGCAAAAAATTTCAGAATTGCACCTTGCAATGCGGAGAAATTACTGTGTGTGAATTTACAATATTCATTGATTTTTGCCATTGAAAAACATCGTTATTCATATACCAGAAATGTTTGAAGCTACTGACTGAATGAAAAGAGCTGGCATCTCACTCTCTTTGAATCTTCTTTATCATGCCAGGATTAGCAGGAAAAAGCAAAAAATTTCAGAATTGCACCTTGCAATGTGGAGATATTACTGTTTGTGCATTTACAATATTCATTGATTTTTGCCATTGAAAAACGTCCAGAAATGTTTGAAGCTACTGACTGAATGAAAGGAGCTGGCATCTCACTCTCTTTGAATCTTCTTTATCATGCTAGGATTAGCAGGAAAAAGCAAAAAATTTCAGAATTGCACCTTGCAATGCGGAGAAATTACTGTGTGTGCATTTACAAAATTCATTGATTTTTGCCATTGAAAAACATGTTATTCATATACCAGAAATGTTTGAAGCTACTGACTGAATGAAAAGAGCTGGCATCTCACTCTCTTTGAATCTTCTTTATCATGCCAGGATTAGCAGGAAAAAGCAAAAAATTTCAGAATTGCACGTTGCAATGTGGAGATATTACTGTTTGTGCATTTACAATATTCATTGATTTTTGCCATTGAAAAACGTCCAGAAATGTTTGAAGCTACTGACTGAATGAAAGGAGCTGGCATCTCACTCTCTTTGAATCTTCTTTATCATGCTAGGATTAGCAGGAAAAAGCAAAAAATTTCAGAATTGCACCTTGCAATGCGGAGAAATTACTGTTTGTGCATTTACAATATTCATTGATTTTTGCCATTGAAAAACATGTTATTCATATACCAGAAATGTTTGAAGCTACTGACTGAATGAAAAGAGCTGGCATCTCACTCTCTTTGAATCTTCTTTATCATGCCAGGATTAGCAGGAAAAAGCAAAAAATTTCAGAATTGCACGTTGCAATGTGGAGATATTACTGTTTGTGCATTTACAATATTCATTGATTTTTGCCATTGAAAAACGTCCAGAAATGTTTGAAGCTACTGACTGAATGAAAGGAGCTGGCATCTCACTCTCTTTGAATCTTCTTTATCATGCTAGGATTAGCAGGAAAAAGCAAAAAATTTCAGAATTGCACCTTGCAATGCGGAGAAATTACTGTGTGTGCATTTACAATATTCATTGATTTTTGCCATTGAAAAACATCGTTATTCATATACCAGAAATGTTTGAAGCTACTGACTGAATGAAAAGAGCTGGCATCTCACTCTCTTTGAATCTTCTTTATCATGCCAGGATTAGCAGGAAAAAGCAAAAAATTTCAGAATTGCACCTTGCAATGTGGAGATATTACTGTTTGTGCATTTACAATATTCATTGATTTTTGCCATTGAAAAACATGTTATTCATATACCAGAAATGTTTGAAGCTACTGACTGAATGAAAAGAGCTGGCATCTCACTCTCTTTGAATCTTCTTTATCATGCCAGGATTAGCAGGAAAAAGCAAAAAATTTCAGAATTGCACGTTGCAATGTGGAGATATTACTGTTTGTGCATTTACAATATTCATTGATTTTTGCCATTGAAAAACGTCCAGAAATGTTTGAAGCTACTGACTGAATGAAAGGAGCTGGCATCTCACTCTCTTTGAATCTTCTTTATCATGCTAGGATTAGCAGGAAAAAGCAAAAAATTTCAGAATTGCACATTGCAATGCGGAGAAATTACTGTTTGTGCATTTACAATATTCATTGATTTTTGCCATTGAAAAACATCATGTTATTCATATACCAGAAATGTTTGAAGCTACTGACTGAATGAAAGGAGCTGGCATCTCACTCTCTTTGAATCTTCTTTATCATGCTAGGATTAGCAGGAAAAAGCAAAAAATTTCAGAATTGCACCTTGCAATGCGGAGAAATTACTGTTTGTGCATTTACAATATTCATTGATTTTTGCCATTGAAAAACATGTTATTCATATACCAGAAATGTTTGAAGCTACTGACTGAATGAAAAGAGCTGGCATCTCACTCTCTTTGAATCTTCTTTATCATGCCAGGATTAGCAGGAAAAAGCAAAAAATTTCAGAATTGCACCTTGCAATGTGGAGATATTACTGTTTGTGCATTTACAATATTCATTGATTTTTGCCATTGAAAAACATCCAGAATTGTTTGAAGCTACTGACTGAATGAAAGGAGCTGGCATCTCACTCTCTTTGAATCTTCTTAATCATGCTAGGATTAGCAGGAAAAAGCAAAAAATTTCAGAATTGCACCTTGCAATGCGGAGAAATTACTGTTTGTGCATTTACAATATTCATTGATTTTTGCCATTGAAAAACATGTTATTCATATACCAGAAATGTTTGAAGCTACTGACTGAATGAAAAGAGCTGGCATCTCACTCTCTTTGAATCTTCTTTATCATGCCAGGATTAGCAGGAAAAAGCAAAAAATTTCAGAATTGCACCTTGCAATGTGGAGATATTACTGTTTGTGCATTTACAATATTCATTGATTTTTGCCATTGAAAAACGTCCAGAAATGTTTGAAGCTACTGACTGAATGAAAGGAGCTGGCATCTCACTCTCTTTGAATCTTCTTTATCATGCTAGGATTAGCAGGAAAAAGCAAAAAATTTCAGAATTTCACCTTGCAATGCGGAGAAATTACTGTTTGTGCATTTACAATATTCCTTGATTTTTGCCATTGAAAAACATGTTATTCATATACCAGAAATGTTTGAAGCTACTGACTGAATGAAAAGAGCTGGCATCTCACTCTCTTTGAATCTTCTTTATCATGCCAGGATTAGTAGGAAAAAGCAAAAAATTTCAGAATTGCACCTTGCAATGTGGAGATATTACTGTTTGTGCATTTACAATATTCATTGATTTTTGCCATTGAAAAACGTCCAGAAATGTTTGAAGCTACTGACTGAATGAAAGGAGCTGGCATCTCACTCTCTTTGAATCTTCTTTATCATGCTAGGATTAGCAGGAAAAAGCAAAAAATTTCAGAATTGCACCTTGCAATGCGGAGAAATTACTGTGTGTGCATTTACAATATTCATTGATTTTTGCCATTGAAAAACATCGTTATTCATATACCAGAAATGTTTGAAGCTACTGACTGAATGAAAAGAGCTGGCATCTCACTCTCTTTGAATCTTCTTTATCATGCCAGGATTAGCAGGAAAAAGCAAAAAATTTCAGAATTGCACCTTGCAATGTGGAGATATTACTGTTTGTGCATTTACAATATTCATTGATTTTTGCCATTGAAAAACATGTTATTCATATACCAGAAATGTTTGAAGCTACTGACTGAATGAAAAGAGCTGGCATCTCACTCTCTTTGAATCTTCTTTATCATGCCAGGATTAGCAGGAAAAAGCAAAAAATTTCAGAATTGCACCTTGCAATGCGGAGAAATTACTGTGTGTGCATTTACAAAATTCATTGATTTTTGCCATTGAAAAACATGTTATTCATATACCAGAAATGTTTGAAGCTACTGACTGAATGAAAAGAGCTGGCATCTCACTCTCTTTGAATCTTCTTTATCATGCCAGGATTAGCAGGAAAAAGCAAAAAATTTCAGAATTGCACGTTGCAATGTGGAGATATTACTGTTTGTGCATTTACAATATTCATTGATTTTTGCCATTGAAAAACGTCCAGAAATGTTTGAAGCTACTGACTGAATGAAAGGAGCTGGCATCTCACTCTCTTTGAATCTTCTTTATCATGCTAGGATTAGCAGGAAAAAGCAAAAAATTTCAGAATTGCACCTTGCAATGCGGAGAAATTACTGTTTGTGCATTTACAATATTCATTGATTTTTGCCATTGAAAAACATGTTATTCATATACCAGAAATGTTTGAAGCTACTGACTGAATGAAAAGAGCTGGCATCTCACTCTCTTTGAATCTTCTTTATCATGCCAGGATTAGCAGGAAAAAGCAAAAAATTTCAGAATTGCACGTTGCAATGTGGAGATATTACTGTTTGTGCATTTACAATATTCATTGATTTTTGCCATTGAAAAACGT
This sequence comes from Phyllobates terribilis, assembly GCF_046119375.1. Taxonomy (NCBI): domain Eukaryota; kingdom Metazoa; phylum Chordata; class Amphibia; order Anura; family Dendrobatidae; genus Phyllobates; species Phyllobates terribilis. Next base: position 848,248 of record NW_027363181.1, on the reverse strand, counting down.
CCAGAAATGTTTGAAGCTACTGACTGAATGAAAGGAGCTGGCATCTCACTCTCTTTGAATCTTCTTTATCATGCTAGGATTAGCAGGAAAAAGCAAAAAATTTCAGAATTGCACCTTGCAATGCGGAGAAATTACTGTGTGTGCATTTACAATATTCATTGATTTTTGCCATTGAAAAACATCGTTATTCATATACCAGAAATGTTTGAAGCTACTGACTGAATGAAAAGAGCTGGCATCTCACTCTCTTTGAATCTTCTTTATCATGCCAGGATTAGCAGGAAAAAGCAAAAAATTTCAGAATTGCACCTTGTAATGTGGAGATATTACTGTTTGTGCATTTACAATATTCATTGATTTTTGCCATTGAAAAACATGTTATTCATATACCAGAAATGTTTGAAGCTACTGACTGAATGAAAAGAGCTGGCATCTCACTCTCTTTGAATCTTCTTTATCATGCCAGGATTAGCAGGAAAAAGCAAAAAAATTCAGAATTGCACGTTGCAATGTGGAGATATTACTGTTTGTGCATTTACAATATTCATTGATTTTTGCCATTGAAAAACGTCCAGAAATGTTTGAAGCTACTGACTGAATGAAAGGAGCTGGCATCTCACTCTCTTTGAATCTTCTTTATCATGCTAGGATTAGCAGGAAAAAGCAAAAAATTTCAGAATTGCACATTGCAATGCGGAGAAATTACTGTTTGTGCATTTACAATATTCATTGATTTTTGCCATTGAAAAACATCATGTTATTCATATACCAGAAATGTTTGAAGCTACTGACTGAATGAAAGGAGCTGGCATCTCACTCTCTTTGAATCTTCTTTATCATGCTAGGATTAGCAGGAGAAAGCAAAAAATTTCAGAATTGCACCTTGCAATGCGGAGAAATTACTGTTTGTGCATTTACAATATTCATTGATTTTTGCCATTGAAAAACATGTTATTCATATACCAGAAATGTTTGAAGCTACTGACTGAATGAAAAGAGCTGGCATCTCACTCTCTTTGAATCTTCTTTATCATGCCAGGATTAGCAGGAAAAAGCAAAAAATTTCAGAATTGCACCTTGCAATGTGGAGATATTACTGTTTGTGCATTTACAATATTCATTGATTTTTGCCATTGAAAAACGTCCAGAATTGTTTGAAGCTACTGACTGAATGAAAGGAGCTGGCATCTCACTCTCTTTGAATCTTCTTTATCATGCTAGGATTAGCAGGAAAAAGCAAAAAATTTCAGAATTGCACCTTGCAATGCGGAGAAATTACTGTTTGTGCATTTACAATATTCATTGATTTTTGCCATTGAAAAACATGTTATTCATATACCAGAAATGTTTGAAGCTACTGACTGAATGAAAAGAGCTGGCATCTCACTCTCTTTGAATCTTCTTTATCATGCCAGGATTAGCAGGAAAAAGCAAAAAATTTCAGAATTGCACCTTGCAATGTGGAGATATTACTGTTTGTGCATTTACAATATTCATTGATTTTTGCCATTGAAAAACGTCCAGAAATGTTTGAAGCTACTGACTGAATGAAAGGAGCTGGCATCTCACTCTCTTTGAATCTTCTTTATCATGCTAGGATTAGCAGGAAAAAGCAAAAAATTTCAGAATTGCACCTTGCAATGCGGAGAAATTACTGTGTGTGCATTTACAATATTCATTGATTTTTGCCATTGAAAAACATCGTTATTCATATACCAGAAATGTTTGAAGCTACTGACTGAATGAAAAGAGCTGGCATCTCACTCTCTTTGAATCTTCTTTATCATGCCAGGATTAGCAGGAAAAAGCAAAAAATTTCAGAATTGCACCTTGCAATGTGGAGATATTACTGTTTGTGCATTTACAATATTCATTGATTTTTGCCATTGAAAAACATGTTATTCATATACCAGAAATGTTTGAAGCTACTGACTGAATGAAAAGAGCTGGCATCTCACTCTCTTTGAATGTTCTTTATCATGCCAGGATTAGCAGGAAAAAGCAAAAAATTTCAGAATTGCACCTTGCAATGCGGAGAAATTACTGTGTGTGCATTTACAAAATTCATTGATTTTTGCCATTGAAAAACATGTTATTCATATACCAGAAATGTTTGAAGCTACTGACTGAATGAAAAGAGCTGGCATCTCACTCTCTTTGAATCTTCTTTATCATGCCAGGATTAGCAGGAAAAAGCAAAAAATTTCAGAATTGCACGTTGCAATGTGGAGATATTACTGTTTGTGCATTTACAATATTCATTGATTTTTGCCATTGAAAAACGTCCAGAAATGTTTGAAGCTACTGACTGAATGAAAGGAGCTGGCATCTCACTCTCTTTGAATCTTCTTTATCATGCTAGGATTAGCAGGAAAAAGCAAAAAATTTCAGAATTGCACCTTGCAATGCGGAGAAATTACTGTTTGTGCATTTACAATATTCATTGATTTTTGCCATTGAAAAACATGTTATTCATATACCAGAAATGTTTGAAGCTACTGACTGAATGAAAAGAGCTGGCATCTCACTCTCTTTGAATCTTCTTTATCATGCCAGGATTAGCAGGAAAAAGCAAAAAATTTCAGAATTGCACGTTGCAATGTGGAGATATTACTGTTTGTGCATTTACAATATTCATTGATTTTTGCCATTGAAAAACGTCCAGAAATGTTTGAAGCTACTGACTGAATGAAAGGAGCTGGCATCTCACTCTCTTTGAATCTTCTTTATCATGCTAGGATTAGCAGGAAAAAGCAAAAAATTTCAGAATTGCACCTTGCAATGCGGAGAAATTACTGTGTGTGCATTTACAATATTCATTGATTTTTGCCATTGAAAAACATCGTTATTCATATACCAGAAATGTTTGAAGCTACTGACTGAATGAAAAGAGCTGGCATCTCACTCTCTTTGAATCTTCTTTATCATGCCAGGATTAGCAGGAAAAAGCAAAAAATTTCAGAATTGCACCTTGTAATGTGGAGATATTACTGTTTGTGCATTTACAATATTCATTGATTTTTGCCATTGAAAAACATGTTATTCATATACCAGAAATGTTTGAAGCTACTGACTGAATGAAAAGAGCTGGCATCTCACTCTCTTTGAATCTTCTTTATCATGCCAGGATTAGCAGGAAAAAGCAAAAAAATTCAGAATTGCACGTTGCAATGTGGAGATATTACTGTTTGTGCATTTACAATATTCATTGATTTTTGCCATTGAAAAACGTCCAGAAATGTTTGAAGCTACTGACTGAATGAAAGGAGCTGGCATCTCACTCTCTTTGAATCTTCTTTATCATGCTAGGATTAGCAGGAAAAAGCAAAAAATTTCAGAATTGCACATTGCAATGCGGAGAAATTACTGTTTGTGCATTTACAATATTCATTGATTTTTGCCATTGAAAAACATCATGTTATTCATATACCAGAAATGTTTGAAGCTACTGACTGAATGAAAGGAGCTGGCATCTCACTCTCTTTGAATCTTCTTTATCATGCTAGGATTAGCAGGAGAAAGCAAAAAATTTCAGAATTGCACCTTGCAATGCGGAGAAATTACTGTTTGTGCATTTACAATATTCATTGATTTTTGCCATTGAAAAACATGTTATTCATATACCAGAAATGTTTGAAGCTACTGACTGAATGAAAAGAGCTGGCATCTCACTCTCTTTGAATCTTCTTTATCATGCCAGGATTAGCAGGAAAAAGCAAAAAATTTCAGAATTGCACCTTGCAATGTGGAGATATTACTGTTTGTGCATTTACAATATTCATTGATTTTTGCCATTGAAAAACGTCCAGAATTGTTTGAAGCTACTGACTGAATGAAAGGAGCTGGCATCTCACTCTCTTTGAATCTTCTTTATCATGCTAGGATTAGCAGGAAAAAGCAAAAAATTTCAGAATTGCACCTTGCAATGCGGAGAAATTACTGTTTGTGCATTTACAATATTCATTGATTTTTGCCATTGAAAAACATGTTATTCATATACCAGAAATGTTTGAAGCTACTGACTGAATGAAAAGAGCTGGCATCTCACTCTCTTTGAATCTTCTTTATCATGCCAGGATTAGCAGGAAAAAGCAAAAAATTTCAGAATTGCACCTTGCAATGTGGAGATATTACTGTTTGTGCATTTACAATATTCATTGATTTTTGCCATTGAAAAACGTCCAGAAATGTTTGAAGCTACTGACTGAATGAAAGGAGCTGGCATCTCACTCTCTTTGAATCTTCTTTATCATGCTAGGATTAGCAGGAAAAAGCAAAAAATTTCAGAATTGCACCTTGCAATGCGGAGAAATTACTGTGTGTGCATTTACAATATTCATTGATTTTTGCCATTGAAAAACATCGTTATTCATATACCAGAAATGTTTGAAGCTACTGACTGAATGAAAAGAGCTGGCATCTCACTCTCTTTGAATCTTCTTTATCATGCCAGGATTAGCAGGAAAAAGCAAAAAATTTCAGAATTGCACCTTGCAATGTGGAGATATTACTGTTTGTGCATTTACAATATTCATTGATTTTTGCCATTGAAAAACATGTTATTCATATACCAGAAATGTTTGAAGCTACTGACTGAATGAAAAGAGCTGGCATCTCACTCTCTTTGAATGTTCTTTATCATGCCAGGATTAGCAGGAAAAAGCAAAAAATTTCAGAATTGCACCTTGCAATGCGGAGAAATTACTGTGTGTGCATTTACAAAATTCATTGATTTTTGCCATTGAAAAACATGTTATTCATATACCAGAAATGTTTGAAGCTACTGACTGAATGAAAAGAGCTGGCATCTCACTCTCTTTGAATCTTCTTTATCATGCCAGGATTAGCAGGAAAAAGCAAAAAATTTCAGAATTGCACGTTGCAATGTGGAGATATTACTGTTTGTGCATTTACAATATTCATTGATTTTTGCCATTGAAAAACGTCCAGAAATGTTTGAAGCTACTGACTGAATGAAAGGAGCTGGCATCTCACTCTCTTTGAATCTTCTTTATCATGCTAGGATTAGCAGGAAAAAGCAAAAAATTTCAGAATTGCACCTTGCAATGCGGAGAAATTACTGTTTGTGCATTTACAATATTCATTGATTTTTGCCATTGAAAAACATGTTATTCATATACCAGAAATGTTTGAAGCTACTGACTGAATGAAAAGAGCTGGCATCTCACTCTCTTTGAATCTTCTTTATCATGCCAGGATTAGCAGGAAAAAGCAAAAAATTTCAGAATTGCACCTTGCAATGTGGAGATATTACTGTTTGTGCATTTACAATATTCATTGATTTTTGCCATTGAAAAACGTCCAGAAATGTTTGAAGCTACTGACTGAATGAAAGGAGCTGGCATCTCACTCTCTTTGAATCTTCTTTATCATGCTAGGATTAGCAGGAAAAAGCAAAAAATTTCAGAATTTCACCTTGCAATGCGGAGAAATTACTGTTTGTGCATTTACAATATTCCTTGATTTTTGCCATTGAAAAACATGTTATTCATATACCAGAAATGTTTGAAGCTACTGACTGAATGAAAAGAGCTGGCATCTCACTCTCTTTGAATCTTCTTTATCATGCCAGGATTAGTAGGAAAAAGCAAAAAATTTCAGAATTTCACCTTGCAATGTGGAGATATTACTGTTTGTGCATTTACAATATTCATTGATTTTTGCCATTGAAAAACGTCCAGAAATGTTTGAAGCTACTGACTGAATGAAAGGAGCTGGCATCTCACTCTCTTTGAATCTTCTTTATCATGCTAGGATTAGCAGGAAAAAGCAAAAAATTTCAGAATTGCACCTTGCAATGCGGAGAAGTTACTGTGTGTGCATTTACAATATTCATTGATTTTTGCCATTGAAAAACATCGTTATTCATATACCAGAAATGTTTGAAGCTACTGACTGAATGAAAAGAGCTGGCATCTCACTCTCTTTGAATCTTCTTTATCATGCCAGGATTAGCAGGAAAAAGCAAAAAATTTCAGAATTGCACCTTGCAATGTGGAGATATTACTGTTTGTGCATTTACAATATTCATTGATTTTTGCCATTGAAAAACATGTTATTCATATACCAGAAATGTTTGAAGCTACTGACTGAATGAAAAGAGCTGGCATCTCACTCTCTTTGAATCTTCTTTATCATGCCAGGATTAGCAGGAAAAAGCAAAAAATTTCAGAATTGCACCTTGCAATGTGGAGATATTACTGTTTGTGCATTTACAATATTCATTGATTTTTGCCATTGAAAAACGTCCAGAAATGTTTGAAGCTACTGACTGAATGAAAGGAGCTGGCATCTCACTCTCTTTGAATCTTCTTTATCATGCTAGGATTAGCAGGAAAAAGCAAAAAATTTCAGAATTGCACCTTGCAATGCGGAGAAATTACTGTGTGTGCATTTACAATATTTATTGATTTTTGCCATTGAAAAACATCATGTTATTCATATACCAGAAATGTTTGAAGCTACTGACTGAATGAAAAGAGCTGGCATCTCACTCTCTTTGAATCTTCTTTATCATGCCAGGATTAGCAGGAAAAAGCAAAAAATTTCAGAATTGCACCTTGCAATGTGGAGATATTACTGTTTGTGCATTTACAATATTCATTGATTTTTGCCATTGAAAAACATGTTATTCATATACCAGAAATGTTTGAAGCTACTGACTGAATGAAAAGAGCTGGCATCTCACTCTCTTTGAATCTTCTTTATCATGCCAGGATTAGCAGGAAAAAGCAAAAAATTTCAGAATTGCATCTTGCAATGTGGAGAAATTACTGTTTTTGCATTTACAATATTCATTGATTTTTGCCATTGAAAAACGTCCAGAAATGTTTGAAGCTACTGACTGAATGAAAGGAGCTGGCATCTCACTCTCTTTGAATCTTCTTTATCATGCTAGGATTAGCAGGAAAAAGCAAAAAATTTCAGAATTGCACCTTGCAATGCGGAGAAATTACTGTGTGTGCATTTACAATATTCATTGATTTTTGCCATTGAAAAACATCGTTATTCATATACCAGAAATGTTTGAAGCTACTGACTGAATGAAAGGAGCTGGCATCTCACTCTCTTTGAATCTTCTTTATCATGCTAGTATTAGCAGGAAAAAGCAAAAAATTTCAGAATTGCACCTTGCAATGCGGAGAAATTACTGTTTGTGCATTTACAATATTCATTGATTTTTGCCATTGAAAAACATGTTATTCATATACCAGAAATTTTTGAAGCTACTGACTGAATGAAAAGAGCTGGCATCTCACTCTCTTTGAATCTTCTTTATCATGCCAGGATTAGCAGGAAAAAGCAAAAAATTTCAGAATTGCACCTTGCAATGTGGAGATATTACTGTTTGTGCATTTACAATATTCATTGATTTTTGCCATTGAAAAACGTCCAGAAATGTTTGAAGCTACTGACTGAATGAAAGGAGCTGGCATCTCACTCTCTTTGAATCTTCTTTATCATGCTAGGATTAGCAGGAAAAAGCAAAAAATTTCAGAATTGCACCTTGCAATGCGGAGAAATTACTGTTTGTGCATTTACAATATTCATTGATTTTTGCCATTGAAAAACATGTTATTCATATACCAGAAATGTTTGAAGCTACTGACTGAATGAAAGGAGCTGGCATCTCACTCTCTTTGAATCTTCTTTATCATGCTAGGATTAGCAGGAAAAAGCAAAAAATTTCAGAATTGCACCTTGCAATGCGGAGAAATTACTGTTTGTGCATTTACAATATTCATTGATTTTTGCCATTGAAAAACATGTTATTCATATACCAGAAATGTTTGAAGCTACTGACTGAATGAAAAGAGCTGGCATCTCACTCTCTTTGAATCTTCTTTATCATGCCAGGATTAGCAGGAAAAAGCAAAAAATTTCAGAATTGCACCTTGCAATGTGGAGATATTAATGTTTGTGCATTTACAATATTCATTGATTTTTGCCATTGAAAAACGTCCAGAAATGTTTGAAGCTACTGACTGAATGAAAGGAGCTGGCATCTCACTCTCTTTGAATCTTCTTTATCATGCTAGGATTAGCAGGAAAAAGCAAAAAATTTCAGAATTGCACCTTGCAATGCGGAGAAATTACTGTTTGTGCATTTACAATATTCATTGATTTTTGCCATTGAAAAACATGTTATTCATATACCAGAAATGTTTGAAGCTACTGACTGAATGAAAAGAGCTGGCATCTCACTCTCTTTGAATCTTCTTTATCATGCCAGGATTAGCAGGAAAAAGCAAAAAATTTCAGAATTGCACGTTGCAATGTGGAGATATTACTGTTTGTGCATTTACAATATTCATTGATTTTTGCCATTGAAAAACGTCCAGAAATGTTTGAAGCTACTGACTGAATGAAAAGAGCTGGCATCTCACTCTCTTTGAATCTTCTTTATCATGCCAGGATTAGCAGGAAAAAGCAAAAAATTTCAGAATTGCACCTTGCAATGTGGAGATATTACTGTTTGTGCATTTACAATATTCATTGATTTTTGCCATTGAAAAACATGTTATTCATATACCAGAAATGTTTGAAGCTACTGACTGAATGAAAAGAGCTGGCATCTCACTCTCTTTGAATCTTCTTTATCATGCCAGGATTAGCAGGAAAAAGCAAAAAATTTCAGAATTGCACCTTGCAATGTGGAGATATTACTGTTTGTGCATTTACAATATTCATTGATTTTTGCCATTGAAAAACGTCCAGAAATGTTTGAAGCTACTGACTGAATGAAAGGAGCTGGCATCTCACTCTCTTTGAATCTTCTTTATCATGCTAGGATTAGCAGGAAAAAGCAAAAAATTTCAGAATTGCACATTGCAATGCGGAGAAATTACTGTTTGTGCATTTACAATATTCATTGATTTTTGCCATTGAAAAACATCATGTTATTCATATACCAGAAATGTTTGAAGCTACTGACTGAATGAAAGGAGCTGGCATCTCACTCTCTTTGAATCTTCTTTATCATGCTAGGATTAGCAGGAAAAAGCAAAAAATTTCAGAATTGCACCTTGCAATGTGGAGAAATTACTGTTTGTGCATTTACAATATTCATTGATTTTTGCCATTGAAAAACATGTTATTCATATACCAGAAATGTTTGAAGCTACTGACTGAATGAAAAGAGCTGGCATCTCACTCTCTTTGAATCTTCTTTATCATGCCAGGATTAGCAGGAAAAAGCAAAAAATTTCAGAATTGCACCTTGCAATGTGGAGATATTACTGTTTGTGCATTTACAATATTCATTGATTTTTGCCATTGAAAAACGTCCAGAAATGTTTGAAGCTACTGACTGAATGAAAGGAGCTGGCATCTCACTCTCTTTGAATCTTCTTTATCATGCTAGGATTAGCAGGAAAAAGCAAAAAATTTCAGAATTGCACCTTGCAATGCGGAGAAATTACTGTATGTGCATTTACAATATTCATTGATTTTTGCCATTGAAAAACATCATGTTATTCATATACCAGAAATGTTTGAAGCTACTGACTGAATGAAAAGAGCTGGCATCTCACTCTCTTTGAATCTTCTTTATCATGCTAAGAGGAGCAGGAAAAAGCAAAAAATTTCAGAATTGCACGTTGCAATGTGGAGATATTACTGTTTGTGTATTTACAATATTCATTGATTTTTGCCATTGAAAAACGTCCAGAAATGTTTGAAGCTACTGACTGAATGAAAGGAGCTAGCATCTCACTCTCTTTGAATCTTCTTTATCATGCTAGGATTAGCAGGAAAAAGCAAAAAATTTCAGAATTGCACCTTGCAATGCGGAGAAATTACTGTTTGTGCATTTACAATATTCATTGATTTTTGCCATTGAAAAACATCATGTTATTCATATACCAGAAATGTTTGAAGCTACTGACTGAATGAAAAGAGCTGGCATCTCACTCTCTTTGAATCTTCTTTATCATGCCAGGATTAGCAGGAAAAAGCAAAAAATTTCAGAATTGCACCTTGCAATGTGAAGATATTACTGTTTGTGCATTTACAATATTCATTGATTTTTGCCATTGAAAAACGTCCAGAAATGTTTGAAGCTACTGACTGAATGAAAGGAGCTGGCATCTCACTCTCTTTGAATCTTCTTTATCATGCTAGGATTAGCAGGAAAAAGCAAAAAATTTCAGAATTGCACCTTGCAATGCGGAGAAATTACTGTGTGTGCATTTACAATATTTATTGATTTTTGCCATTGAAAAACATCATGTTATTCATATACCAGAAATGTTTGAAGCTACTGACTGAATGAAAAGAGCTGGCATCTCACTCTCTTTGAATCTTCTTTATCATGCCAGGATTAGCAGGAAAAAGCAAAAAATTTCAGAATTGCACCTTGCAATGTGGAGATATTACTGTTTGTGCATTTACAATATTCATTGATTTTTGCCATTGAAAAACATGTTATTCATATACCAGAAATGTTTGAAGCTACTGACTGAATGAAAAGAGCTGGCATCTCACTCTCTTTGAATCTTCTTTATCATGCCAGGATTAGCAGGAAAAAGCAAAAAATTTCAGAATTGCACCTTGCAATGTGGAGAAATTACTGTTTTTGCATTTACAATATTCATTGATTTTTGCCATTGAAAAACGTCCAGAAATGTTTGAAGCTACTGACTGAATGAAAGGAGCTGGCATCTCACTCTCTTTGAATCTTCTTTATCATGCTAGGATTAGCAGGAAAAAGCAAAAAATTTCAGAATTGCACCTTGCAATGCGGAGAAATTACTGTGTGTGCATTTACAATATTCATTGATTTTTGCCATTGAAAAACATCGTTATTCATATACCAGAAATGTTTGAAGCTACTGACTGAATGAAAGGAGCTGGCATCTCACTCTCTTTGAATCTTCTTTATCATGCTAGTATTAGCAGGAAAAAGCAAAAAATTTCAGAATTGCACCTTGCAATGCGGAGAAATTACTGTTTGTGCATTTACAATATTCATTGATTTTTGCCATTGAAAAACATGTTATTCATATACCAGAAATTTTTGAAGCTACTGACTGAATGAAAAGAGCTGGCATCTCACTCTCTTTGAATCTTCTTTATCATGCCAGGATTAGCAGGAAAAAGCAAAAAATTTCAGAATTGCACCTTGCAATGTGGAGATATTACTGTTTGTGCATTTACAATATTCATTGATTTTTGCCATTGAAAAACGTCCAGAAATGTTTGAAGCTACTGACTGAATGAAAGGAGCTGGCATCTCACTCTCTTTGAATCTTCTTTATCATGCTAGGATTAGCAGGAAAAAGCAAAAAATTTCAGAATTGCACCTTGCAATGCGGAGAAATTACTGTTTGTGCATTTACAATATTCATTGATTTTTGCCATTGAAAAACATGTTATTCATATACCAGAAATGTTTGAAGCTACTGACTGAATGAAAGGAGCTGGCATCTCACTCTCTTTGAATCTTCTTTATCATGCTAGGATTAGCAGGAAAAAGCAAAAAATTTCAGAATTGCACCTTGCAATGCGGAGAAATTACTGTTTGTGCATTTACAATATTCATTGATTTTTGCCATTGAAAAACATGTTATTCATATACCAGAAATGTTTGAAGCTACTGACTGAATGAAAAGAGCTGGCATCTCACTCTCTTTGAATCTTCTTTATCATGCCAGGATTAGCAGGAAAAAGCAAAAAATTTCAGAATTGCACCTTGCAATGTGGAGATATTAATGTTTGTGCATTTACAATATTCATTGATTTTTGCCATTGAAAAACGTCCAGAAATGTTTGAAGCTACTGACTGAATGAAAGGAGCTGGCATCTCACTCTCTTTGAATCTTCTTTATCATGCTAGGATTAGCAGGAAAAAGCAAAAAATTTCAGAATTGCACCTTGCAATGCGGAGAAATTACTGTTTGTGCATTTACAATATTCATTGATTTTTGCCATTGAAAAACATGTTATTCATATACCAGAAATGTTTGAAGCTACTGACTGAATGAAAAGAGCTGGCATCTCACTCTCTTTGAATCTTCTTTATCATGCCAGGATTAGCAGGAAAAAGCAAAAAATTTCAGAATTGCACGTTGCAATGTGGAGATATTACTGTTTGTGCATTTACAATATTCATTGATTTTTGCCATTGAAAAACGTCCAGAAATGTTTGAAGCTACTGACTGAATGAAAGGAGCTGGCATCTCACTCTCTTTGAATCTTCTTTATCATGCTAGGATTAGCAGGAAAAAGCAAAAAATTTCAGAATTGCACCTTGCAATGCGGAGAAATTACTGTGTGTGCATTTACAATATTCATTGATTTTTGCCATTGAAAAACATCGTTATTCATATACCAGAAATGTTTGAAGCTACTGACTGAATGAAAAGAGCTGGCATCTCACTCTCTTTGAATCTTCTTTATCATGCCAGGATTAGCAGGAAAAAGCAAAAAATTTCAGAATTGCACCTTGCAATGTGGAGATATTACTGTTTGTGCATTTACAATATTCATTGATTTTTGCCATTGAAAAACATGTTATTCATATACCAGAAATGTTTGAAGCTACTGACTGAATGAAAAGAGCTGGCATCTCACTCTCTTTGAATCTTCTTTATCATGCCAGGATTAGCAGGAAAAAGCAAAAAATTTCAGAATTGCACCTTGCAATGTGGAGATATTACTGTTTGTGCATTTACAATATTCATTGATTTTTGCCATTGAAAAACGTCCAGAAATGTTTGAAGCTACTGACTGAATGAAAGGAGCTGGCATCTCACTCTCTTTGAATCTTCTTTATCATGCTAGGATTAGCAGGAAAAAGCAAAAAATTTCAGAATTGCACATTGCAATGCGGAGAAATTACTGTTTGTGCATTTACAATATTCATTGATTTTTGCCATTGAAAAACATCATGTTATTCTTATACCAGAAATGTTTGAAGCTACTGACTGAATGAAAGGAGCTGGCATCTCACTCTCTTTGAATCTTCTTTATCATGCTAGGATTAGCAGGAAAAAGCAAAAAATTTCAGAATTGCACCTTGCAATGTGGAGAAATTACTGTTTGTGCATTTACAATATTCATTGATTTTTGCCATTGAAAAACATGTTATTCATATACCAGAAATGTTTGAAGCTACTGACTGAATGAAAAGAGCTGGCATCTCACTCTCTTTGAATCTTCTTTATCATGCCAGGATTAGCAGGAAAAAGCAAAAAATTTCAGAATTGCACCTTGCAATGTGGAGATATTACTGTTTGTGCATTTACAATATTCATTGATTTTTGCCATTGAAAAACGTCCAGAAATGTTTGAAGCTACTGACTGAATGAAAGGAGCTGGCATCTCACTCTCTTTGGATCTTCTTTATCATGCTAGGATTAGCAGGAAAAAGCAAAAAATTTCAGAATTGCACCTTGCAATGCGGAGAAATTACTGTATGTGCATTTACAATATTCATTGATTTTTGCCATTGAAAAACATCATGTTATTCATATACCAGAAATGTTTGAAGCTACTGACTGAATGAAAAGAGCTGGCATCTCACTCTCTTTGAATCTTCTTTATCATGCTAAGAGGAGCAGGAAAAAGCAAAAAATTTCAGAATTGCACGTTGCAATGTGGAGATATTACTGTTTGTGTATTTACAATATTCATTGATTTTTGCCATTGAAAAACGTCCAGAAATGTTTGAAGCTACTGACTGAATGAAAGGAGCTAGCATCTCACTCTCTTTGAATCTTCTTTATCATGCTAGGATTAGCAGGAAAAAGCAAAAAATTTCAGAATTGCACCTTGCAATGCGGAGAAATTACTGTTTGTGCATTTACAATATTCATTGATTTTTGCCATTGAAAAACATCATGTTATTCATATACCAGAAATGTTTGAAGCTACTGACTGAATGAAAAGAGCTGGCATCTCACTCTCTTTGAATCTTCTTTATCATGCCAGGATTAGCAGGAAAAAGCAAAAAATTTCAGAATTGCACCTTGCAATGTGAAGATATTACTGTTTGTGCATTTACAATATTCATTGATTTTTGCCATTGAAAAACGTCCAGAAATGTTTGAAGCTACTGACTGAATGAAAGGAGCTGGCATCTCACTCTCTTTGAATCTTCTTTATCATGCTAGGATTAGCAGGAAAAAGCAAAAAAATTTCAGAATTGCACCTTGCAATGCGGAGAAATTACTGTTTGTGCATTTACAATATTCATTGATTTTTGCCATTGAAAAACATCATGTTATTCATATACCAGAAATGTTTGAAGCTACTGACTGAATGAAAGGAGCTGGCATCTCACTCTCTTTGAATCTTCTTTATCATGCCAGGATTAGCAGGAAAAAGCAAAAAATTTCAGAATTGCACCTTGCAATGTGCAGATATTACTGTTTGTGCATTTACAATATTCATTGATTTTTGCCATTGAAAAACATCATGTTATTCATATACCAGAAATGTTTGAAGCTACTGACTGAATGAAAGGAGCTGGCATCTCACTCTCTTTGAATCTTCTTTATCATGCTAGGATTAGCAGGAAAAAGCAAAAAATTTCAGAATTGCACCTTGCAATGTGGAGATATTACTGTTTGTGCATTTACAATATTCATTGATTTTTGCCATTGAAAAACGTCCAGAAATGTTTGAAGCTACTGACTGAATGAAAGGAGCTGGCATCTCACTCTCTTTGAATCTTCTTTATCATGCTAGCATTAGCAGGAAAAAGCAAAAAATTTCAGAATTGCACCTTGCAATGCGGAGAAATTACTGTGTGTGCATTTACAATATTCATTGATTTTTGCCATTGAAAAACATCGTTATTCATATACCAGAAATGTTTGAAGCTACTGACTGAATGAAAAGAGCTGGCATCTCACTCTCTTTGAATCTTCTTTATCATGCCAGGATTAGCAGGAAAAAGCAAAAAATTTCAGAATTGCACCTTGCAATGTGGAGATATTACTGTTTGTGCATTTACAATATTCATTGATTTTTGCCATTGAAAAACGTCCAGAAATGTTTGAAGCTACTGACTGAATGAAAGGAGCTGGCATCTCACTCTCTTTGAATCTTCTTTATCATGCTAGGATTAGCAGGAAAAAGCAAAAAATTTCAGAATTGCACCTTGCAATGCGGAGAATTTACTGTGTGTGCATTTACAATATTCATTGATTTTTGCCATTGAAAAACATGTTATTCATATACCAGAAATGTTTGAAGCTACTGACTGAATGAAAAGAGCTGGCATCTCACTCTCTTTGAATCTTCTTTATCATGCCAGGATTAGCAGGAAAAAGCAAAAAATTTCAGAATTGCACGTTGCAATGTGGAGATATTACTGTTTGTGCATTTACAATATTCATTGATTTTTGCCATTGAAAAACGTCCAGAAATGTTTGAAGCTACTGACTGAATGAAAGGAGCTGGCATCTCACTCTCTTTGAATCTTCTTTATCATGCTAGGATTAGCAGGAAAAAGCAAAAAATTTCAGAATTGCACTTTACAATGCGGAGAAATTACTGTTTGTGCATTTACAATATTCATTGATTTTTGCCATTGAAAAACGTCCAGAAATGTTTGAAGCTACTGACTGAATGAAAGGAGCTGGCATCTCACTCTCTTTGAATCTTCTTTATCATGCTAGGATTAGCAGGAAAAAGCAAAAAATTTCAGAATTGCACCTTGCAATGCGGAGAAATTACTGTTTGTGCATTTACAATATTCATTGATTTTTGCCATTGAAAAACATGTTATTCATATACCAGAAATGTTTGAAGCTACTGACTGAATGAAAAGAGCTGGCATCTCACTCTCTTTGAATCTTCTTTATCATGCCAGGATTAGCAGGAAAAAGCAAAAAATTTCAGAATTGCACGTTGCAATGTGGAGATATTACTGTTTGTGCATTTACAATATTCATTGATTTTTGCCATTGAAAAACGTCCAGAAATGTTTGAAGCTACTGACTGAATGAAAGGAGCTGGCATCTCACTCTCTTTGAATCTTCTTTATCATGCTAGGATTAGCAGGAAAAAGCAAAAAATTTCAGAATTGCACCTTGCAATGCGGAGAAATTACTGTGTGTGCATTTACAATATTCATTGATTTTTGCCATTGAAAAACATCGTTATTCATATACCAGAAATGTTTGAAGCTACTGACTGAATGAAAAGAGCTGGCATCTCACTCTCTTTGAATCTTCTTTATCATGCCAGGATTAGCAGGAAAAAGCAAAAAATTTCAGAATTGCACCTTGCAATGTGGAGATATTACTGTTTGTGCATTTACAATATTCATTGATTTTTGCCATTGAAAAACATGTTATTCATATACCAGAAATGTTTGAAGCTACTGACTGAATGAAAAGAGCTGGCATCTCACTCTCTTTGAATCTTCTTTATCATGCCAGGATTAGCAGGAAAAAGCAAAAAATTTCAGAATTGCACCTTGCAATGTGGAGATATTACTGTTTGTGCATTTACAATATTCATTGATTTTTGCCATTGAAAAACGTCCAGAAATGTTTGAAGCTACTGACTGAATGAAAGGAGCTGGCATCTCACTCTCTTTGAATCTTCTTTATCATGCTAGGATTAGCAGGAAAAAGCAAAAAATTTCAGAATTGCACATTGCAATGCGGAGAAATTACTGTTTGTGCATTTACAATATTCATTGATTTTTGCCATTGAAAAACATCATGTTATTCATATACCAGAAATGTTTGAAGCTACTGACTGAATGAAAGGAGCTGGCATCTCACTCTCTTTGAATCTTCTTTATCATGCTAGGATTAGCAGGAAAAAGCAAAAAATTTCAGAATTGCACCTTGCAATGTGGAGAAATTACTGTTTGTGCATTTACAATATTCATTGATTTTTGCCATTGAAAAACATGTTATTCATATACCAGAAATGTTTGAAGCTACTGACTGAATGAAAAGAGCTGGCATCTCACTCTCTTTGAATCTTCTTTATCATGCCAGGATTAGCAGGAAAAAGCAAAAAATTTCAGAATTGCACCTTGCAATGTGGAGATATTACTGTTTGTGCATTTACAATATTCATTGATTTTTGCCATTGAAAAACGTCCAGAAATGTTTGAAGCTACTGACTGAATGAAAGGAGCTGGCATCTCACTCTCTTTGAATCTTCTTTATCATGCTAGGATTAGCAGGAAAAAGCAAAAAATTTCAGAATTGCACCTTGCAATGCGGAGAAATTACTGTATGTGCATTTACAATATTCATTGATTTTTGCCATTGAAAAACATCATGTTATTCATATACCAGAAATGTTTGAAGCTACTGACTGAATGAAAAGAGCTGGCATCTCACTCTCTTTGAATCTTCTTTATCATGCTAAGAGGAGCAGGAAAAAGCAAAAAATTTCAGAATTGCACGTTGCAATGTGGAGATATTACTGTTTGTGTATTTACAATATTCATTGATTTTTGCCATTGAAAAACGTCCAGAAATGTTTGAAGCTACTGACTGAATGAAAGGAGCTAGCATCTCACTCTCTTTGAATCTTCTTTATCATGCTAGGATTAGCAGGAAAAAGCAAAAAATTTCAGAATTGCACCTTGCAATGCGGAGAAATTACTGTTTGTGCATTTACAATATTCATTGATTTTTGCCATTGAAAAACATCATGTTATTCATATACCAGAAATGTTTGAAGCTACTGACTGAATGAAAAGAGCTGGCATCTCACTCTCTTTGAATCTTCTTTATCATGCCAGGATTAGCAGGAAAAAGCAAAAAATTTCAGAATTGCACCTTGCAATGTGAAGATATTACTGTTTGTGCATTTACAATATTCATTGATTTTTGCCATTGAAAAACGTCCAGAAATGTTTGAAGCTACTGACTGAATGAAAGGAGCTGGCATCTCACTCTCTTTGAATCTTCTTTATCATGCTAGGATTAGCAGGAAAAAGCAAAAAAATTTCAGAATTGCACCTTGCAATGCGGAGAAATTACTGTTTGTGCATTTACAATATTCATTGATTTTTGCCATTGAAAAACATCATGTTATTCATATACCAGAAATGTTTGAAGCTACTGACTGAATGAAAGGAGCTGGCATCTCACTCTCTTTGAATCTTCTTTATCATGCCAGGATTAGCAGGAAAAAGCAAAAAATTTCAGAATTGCACCTTGCAATGTGCAGATATTACTGTTTGTGCATTTACAATATTCATTGATTTTTGCCATTGAAAAACATCATGTTATTCATATACCAGAAATGTTTGAAGCTACTGACTGAATGAAAGGAGCTGGCATCTCACTCTCTTTGAATCTTCTTTATCATGCTAGGATTAGCAGGAAAAAGCAAAAAATTTCAGAATTGCACCTTGCAATGTGGAGATATTACTGTTTGTGCATTTACAATATTCATTGATTTTTGCCATTGAAAAACGTCCAGAAATGTTTGAAGCTACTGACTGAATGAAAGGAGCTGGCATCTCACTCTCTTTGAATCTTCTTTATCATGCTAGCATTAGCAGGAAAAAGCAAAAAATTTCAGAATTGCACCTTGCAATGCGGAGAAATTACTGTGTGTGCATTTACAATATTCATTGATTTTTGCCATTGAAAAACATCGTTATTCATATACCAGAAATGTTTGAAGCTACTGACTGAATGAAAAGAGCTGGCATCTCACTCTCTTTGAATCTTCTTTATCATGCCAGGATTAGCAGGAAAAAGCAAAAAATTTCAGAATTGCACCTTGCAATGTGGAGATATTACTGTTTGTGCATTTACAATATTCATTGATTTTTGCCATTGAAAAACGTCCAGAAATGTTTGAAGCTACTGA
The DNA here is from genome assembly GCF_046119375.1 of Phyllobates terribilis. NCBI lineage: Eukaryota > Metazoa > Chordata > Amphibia > Anura > Dendrobatidae > Phyllobates > Phyllobates terribilis. The sequence goes on along the minus strand of NW_027363181.1, from coordinate 829,423 downwards.
CTGAATGAAAGGAGCTGGCATCTCACTCTCTTTGAATCTTCTTTATCATGCTAGGATTAGCAGGAAAAAGCAAAAAATTTCAGAATTGCACCTTGCAATGCGGAGAATTTACTGTGTGTGCATTTACAATATTCATTGATTTTTGCCATTGAAAAACATGTTATTCATATACCAGAAATGTTTGAAGCTACTGACTGAATGAAAAGAGCTGGCATCTCACTCTCTTTGAATCTTCTTTATCATGCCAGGATTAGCAGGAAAAAGCAAAAAATTTCAGAATTGCACGTTGCAATGTGGAGATATTACTGTTTGTGCATTTACAATATTCATTGATTTTTGCCATTGAAAAACGTCCAGAAATGTTTGAAGCTACTGACTGAATGAAAGGAGCTGGCATCTCACTCTCTTTGAATCTTCTTTATCATGCTAGGATTAGCAGGAAAAAGCAAAAAATTTCAGAATTGCACTTTACAATGCGGAGAAATTACTGTTTGTGCATTTACAATATTCATTGATTTTTGCCATTGAAAAACATGTTATTCATATACCAGAAATGTTTGAAGCTACTGACTGAATGAAAAGAGCTGGCATCTCACTCTCTTTGAATCTTCTTTATCATGCCAGGATTAGCAGGAAAAAGCAAAAAATTTCAGAATTGCACGTTGCAATGTGGAGATATTACTGTTTGTGCATTTACAATATTCATTGATTTTTGCCATTGAAAAACGTCCAGAAATGTTTGAAGCCACTGACTGAATGAAAGGAGCTGGCATCTCACTCTCTTTGAATCTTCTTTATCATGCTAGGATTAGCAGGAAAAAGCAAAAAATTTCAGAATTGCACATTGCAATGCGGAGAAATTACTGTTTGTGCATTTACAATATTCATTGATTTTTGCCATTGAAAAACATCATGTTATTCATATACCAGAAATGTTTGAAGCTACTGACTGAATGAAAGGAGCTGGCATCTCACTCTCTTTGAATCTTTTTTATCATGCTAGGATTAGCAGGAAAAAGCAAAAAATTTCAGAATTGCACCTTGCAATGCGGAGAAATTACTGTTTGTGCATTTACAATATTCATTGATTTTTGCCATTGAAAAACATGTTATTCATATACCAGAAATGTTTGAAGCTACTGACTGAATGAAAAGAGCTGGCATCTCACTCTCTTTGAATCTTCTTTATCATGCCAGGATTAGCAGGAAAAAGCAAAAAATTTCAGAATTGCACCTTGCAATGTGGAGATATTACTGTTTGTGCATTTACAATATTCATTGATTTTTGCCATTGAAAAACGTCCAGAAATGTTTGAAGCTACTGACTGAATGAAAGGAGCTGGCATCTCACTCTCTTTGAATCTTCTTTATCATGCTAGGATTAGCAGGAAAAAGCAAAAAATTTCAGAATTGCACCTTGCAATGCGGAGAAATTACTGTTTGTGCATTTACAATATTCATTGATTTTTGCATTGAAAAACATGTTATTCATATACCAGAAATGTTTGAAGCTACTGACTGAATGAAAAGAGCTGGCATCTCACTCTCTTTGAATCTTCTTTATCATGCCAGGATTAGCAGGAAAAAGCAAAAAATTTCAGAATTGCACCTTGCAATGTGGAGATATTACTGTTTGTGCATTTACAATATTCATTGATTTTTGCCATTGAAAAACATGTTATTCATATACCAGAAATGTTTGAAGCTACTGACTGAATGAAAAGAGCTGGCATCTCACTCTCTTTGAATCTTCTTTATCATGCCAGGATTAGCAGGAAAAAGCAAAAAATTTCAGAATTGCACCTTGCAATGTGGAGATATTACTGTTTGTGCATTTACAAAATTCATTGATTTTTGCCATTGAAAAACATGTTATTCATATACCAGAAATGTTTGAAGCTACTGACTGAATGAAAAGAGCTGGCATCTCACTCTCTTTGAATCTTCTTTATCATGCCAGGATTAGCAGGAAAAAGCAAAAAATTTCAGAATTGCACCTTGCAATGTGAAGATATTACTGTTTGTGCATTTACAATATTCATTGATTTTTGCCATTGAAAAACGTCCAGAAATGTTTGAAGCTACTGACTGAATGAAAGGAGCTGGCATCTCACTCTCTTTGAATCTTCTTTATCATGCTAGGATTAGCAGGAAAAAGCAAAAAAATTTCAGAATTGCACCTTGCAATGCGGAGAAATTACTGTTTGTGCATTTACAATATTCATTGATTTTTGCCATTGAAAAACATCATGTTATTCATATACCAGAAATGTTTGAAGCTACTGACTGAATGAAAGGAGCTGGCATCTCACTCTCTTTGAATCTTCTTTATCATGCCAGGATTAGCAGGAAAAAGCAAAAAATTTCAGAATTGCACCTTGCAATGTGCAGATATTACTGTTTGTGCATTTACAATATTCATTGATTTTTGCCATTGAAAAACATCATGTTATTCATATACCAGAAATGTTTGAAGCTACTGACTGAATGAAAGGAGCTGGCATCTCACTCTCTTTGAATCTTCTTTATCATGCTAGGATTAGCAGGAAAAAGCAAAAAATTTCAGAATTGCACCTTGCAATGTGGAGATATTACTGTTTGTGCATTTACAATATTCATTGATTTTTGCCATTGAAAAACGTCCAGAAATGTTTGAAGCTACTGACTGAATGAAAGGAGCTGGCATCTCACTCTCTTTGAATCTTCTTTATCATGCTAGCATTAGCAGGAAAAAGCAAAAAATTTCAGAATTGCACCTTGCAATGCGGAGAAATTACTGTGTGTGCATTTACAATATTCATTGATTTTTGCCATTGAAAAACATCGTTATTCATATACCAGAAATGTTTGAAGCTACTGACTGAATGAAAAGAGCTGGCATCTCACTCTCTTTGAATCTTCTTTATCATGCCAGGATTAGCAGGAAAAAGCAAAAAATTTCAGAATTGCACCTTGCAATGTGGAGATATTACTGTTTGTGCATTTACAATATTCATTGATTTTTGCCATTGAAAAACGTCCAGAAATGTTTGAAGCTACTGACTGAATGAAAGGAGCTGGCATCTCACTCTCTTTGAATCTTCTTTATCATGCTAGGATTAGCAGGAAAAAGCAAAAAATTTCAGAATTGCACCTTGCAATGCGGAGAATTTACTGTGTGTGCATTTACAATATTCATTGATTTTTGCCATTGAAAAACATGTTATTCATATACCAGAAATGTTTGAAGCTACTGACTGAATGAAAAGAGCTGGCATCTCACTCTCTTTGAATCTTCTTTATCATGCCAGGATTAGCAGGAAAAAGCAAAAAATTTCAGAATTGCACGTTGCAATGTGGAGATATTACTGTTTGTGCATTTACAATATTCATTGATTTTTGCCATTGAAAAACGTCCAGAAATGTTTGAAGCTACTGACTGAATGAAAGGAGCTGGCATCTCACTCTCTTTGAATCTTCTTTATCATGCTAGGATTAGCAGGAAAAAGCAAAAAATTTCAGAATTGCACTTTACAATGCGGAGAAATTACTGTTTGTGCATTTACAATATTCATTGATTTTTGCCATTGAAAAACATGTTATTCATATACCAGAAATGTTTGAAGCTACTGACTGAATGAAAAGAGCTGGCATCTCACTCTCTTTGAATCTTCTTTATCATGCCAGGATTAGCAGGAAAAAGCAAAAAATTTCAGAATTGCACGTTGCAATGTGGAGATATTACTGTTTGTGCATTTACAATATTCATTGATTTTTGCCATTGAAAAACGTCCAGAAATGTTTGAAGCCACTGACTGAATGAAAGGAGCTGGCATCTCACTCTCTTTGAATCTTCTTTATCATGCTAGGATTAGCAGGAAAAAGCAAAAAATTTCAGAATTGCACATTGCAATGCGGAGAAATTACTGTTTGTGCATTTACAATATTCATTGATTTTTGCCATTGAAAAACATCATGTTATTCATAAACCAGAAATGTTTGAAGCTACTGACTGAATGAAAGGAGCTGGCATCTCACTCTCTTTGAATCTTTTTTATCATGCTAGGATTAGCAGGAAAAAGCAAAAAATTTCAGAATTGCACCTTGCAATGCGGAGAAATTACTGTTTGTGCATTTACAATATTCATTGATTTTTGCCATTGAAAAACATGTTATTCATATACCAGAAATGTTTGAAGCTACTGACTGAATGAAAAGAGCTGGCATCTCACTCTCTTTGAATCTTCTTTATCATGCCAGGATTAGCAGGAAAAAGCAAAAAATTTCAGAATTGCACCTTGCAATGTGGAGATATTACTGTTTGTGCATTTACAATATTCATTGATTTTTGCCATTGAAAAACGTCCAGAAATGTTTGAAGCTACTGACTGAATGAAAGGAGCTGGCATCTCACTCTCTTTGAATCTTCTTTATCATGCTAGGATTAGCAGGAAAAAGCAAAAAATTTCAGAATTGCACCTTGCAATGCGGAGAAATTACTGTTTGTGCATTTACAATATTCATTGATTTTTGCATTGAAAAACATGTTATTCATATACCAGAAATGTTTGAAGCTACTGACTGAATGAAAAGAGCTGGCATCTCACTCTCTTTGAATCTTCTTTATCATGCCAGGATTAGCAGGAAAAAGCAAAAAATTTCAGAATTGCACCTTGCAATGTGGAGATATTACTGTTTGTGCATTTACAATATTCATTGATTTTTGCCATTGAAAAACATGTTATTCATATACCAGAAATGTTTGAAGCTACTGACTGAATGAAAAGAGCTGGCATCTCACTCTCTTTGAATCTTCTTTATCATGCCAGGATTAGCAGGAAAAAGCAAAAAATTTCAGAATTGCAATTTGCAATGTGGAGATATTACTGTTTGTGCATTTACAAAATTCATTGATTTTTGCCATTGAAAAACATGTTATTCATATACCAGAAATGTTTGAAGCTACTGACTGAATGAAAAGAGCTGGCATCTCACTCTCTTTGAATCTTCTTTATCATGCCAGGATTAGCAGGAAAAAGCAAAAAATTTCAGAATTGCACCTTGCAATGTGAAGATATTACTGTTTGTGCATTTACAATATTCATTGATTTTTGCCATTGAAAAACGTCCAGAAATGTTTGAAGCTACTGACTGAATGAAAGGAGCTGGCATCTCACTCTCTTTGAATCTTCTTTACCATGCTAGGATTAGCAGGAAAAAGCAAAAAAATTTCAGAATTGCACCTTGCAATGCGGAGAAATTACTGTTTGTGCATTTACAATATTCATTGATTTTTGCCATTGAAAAACATCATGTTATTCATATACCAGAAATGTTTGAAGCTACTGACTGAATGAAAGGAGCTGGCATCTCACTCTCTTTGAATCTTCTTTATCATGCCAGGATTAGCAGGAAAAAGCAAAAAATTTCAGAATTGCACCTTGCAATGTGCAGATATTACTGTTTGTGCATTTACAATATTCATTGATTTTTGCCATTGAAAAACATCATGTTATTCATATACCAGAAATGTTTGAAGCTACTGACTGAATGAAAGGAGCTGGCATCTCACTCTCTTTGAATCTTCTTTATCATGCTAGGATTAGCAGGAAAAAGCAAAAAATTTCAGAATTGCACCTTGCAATGTGGAGATATTACTGTTTGTGCATTTACAATATTCATTGATTTTTGCCATTGAAAAACGTCCAGAAATGTTTGAAGCTACTGACTGAATGAAAGGAGCTGGCATCTCACTCTCTTTGAATCTTCTTTATCATGCTAGCATTAGCAGGAAAAAGCAAAAAATTTCAGAATTGCACCTTGCAATGCGGAGAAATTACTGTGTGTGCATTTACAATATTCATTGATTTTTGCCATTGAAAAACATCGTTATTCATATACCAGAAATGTTTGAAGCTACTGACTGAATGAAAAGAGCTGGCATCTCACTCTCTTTGAATCTTCTTTATCATGCCAGGATTAGCAGGAAAAAGCAAAAAATTTCAGAATTGCACCTTGCAATGTGGAGATATTACTGTTTGTGCATTTACAATATTCATTGATTTTTGCCATTGAAAAACGTCCAGAAATGTTTGAAGCTACTGACTGAATGAAAGGAGCTGGCATCTCACTCTCTTTGAATCTTCTTTATCATGCTAGGATTAGCAGGAAAAAGCAAAAAATTTCAGAATTGCACCTTGCAATGCGGAGAATTTACTGTGTGTGCATTTACAATATTCATTGATTTTTGCCATTGAAAAACATGTTATTCATATACCAGAAATGTTTGAAGCTACTGACTGAATGAAAAGAGCTGGCATCTCACTCTCTTTGAATCTTCTTTATCATGCCAGGATTAGCAGGAAAAAGCAAAAAATTTCAGAATTGCACGTTGCAATGTGGAGATATTACTGTTTGTGCATTTACAATATTCATTGATTTTTGCCATTGAAAAACGTCCAGAAATGTTTGAAGCTACTGACTGAATGAAAGGAGCTGGCATCTCACTCTCTTTGAATCTTCTTTATCATGCTAGGATTAGCAGGAAAAAGCAAAAAATTTCAGAATTGCACTTTACAATGCGGAGAAATTACTGTTTGTGCATTTACAATATTCATTGATTTTTGCCATTGAAAAACATGTTATTCATATACCAGAAATGTTTGAAGCTACTGACTGAATGAAAAGAGCTGGCATCTCACTCTCTTTGAATCTTCTTTATCATGCCAGGATTAGCAGGAAAAAGCAAAAAATTTCAGAATTGCACGTTGCAATGTGGAGATATTACTGTTTGTGCATTTACAATATTCATTGATTTTTGCCATTGAAAAACGTCCAGAAATGTTTGAAGCCACTGACTGAATGAAAGGAGCTGGCATCTCACTCTCTTTGAATCTTCTTTATCATGCTAGGATTAGCAGGAAAAAGCAAAAAATTTCAGAATTGCACATTGCAATGCGGAGAAATTACTGTTTGTGCATTTACAATATTCATTGATTTTTGCCATTGAAAAACATCATGTTATTCATATACCAGAAATGTTTGAAGCTACTGACTGAATGAAAGGAGCTGGCATCTCACTCTCTTTGAATCTTTTTTATCATGCTAGGATTAGCAGGAAAAAGCAAAAAATTTCAGAATTGCACCTTGCAATGTGGAGATATTACTGTTTGTGCATTTACAATATTCATTGATTTTTGCCATTGAAAAACGTCCAGAAATGTTTGAAGCTACTGACTGAATGAAAGGAGCTGGCATCTCACTCTCTTTGAATCTTCTTTATCATGCTAGGATTAGCAGGAAAAAGCAAAAAATTTCAGAATTGCACCTTGCAATGCGGAGAAATTACTGTTTGTGCATTTACAATATTCATTGATTTTTGCATTGAAAAACATGTTATTCATATACCAGAAATGTTTGAAGCTACTGACTGAATGAAAAGAGCTGGCATCTCACTCTCTTTGAATCTTCTTTATCATGCCAGGATTAGCAGGAAAAAGCAAAAAATTTCAGAATTGCACCTTGCAATGTGGAGATATTACTGTTTGTGCATTTACAATATTCATTGATTTTTGCCATTGAAAAACGTCCAGAAATGTTTGAAGCTACTGACTGAATGAAAGGAGCTGGCATCTCACTCTCTTTGAATCTTCTTTATCATGCTAGGATTAGCAGGAAAAAGCAAAAAATTTCAGAATTGCACCTTGCAATGCGGAGAAATTACTGTTTGTGCATTTACAATATTCATTGATTTTTGCCATTGAAAAACATGTTATTCATATACCAGAAATGTTTGAAGCTACTGACTGAATGAAAAGAGCTGGCATCTCACTCTCTTTGAATCTTCTTTATCATGCCAGGATTAGCAGGAAAAAGCAAAAAATTTCAGAATTGCACCTTGCAATGTGGAGATATTACTGTTTGTGCATTTACAATATTCATTGATTTTTGCCATTGAAAAACGTCCAGAAAAGTTTGAAGCTACTGACTGAATGAAAGGAGCTGGCATCTCACTCTCTTTGAATCTTCTTTATCATGCTAGTATTAGCAGGAAAAAGCAAAAAATTTCAGAATTGCACCTTGCAATGTGGAGATATTACTGTTTGTGCATTTACAATATTCATTGATTTTTGCCATTGAAAAACGTCCAGAAATGTTTGAAGCTACTGACTGAATGAAAAGAGCTGGCATCTCACTCTCTTTGAATCTTCTTTATCATGCCAGGATTAGCAGGAAAAAGCAAAAAATTTCAGAATTGCACCTTGCAATGCGGAGAATTTACTGTGTGTGCATTTACAATATTCATTGATTTTTGCCATTGAAAAACATGTTATTCATATACCAGAAATGTTTGAAGCTACTGACTGAATGAAAAGAGCTGGCATCTCACTCTCTTTGAATCTTCTTTATCATGCCAGGATTAGCAGGAAAAAGCAAAAAATTTCAGAATTGCACGTTGCAATGTGGAGATATTACTGTTTGTGCATTTACAATATTCATTGATTTTTGCCATTGAAAAACGTCCAGAAATGTTTGAAGCTACTGACTGAATGAAAGGAGCTGGCATCTCACTCTCTTTGAATCTTCTTTATCATGCTAGGATTAGCAGGAAAAAGCAAAAAATTTCAGAATTGCACTTTACAATGCGGAGAAATTACTGTTTGTGCATTTACAATATTCATTGATTTTTGCCATTGAAAAACATGTTATTCATATACCAGAAATGTTTGAAGCTACTGACTGAATGAAAAGAGCTGGCATCTCACTCTCTTTGAATCTTCTTTATCATGCCAGGATTAGCAGGAAAAAGCAAAAAATTTCAGAATTGCACGTTGCAATGTGGAGATATTACTGTTTGTGCATTTACAATATTCATTGATTTTTGCCATTGAAAAACGTCCAGAAATGTTTGAAGCCACTGACTGAATGAAAGGAGCTGGCATCTCACTCTCTTTGAATCTTCTTTATCATGCTAGGATTAGCAGGAAAAAGCAAAAAATTTCAGAATTGCACATTGCAATGCGGAGAAATTACTGTTTGTGCATTTACAATATTCATTGATTTTTGCCATTGAAAAACATCATGTTATTCATATACCAGAAATGTTTGAAGCTACTGACTGAATGAAAGGAGCTGGCATCTCACTCTCTTTGAATCTTTTTTATCATGCTAGGATTAGCAGGAAAAAGCAAAAAATTTCAGAATTGCACCTTGCAATGCGGAGAAATTACTGTTTGTGCATTTACAATATTCATTGATTTTTGCCATTGAAAAACATGTTATTCATATACCAGAAATGTTTGAAGCTACTGACTGAATGAAAAGAGCTGGCATCTCACTCTCTTTGAATCTTCTTTATCATGCCAGGATTAGCAGGAAAAAGCAAAAAATTTCAGAATTGCACCTTGCAATGTGGAGATATTACTGTTTGTGCACTTACAATATTCATTGATTTTTGCCATTGAAAAACGTCCAGAAATGTTTGAAGCTACTGACTGAATGAAAGGAGCTGGCATCTCACTCTCTTTGAATCTTCTTTATCATGCTAGGATTAGCAGGAAAAAGCAAAAAATTTCAGAATTGCACCTTGCAATGCGGAGAAATTACTGTTTGTGCATTTACAATATTCATTGATTTTTGCATTGAAAAACATGTTATTCATATACCAGAAATGTTTGAAGCTACTGACTGAATGAAAAGAGCTGGCATCTCACTCTCTTTGAATCTTCTTTATCATGCCAGGATTAGCAGGAAAAAGCAAAAAATTTCAGAATTGCACCTTGCAATGTGGAGATATTACTGTTTGTGCATTTACAATATTCATTGATTTTTGCCATTGAAAAACGTCCAGAAATGTTTGAAGCTACTGACTGAATGAAAGGAGCTGGCATCTCACTCTCTTTGAATCTTCTTTATCATGCTAGGATTAGCAGGAAAAAGCAAAAAATTTCAGAATTGCACCTTGCAATGCGGAGAAATTACTGTTTGTGCATTTACAATATTCATTGATTTTTGCCATTGAAAAACATGTTATTCATATACCAGAAATGTTTGAAGCTACTGACTGAATGAAAAGAGCTGGCATCTCACTCTCTTTGAATCTTCTTTATCATGCCAGGATTAGCAGGAAAAAGCAAAAAATTTCAGAATTGCACCTTGCAATGTGGAGATATTACTGTTTGTGCATTTACAATATTCATTGATTTTTGCCATTGAAAAACGTCCAGAAAAGTTTGAAGCTACTGACTGAATGAAAGGAGCTGGCATCTCACTCTCTTTGAATCTTCTTTATCATGCTAGGATTAGCAGGAAAAAGCAAAAAATTTCAGAATTGCACCTTGCAATGCGGAGAAATTGCTGTGTGTGCATTTACAATATTCATTGATTTTTGCCATTGAAAAACATCGTTATTCATATACCAGAAATGTTTGAAGCTACTGACTGAATGAAAAGAGCTGGCATCTCACTCTCTTTGAATCTTCTTTATCATGCCAGGATTAGCAGGAAAAAGCAAAAAATTTCAGAATTGCACCTTGCAATGTGGAGATATTACTGTTTGTGCATTTACAAAATTCATTGATTTTGCCATTGAAAAACATGTTATTCATATACCAGAAATGTTTGAAGCTACTGACTGAATGAAAAGAGCTGGCATCTCACTCTCTTTGAATCTTCTTTATCATGCCAGGATTAGCAGGAAAAAGCAAAAAATTTCAGAATTGCACCTTGCAATGTGGAGATATTACTGTTTGTGCATTTACAATATTCATTGATTTTTGCCATTGAAAAACGTCCAGAAATGTTTGAAGCTACTGACTGAATGAAAGGAGCTGGCATCTCACTCTCTTTGAATCTTCTTTATCATGCTAGGATTAACAGGAAAAAGCAAAAAATTTCAGAATTGCACATTGCAATGCGGAGAAATTACTGTGTGTGCATTTACAATATTTATTGATTTTTGCCATTGAAAAACATCATGTTATTCATATACCAGAAATGTTTGAAGCTACTGACTGAATGAAAAGAGCTGGCATCTCAATCTCTTTGAATCTTCTTTACCATGCCAGGATTAGCAGGAAAAAGCAAAAAATTTCAGAATTAGACCTTGCAATGTGGAGATATTACTGTTTGTGCATTTACAATATTCATTGATTTTTGCCATTGAAAAACATGTTATTCATATACCAGAAATGTTTGAAGCTACTGACTGAATGAAAAGAGCTGGCATCTCACTCTCTTTGAATCTTCTTTATCATGCCAGGATTAGCAGGAAAAAGCAAAAAATTTCAGAATTGCACCTTGCAATGTGGAGAAATTACTGTTTGTGCATTTACAATATTCATTGATTTTTGCCATTGAAAAACGTCCAGAAATGTTTGAAGCTACTGACTGAATGAAAGGAGCTGGCATCTCACTCTCTTTGAATCTTCTTTATCATGCTAGGATTAGCAGGAAAAAGCAAAAAATTTCAGAATTGCACCTTGCAATGCGGAGAAATTACTGTTTGTGCATTTACAATATTCATTGATTTTTGCCATTGAAAAACATCGTTATTCATATACCAGAAATGTTTGAAGCTACTGACTGAATGAAAGGAGCTGTCATCTCACTCTCTTTGAATCTTCTTTATCATGCTAGTATTAGCAGGAAAAAGCAAAAAATTTCAGAATTGCACCTTGCAATGTGGAGATATTACTGTTTGTGCATTTACAATATTCATTGATTTTTGCCATTGAAAAACGTCCAGAAATGTTTGAAGCTACTGACTGAATGAAAAGAGCTGGCATCTCACTCTCTTTGAATCTTCTTTATCATGCCAGGATTAGCAGGAAAAAGCAAAAAATTTCAGAATTGCACCTTGCAATGTGGAGATATTACTGTTTGTGCATTTACAATATTCATTGATTTTTGCCATTGAAAAACGTCCAGAAATGTTTGAAGCTACTGACTGAATGAAAGGAGCTGGCATCTCACTCTCTTTGAATCTTCTTTATCATGCTAGGATTAGCAGGAAAAAGCAAAAAATTTCAGAATTGCACCTTGCAATGCGGAGAAATTACTGTTTGTGCATTTACAATATTCATTGATTTTTGCCATTGAAAAACATGTTATTCATATACCAGAAATGTTTGAAGCTACTGACTGAATGAAAGGAGCTGGCATCTCACTCTCTTTGAATCTTCTTTATCATGCCAGGATTAGCAGGAAAAAGCAAAAAATTTCAGAATTGCACCTTGCAATGTGGAGATATTACTGTTTGTGCATTTACAATATTCATTGATTTTTGCCATTGAAAAACGTCCAGAAATGTTTGAAGCTACTGACTGAATGAAAAGAGCTGGCATCTCACTCTCTTTGAATCTTCTTTATCATGCTAGGATTAGCAGGAAAAAGCAAAAAATTTCAGAATTGCACCTTGCAATGCGGAGAAATTACTGTTTGTGCATTTACAATATTCATTGATTTTTGCCATTGAAAAACGTCCAGAAATGTTTGAAGCTACTGACTGAATGAAAAGAGCTGGCATCTCACTCTCTTTGAATCTTCTTTATCATGCTAGGATTAGCAGGAAAAAGCAAAAAATTTCAGAATTGCACCTTGCAATGCGGAGAAATTACTGTTTGTGCATTTACAATATTCATTGATTTTTGCCATTGAAAAACATGTTATTCATATACCAGAAATGTTTGAAGCTACTGACTGAATGAAAAGAGCTGGCATCTCACTCTCTTTGAATCTTCTTTATCATGCCAGGATTAGCAGGAAAAAGCAAAAAATTTCAGAATTGCACCTTGCAATGTGGAGATATTACTGTTTGTGCATTTACAATATTCATTGATTTTTGCCATTGAAAAACGTCCAGAAATGTTTGAAGCTACTGACTGAATGAAAAGAGCTGGCATCTCACTCTCTTTGAATCTTCTTTATCATGCCAGGATTAGCAGGAAAAAGCAAAAAATTTCAGAATTGCACCTTGCAATGTGGAGATATTACTGTTTGTGCATTTACAATATTCATTGATTTTTGCCATTGAAAAACGTCCAGAAATGTTTGAAGCTGCTGACTGAATGAAAGGAGCTGGCATCTCACTCTCTTTGAATCTTCTTTATCATGCTAGGATTAGCAGGAAAAAGCAAAAAATTTCAGAATTGCACCTTGCAATGCGGAGAAATTACTGTTTGTGCATTTACAATATTCATTGATTTTTGCCATTGAAAAACATGTTATTCATATACCAGAAATGGTTGAAGCTACTGACTGAATGAAAAGAGCTGGCATCTCACTCTCTTTGAATCTTCTTTATCATGCCAGGATTAGCAGGAAAAAGCAAAAAATTTCAGAATTTCACGTTGCAATGTGGAGATATTACTGTTTGTGCATTTACAATATTCATTGATTTTTGCCATTGAAAAACGTCCAGAAATGTTTGAAGCCACTGACTGAATGAAAGGAGCTGGCATCTCACTCTCTTTGAATCTTCTTTATCATGCTAGGATTAGCAGGAAAAAGCAAAAAATTTCAGAATTGCACATTACAATGCGGAGAAATTACTGTTTGTGCATTTACAATATTCATTGATTTTTGCCATTGAAAAACATCATGTTATTCATATACCAGAAATGTTTGAAGCTACTGACTGAATGAAAGGAGCTGGCATCTCACTCTCTTTGAATCTTCTTTATCATGCTAGGATTAGCAGGAAAAAGCAAAAAATTTCAGAATTGCACCTTGCAATGCGGAGAAATTACTGTGTGTGCATTTACAATATTCATTGATTTTTGAAATCGAAAAACATGTTATTCATATACCAGAAATGTTTGAAGCTACTGACTGAATGAAAAGAGCTGACATCTCACTCTCTTTGAATCTTCTTTATCATGCCAGGATTAGCAGGAAAAAGCAAAAAATTTCAGAATTGCACCTTGCAATGTGGAGATATTACTGTTTGTGCATTTACAATATTCATTGATTTTTGCCATTGAAAAACGTCCAGAAATGTTTGAAGCTACTGACTGAATGAAAAGAGCTGGCATCTCACTCTCTTTGAATCTTCTTTATCATGCTAGGATTAGCAGGAAAAAGCAAAAAATTTCAGAATTGCACCTTGCAATGCGGAGAAATTACTGTTTGTGCATTTACAATATTCATTGATTTTTGCCATTGAAAAACATGTTATTCATATACCAGAAATGTTTGAAGCTACTGACTGAATGAAAAGAGCTGGCATCTCACTCTCTTTGAATCTTCTTTATCATGCCAGGATTAGCAGGAAAAAGCAAAAAATTTCAGAATTGCACCTTGCAATGTGGAGATATTACTGTTTGTGCATTTACAATATTCATTGATTTTTGCCATTGAAAAACGTCCAGAAATGTTTGAAGCTACTGACTGAATGAAAGGAGCTGGCATCTCACTCTCTTTGAATCTTCTTTATCATGCTAGGATTAGCAGGAAAAAGCAAAAAATTTCAGAATTGCACCTTGCAATGCGGAGAAATTACTGTGTGTGCATTTACAATATTCATTGATTTTTGCCATTGAAAAACATCGTTATTCATATACCAGAAATGTTTGAAGCTACTGACTGAATGAAAAGAGCTGGCATCTCACTCTCTTTGAATCTTCTTTATCATGCCAGGATTAGCAGGAAAAAGCAAAAAATTTCATAATTGCACCTTGCAATGTGGAGATATTACTGTTTGTGCATTTACAATATTCATTGATTTTTGCCATTGAAAAACATGTTATTCATATACCAGAAATGTTTGAAGCTACTGACTGAATGAAAAGAGCTGGCATCTCACTCTCTTTGAATCTTCTTTATCATGCCAGGATTAGCAGGAAAAAGCAAAAAATTTCAGAATTGCACCTTGCAATGTGGAGATATTACTGTTTGTGCATTTACAATATTCATTGATTTTTGCCATTGAAAAACGTCCAGAAATGTTTGAAGCTACTGACTGAATGAAAGGAGCTGGCATCTCACTCTCTTTGAATCTTCTTTATCATGCTAGGATTAGCAGGAAAAAGCAAAAAATTTCAGAATTGCACCTTGCAATGCGGAGAAATTACTGTGTGTGCATTTACAATATTCATTGATTTTTGCCATTGAAAAACATGATGTTATTCATATACCAGAAATGTTTGAAGCTACTGACTGAATGAAAAGAGCTGGCATCTCACTCTCTTTGAATCTTCTTTATCATGCCAGGATTAGCAGGAAAAAGCAAAAAATTTCAGAATTGCACCTTGCAATGTGGAGATATTACTGTTTGTGCATTTACAATATTCATTGATTTTTGCCATTGAAAAACATGTTATTCATATACCGGAAATGTTTGAAGCTACTGACTGAATGAAAAGAGCTGGCATCTCACTCTCTTTGAATCTTCTTTATCATGCCAGGATTAGCAGGAAAAAGCAAAAAATTTCAGAATTGCACCTTGCAATGTGGAGATATTACTGTTTGTGCATTTACAATATTCATTGATTTTTGCCATTGAAAAACGTCCAGAAATGTTTGAAGCTACTGACTGAATGAAAGGAGCTGGCATCTCACTCTCTTTGAATCTTCTTTATCATGCTAGGATTAGCAGGAAAAAGCAAAAAATTTCAGAATTGCACCTTGCAATGCGGAGAAATTACTGTGTGTGCATTTACAAAATTCATTGATTTTTCAAATCGAAAAACATGTTATTCATATACCAGAAATGTTTGAAGCTACTGACTGAATGAAAAGAGCTGGCATCTCACTCTCTTTGAATCTTCTTTATCATGCCAGGATTAGCAGGAAAAAGCAAAAAATTTCAGAATTGCACCTTGCAATGTGGAGATATTACTGTTTGTGCATTTACAATATTCATTGATTTTTGCCATTGAAAAACGTCCAGAAATGTTTGAAGCTTCTGACTGAATGAAAAGAGCTGGCATCTCACTCTCTTTGAATCTTCTTTATCATGCTAGGATTAGCAGGAAAAAGCAAAAAATTTCAGAATTGCACCTTGCAATGCGGAGAAATTACTGTTTGTGCATTTACAATATTCATTGATTTTTGCCATTGAAAAACATGTTATTCATATACCAAAAATGTTTGAAGCTACTGACTGAATGAAAAGAGCTGGCATCTCACTCTCTTTGAATCTTCTTTATCATGCCAGGATTAGCAGGAAAAAGCAAAAAATTTCAGAATTGCACGTTGCAATGTGAAGATATTACTGTTTGTGCATTTACAATATTCATTGATTTTTGCCATTGAAAAACGTCCAGAAATGTTTGAAGCTACTGACTGAATGAAAGGAGCTGGCATCTCACTCTCTTTGAATCTTCTTTATCATGCTAGGATTAGCAGGAAAAAGCAAAAAATTTCAGAATTGCACCTTGCAATGCGGAGAAATTACTGTGTGTGCATTTACAATATTCATTGATTTTTGCCATTGAAAAACATCATGTTATTCATATACCAGAAATGTTTGAAGCTACTGACTGAATGAAAGGAGCTGGCATCTCACTCTCTTTGAATCTTCTTTATCATGCTAGGATTAGCAGGAAAAAGCAAAAAATTTCAGAATTGCACCTTGCAATGCGGAGAAATTACTGTTTGTGCATTTACAATATTCATTGATTTTTGCCATTGAAAAACATCATGTTATTCATATACCAGAAATGTTTGAAGCTACAGACTGAATGAAAAGAGCTGGCATCTCACTCTCTTTGAATCTTCTTTATCATGCCAGGATTAGCAGGAAAAAGCAAAAAATTTCAGAATTGCACCTTGCAATGTGGAGATATTACTGTTTGTGCATTTACAATATTCATTGATTTTTGCCATTGAAAAACGTCCAGAAATGTTTGAAGCTACTGACTGAATGAAAGGAGCTGGCATCTCACTCTCTTTGAATCTTCTTTATCATGCTAGGATTAGCAGGAAAAAGCAAAAAATTTCAGAATTGCACCTTGCAATGTGGAGATATTACTGTGTGTGCATTTACAATATTCATTGATTTTTGCCATTGAAAAACATCGTTATTCATATACCAGAAATGTTTGAAGCTACTGACTGAATGAAAAGAGCTGGCATCTCACTCTCTTTGAATCTTCTTTATCATGCCAGGATTAGCAGGAAAAAGCAAAAAATTTCAGAATTGCACCTTGCAATGCGGAGAAATTACTGTGTGTGCATTTACAATATTCATTGATTTTTGCCATTGAAAAACATGATGTTATTCATATACCAGAAATGTTTGAAGCTACTGACTGAATGAAAAGAGCTGGCATCTCACTCTCTTTGAATCTTCTTTATCATGCCAGGATTAGCAGGAAAAAGCAAAAAATTTCAGAATTGCACCTTGCAATGTGGAGATATTACTGTTTGTGCATTTACAATATTCATTGATTTTTGCCATTGAAAAACATGTTATTCACATACCAGAAATGTTTGAAGCTACTGACTGAATGAAAAGAGCTGGCATCTCACTCTCTTTGAATCTTCTTTATCATGCCAGGATTAGCAGGAAAAAGCAAAAAATTTCAGAATTGCACCTTGCAATGTGGAGATATTACTGTTTGTGCATTTACAATATTCATTGATTTTTGCCATTGAAAAACGTCCAGAAATGTTTGAAGCTACTGACTGAATGAAAGGAGCTGGCATCTCACTCTCTTTGAATCTTCTTTATCATGCTAGGATTAGCAGGAAAAAGCAAAAAATTTCAGAATTGCACCTTGCAATGCGGAGAAATTACTGTGTGTGCATTTACAAAATTCATTGATTTTTCAAATCGAAAAACATGTTATTCATATACCAGAAATGTTTGAAGCTACTGACTGAATGAAAAGAGCTGGCATCTCACTCTCTTTGAATCTTCTTTATCATGCCAGGATTAGCAGGAAAAAGCAAAAAATTTCAGAATTGCACCTTGCAATGTGGAGATATTACTGTTTGTGCATTTACAATATTCATTGATTTTTGCCATTGAAAAACGTCCAGAAATGTTTGAAGCTTCTGACTGAATGAAAAGAGCTGGCATCTCACTCTCTTTGAATCTTCTTTATCATGCTAGGATTAGCAGGAAAAAGCAAAAAATTTCAGAATTGCACCTTGCAATGCGGAGAAATTACTGTTTGTGCATTTACAATATTCATTGATTTTTGCCATTGAAAAACATGTTATTCATATACCAGAAATGTTTGAAGCTACTGACTGAATGAAAAGAGCTGGCATCTCACTCTCTTTGAATCTTCTTTATCATGCCAGGATTAGCAGGAAAAAGCAAAAAATTTCAGAATTGCACGTTGCAATGTGAAGATATTACTGTTTGTGCATTTACAATATTCATTGATTTTTGCCATTGAAAAACGTCCAGAAATGTTTGAAGCTACTGACTGAATGAAAGGAGCTGGCATCTCACTCTCTTTGAATCTTCTTTATCATGCTAGGATTAGCAGGAAAAAGCAAAAAATTTCAGAATTGCACCTTGCAATGCGGAGAAATTACTGTGTGTGCATTTACAATATTCATTGATTTTTGCCATTGAAAAACATCATGTTATTCATATACCAGAAATGTTTGAAGCTACTGACTGAATGAAAGGAGCTGGCATCTCACTCTCTTTGAATCTTCTTTATCATGCTAGGATTAGCAGGAAAAAGCAAAAAATTTCAGAATTGCACCTTGCAATGCGGAGAAATTACTGTTTGTGCATTTACAATATTCATTGATTTTTGCCATTGAAAAACATCATGTTATTCATATACCAGAAATGTTTGAAGCTACAGACTGAATGAAAAGAGCTGGCATCTCACTCTCTTTGAATCTTCTTTATCATGCCAGGATTAGCAGGAAAAAGCAAAAAATTTCAGAATTGCACCTTGCAATGTGGAGATATTACTGTTTGTGCATTTACAATATTCATTGATTTTTGCCATTGAAAAACGTCCAGAAATGTTTGAAGCTACTGACTGAATGAAAGGAGCTGGCATCTCACTCTCTTTGAATCTTCTTTATCATGCTAGGATTAGCAGGAAAAAGCAAAAAATTTCAGAATTGCACCTTGCAATGTGGAGATATTACTGTGTGTGCATTTACAATATTCATTGATTTTTGCCATTGAAAAACATCGTTATTCATATACCAGAAATGTTTGAAGCTACTGACTGAATGAAAAGAGCTGGCATCTCACTCTCTTTGAATCTTCTTTATCATGCCAGGATTAGCAGGAAAAAGCAAAAAATTTCAGAATTGCACCTTGCAATGTGGAGATATTACTGTTTGTGCATTTACAATATTCATTGATTTTTGACATTGAAAAACATGTTATTCATATACCAGAAATGTTTGAAGCTACTGACTGAATGAAAAGAGCTGGCATCTCACTCTCTTTGAATCTTCTTTATCATGCCAGGATTAGCAGGAAAAAGCAAAAAATTTCAGAATTGCACCTTGCAATGTGGAGATATTACTGTTTGTGCATTTACAATATTCATTGATTTTTGCCATTGAAAAACGTCCAGAAATGTTTGAAGCTACTGACTGAATGAAAGGAGCTGGCATCTCACTCTCTTTGAATCTTCTTTATCATGCTAGGATTAGCAGGAAAAAGCAAAAAATTTCAGAATTGCACCTTGCAATGCGGAGAAATTACTGTGTGTGCATTTACAATATTCATTGATTTTTGCCATTGAAAAATATCATGTTATTCATATAACAGAAATGTTTGAAGCTACTGACTGAATGAAAAGAGCTGGCATCTCACTCTCTTTGAATCTTCTTTATCATGCCAGGATTAGCAGGAAAAAGCAAAAAATTTCAGAATTGCACCTTGCAATGTGGAGATATTACTGTTTGTGCATTTACAATATTCATTGATTTTTGCCATTGAAAAACATGTTATTCATATACCAGAAATGTTTGAAGCTACTGACTGAATGAAAAGAGCTGGCATCTCACTCTCTTTGAATCTTCTTTATCATGCCAGGATTAGCAGGAAAAAGCAAAAAATTTCAGAATTGCACCTTGCAATGTGGAGATATTACTGTTTGTGCATTTACAATATTCATTGATTTTTGCCATTGAAAAACGTCCAGAAATGTTTGAAGCTACTGACTGAATGAAAGGAGCTGGCATCTCACTCTCTTTGAATCTTCTTTATCATGCTAGGATTAGCAGGAAAAAGCAAAAAATTTCAGAATTGCACCTTGCAATGCGGAGAAATTACTGTGTGTGCATTTACAATATTCATTGATTTTTGAAATTGAAAAACATGTTATTCATATACCAGAAATGTTTGAAGCTACTGACTGAATGAAAAGAGCTAGCATCTCACTCTCTTTGAATCTTCTTTATCATGCCAGGATTAGCAGGAAAAAGCAAAAAATTTCAGAATTGCACGTTGCAATGTGGAGATATTACTGTTTGTGCATTTACAATATTCATTGATTTTTGCCATTGAAAAACGTCCAGAAATGTTTGAAGCTACTGACTGAATGAAAGGAGCTGGCATCTCACTCTCTTTGAATCTTCTTTATCATGCTAGGATTAGCAGGAAAAAGCAAAAAATTTCAGAATTGCACCTTGCAATGCGGAGAAATTACTGTGTGTGCATTTACAATATTCATTGATTTTTGCCATTGAAAAACATCATGTTATTCATATACCAGAAATGTTTGAAGCTACTGACTGAATGAAAGGAGCTGGCATCTCACTCTCTTTGAATCTTCTTTATCATGCTAGGATTAGCAGGAAAAAGCAAAAAATTTCAGAATTGCACCTTGCAATGCGGAGAAATTACTGTGTGTGCATTTACAATATTCATTGATTTTTGCCATTGAAAAATATCATGTTATTCATATAACAGAAATGTTTGAAGCTACTGACTGAATGAAAAGAGCTGGCATCTCACTCTCTTTGAATCTTCTTTATCATGCCAGGATTAGCAGGAAAAAGCAAAAAATTTCAGAATTGCACCTTGCAATGTGGAGATATTACTGTTTGTGCATTTACAATATTCATTGATTTTTGCCATTGAAAAACATGTTATTCATATACCAGAAATGTTTGAAGCTACTGACTGAATGAAAAGAGCTGGCATCTCACTCTCTTTGAATCTTCTTTATCATGCCAGGATTAGCAGGAAAAAGCAAAAAATTTCAGAATTGCACCTTGCAATGTGGAGATATTACTGTTTGTGCATTTACAATATTCATTGATTTTTGCCATTGAAAAACGTCCAGAAATGTTTGAAGCTACTGACTGAATGAAAGGAGCTGGCATCTCACTCTCTTTGAATCTTCTTTATCATGCTAGGATTAGCAGGAAAAAGCAAAAAATTTCAGAATTGCACCTTGCAATGCGGAGAAATTACTGTGTGTGCATTTACAATATTCATTGATTTTTGAAATTGAAAAACATGTTATTCATATACCAGAAATGTTTGAAGCTACTGACTGAATGAAAAGAGCTAGCATCTCACTCTCTTTGAATCTTCTTTATCATGCCAGGATTAGCAGGAAAAAGCAAAAAATTTCAGAATTGCACGTTGCAATGTGGAGATATTACTGTTTGTGCATTTACAATATTCATTGATTTTTGCCATTGAAAAACGTCCAGAAATGTTTGAAGCTACTGACTGAATGAAAGGAGCTGGCATCTCACTCTCTTTGAATCTTCTTTATCATGCTAGGATTAGCAGGAAAAAGCAAAAAATTTCAGAATTGCACCTTGCAATGCGGAGAAATTACTGTGTGTGCATTTACAATATTCATTGATTTTTGCCATTGAAAAACATCATGTTATTCATATACCAGAAATGTTTGAAGCTACTGACTGAATGAAAGGAGCTGGCATCTCACTCTCTTTGAATCTTCTTTATCATGCTAGGATTAGCAGGAAAAAGCAAAAAATTTCAGAATTGCACCTTGCAATGCGGAGAAATTACTGTGTGTGCATTTACAATATTCATTGATTTTTGCCATTGAAAAATATCATGTTATTCATATAACAGAAATGTTTGAAGCTACTGACTGAATGAAAAGAGCTGGCATCTCACTCTCTTTGAATCTTCTTTATCATGCCAGGATTAGCAGGAAAAAGCAAAAAATTTCAGAATTGCACCTTGCAATGTGGAGATATTACTGTTTGTGCATTTACAATATTCATTGATTTTTGCCATTGAAAAACATGTTATTCATATACCAGAAATGTTTGAAGCTACTGACTGAATGAAAAGAGCTGGCATCTCACTCTCTTTGAATCTTCTTTATCATGCCAGGATTAGCAGGAAAAAGCAAAAAATTTCAGAATTGCACCTTGCAATGTGGAGATATTACTGTTTGTGCATTTACAATATTCATTGATTTTTGCCATTGAAAAACGTCCAGAAATGTTTGAAGCTACTGACTGAATGAAAGGAGCTGGCATCTCACTCTCTTTGAATCTTCTTTATCATGCTAGGATTAGCAGGAAAAAGCAAAAAATTTCAGAATTGCACCTTGCAATGCGGAGAAATTACTGTGTGTGCATTTACAATATTCATTGATTTTTGAAATTGAAAAACATGTTATTCATATACCAGAAATGTTTGAAGCTACTGACTGAATGAAAAGAGCTAGCATCTCACTCTCTTTGAATCTTCTTTATCATGCCAGGATTAGCAGGAAAAAGCAAAAAATTTCAGAATTGCACGTTGCAATGTGGAGATATTACTGTTTGTGCATTTACAATATTCATTGATTTTTGCCATTGAAAAACGTCCAGAAATGTTTGAAGCTACTGACTGAATGAAAGGAGCTGGCATCTCACTCTCTTTGAATCTTCTTTATCATGCTAGGATTAGCAGGAAAAAGCAAAAAATTTCAGAATTGCACCTTGCAATGCGGAGAAATTACTGTGTGTGCATTTACAATATTCATTGATTTTTGCCATTGAAAAACATCATGTTATTCATATACCAGAAATGTTTGAAGCTACTGACTGAATGAAAGGAGCTGGCATCTCACTCTCTTTGAATCTTCTTTATCATGCTAGGATTAGCAGGAAAAAGCAAAAAATTTCAGAATTGCACCTTGCAATGCGGAGAAATTACTGTTTGTGCATTTACAATATTCATTGATTTTTGCCATTGAAAAACATGTTATTCATATACCAGAAATGTTTGAAGCTACTGACTGAATGAAAAGAGCTGGCATCTCACTCTCTTTGAATCTTCTTTATCATGCCAGGATTAGCAGGAAAAAGCAAAAAATTTCAGAATTGCACCTTGCAATGTGGAGATATTACTGTTTGTGCATTTACAATATTCATTGATTTTTGCCATTGAAAAACGTCCAGAAATGTTTGAAGCTACTGACTGAATGAAAGGAGCTGGCATCTCACTCTCTTTGAATCTTCTTTATCATGCTAGGATTAGCAGGAAAAAGCAAAAAAATTCAGAATTGCACCTTGCAATGCGGAGAAATTACTGTTTGTGCATTTACAATATTCATTGATTTTTGCCATTGAAAAACATGTTATTCATATACCAGAAATGTTTGAAGCTACTGACTGAATGAAAAGAGCTGGCATCTCACTCTCTTTGAATCTTCTTTATCATGCCAGGATTAGCAGGAAAAAGCAAAAAAATTCAGAATTGCACCTTGCAATGTGGAGATATTACTGTTTGTGCATTTACAATATTCATTGATTTTTGCCATTGAAAAACGTCCAGAAATGTTTGAAGCTACTGACTGAATGAAAGGAGCTGGCATCTCACTCTCTTTGAATCTTCTTTATCATGCTAGGATTAGCAGGAAAAAGCAAAAAATTTCAGAATTGCACCTTGCAATGCGGAGAAATTACTGTTTGTGCATTTACAATATTCATTGATTTTTGCCATTGAAAAACATGTTATTCATTTACCAGAAATGTTTGAAGCTACTGACTGAATGAAAAGAGCTGGCATCTCACTCTCTTTGAATCTTCTTTATCATGCCAGGATTAGCAGGAAAAAGCAAAAAATTTCAGAATTGCACCTTGCAATGTGGAGATATTACTGTTTGTGCATTTACAATATTCATTGATTTTTGCCATTGAAAAACGTCCAGAAATGTTTGAAGCTACTGACTGAATGAAAGGAGCTGGCATCTCACTCTCTTTGAATCTTCTTTATCATGCTAGGATTAGCAGGAAAAAGCAAAAAATTTCAGAATTGCACCTTGCAATGCGGAGAAATTACTGTTTGTGCATTTACAATATTCATTGATTTTTGCCATTGAAAAACATCATGTTATTCATATACCAGAAATGTTTGAAGCTACTGACTGAATGAAAAGAGCTGGCATCTCACTCTCTTTGAATCTTCTTTATCATGCCAGGATTAGCAGGAAAAAGCAAAAAATTTCAGAATTGCACGTTGCAATGTGGAGATATTACTGTTTGTGCATTTACAATATTCATTGATTTTTGCCATTGAAAAACGTCCAGAAATGTTTGAAGCTACTGACTGAATGAAAGGAGCTGGCATCTCACTCTCTTTGAATCTTCTTTATCATGCTAGGATTAGCAGGAAAAAGCAAAAAAATTCAGAATTGCACCTTGCAATGCGGAGAAATTACTGTGTGTGCATTTACAATATTCATTGATTTTTGCCATTGAAAAACATCGTTATTCATATACCAGAAATGTTTGAAGCTACTGACTGAATGAAAAGAGCTGGCATCTCACTCTCTTTGAATCTTCTTTATCATGCCAGGATTAGCAGGAAAAAGCAAAAAATTTCAGAATTGCACCTTGCAATGTGGAGATATTACTGTTTGTGCATTTACAATATTCATTGATTTTTGCCATTGAAAAACATCATGTTATTCATATACCAGAAATGTTTGAAGCTACTGACTGAATGAAAAGAGCTGGCATCTCACTCTCTTTGAATCTTCTTTATCATGCCAGGATTAGCAGGAAAAAGCAAAAAATTTCAGAATTGCACCTTGCAATGTGGAGATATTACTGTTTGTGCATTTACAATATTCATTGATTTTTGCCATTGAAAAACGTCCAGAAATGTTTGAAGCTACTGACTGAATGAAAGGAGCTGGCATCTCACTCTCTTTGAATCTTCTTTATCATGCTAGGATTAGCAGGAAAAAGCAAAAAATTTCAGAATTGCACCTTGCAATGCGGAGAAATTACTGTGTGTGCATTTACAATATTCATTGATTTTTGCCATTGAAAAACATCATGTTATTCATATACCAGAAATGTTTGAAGCTACTGACTGAATGAAAGGAGCTGGCATCTCACTCTCTTTGAATCTTCTTTATCATGCTAGGATTAGCAGGAAAAAGCAAAAAATTTCAGAATTGCACCTTGCAATGCGGAGAAATTACTGTTTGTGCATTTACAATATTCATTGATTTTTGCCATTGAAAAACATCATGTTATTCATATACCAGAAATGTTTGAAGCTACTGACTGAATGAAAAGAGCTGGTATCTCACTCTCTTTGAATCTTCTTTATCATGCCAGGATTAGCAGGAAAAAGCAAAAAATTTCAGAATTGCACCTTGCAATGTGGAGATATTACTGTTTGTGCATTTACAATATTCATTGATTTTTGCCATTGAAAAACGTCCAGAAATGTTTGAAGCTACTGACTGAATGAAAGGAGCTGGCATCTCACTCTCTTTGAATCTTCTTTATCATGCCAGGATTAGCAGGAAAAAGCAAAAAATTTCAGAATTGCACCTTGCAATGTGGAGATATTGCTGTTTGTGCATTTACAATATTCATTGATTTTTGCCATTGAAAAACGTCCAGAAATGTTTGAAGCTACTGACTGAATGTAAGGAGCTGGCATCTCACTCTCTTTGAATCTTCTTTATCATGCTAGGATTAGCAGGAAAAAGCAAAAAATTTCAGAATTGCACCTTGCAATGCGGAGAAATTACTGTGTGTGCATTTACAATATTCATTGATTTTTGCCATTGAAAAACATCGTTATTCATATACCAGAAATGTTTGAAGCTACTGACTGAATGAAAAGAGCTGGCATCTCACTCTCTTTGAATCTTCTTTATCATGCCAGGATTAGCAGGAAAAAGCAAAAATTTCAGAATTGCACCTTGCAATGTGGAGATATTACTGTTTGTGCATTTACAATATTCATTGATTTTTGCCATTGAAAAACGTCCAGAAATGTTTGAAGCTACTGACTGAATGAAAGGAGCTGGCATCTCACTCTCTTTGAATCTTCTTTATCATGCTAGGATTAGCAGGAAAAAGCAAAAAATTTCAGAATTGCACATTGCAATGCGGAGAAATTACTGTTTGTGCATTTACAATATTCATTGATTTTTGCCATTGAAAAACATCATGTTATTCATATACCAGAAATGTTTGAAGCTACTGACTGAATGAAAGGAGCTGGCATCTCACTCTCTTTGAATCTTCTTTATCATGCTAGGATTAGCAGGAAAAAGCAAAAAATTTCAGAATTGCACCTTGCAATGCGGAGAAATTACTGTGTGTGCATTTACAATATTCATTGATTTTTGCCATTGAAAAACATGTTATTCATATACCAGAAATGTTTGAAGCTACTGACTGAATGAAAAGAGCTGGCATCTCACTCTCTTTGAATCTTCTTTATCATGCCAGGATTAGCAGGAAAAAGCAAAAAATTTCAGAATTGCACCTTGCAATGTGGAGATATTACTGTTTGTGCATTTACAATATTCATTGATTTTTGCCATTGAAAAACGTCCAGAAATGTTTGAAGCTACTGACTGAATGAAAGGAGCTGGCATCTCACTCTCTTTGAATCTTCTTTATCATGCTAGGATTAGCAGGAAAAAGCAAAAAATTTCAGAATTGCAACTTGCAATGCGGAGAAATTACTGTTTGTGCATTTACAATATTCATTGATTTTTGCCATTGAAAAACATCATGTTATTCATATACCAGAAATGTTTGAAGCTACTGACTGAATGAAAAGAGCTGGCATCTCACTCTCTTTGAATCTTCTTTATCATGCTAAGAGGAGCAGGAAAAAGCAAAAAATTTCAGAATTGCACGTTGCAATGTGGAGATATTACTGTTTGTGCATTTACAATATTCATTGATTTTTGCCATTGAAAAACGTCCAGAAATGTTTGAAGCTACTGACTGAATGAAAAGAGCTGGCATCTCACTCTCTTTGAATCTTCTTTATCATGCTAAGAGGAGCAGGAAAAAGCAAAAAATTTCAGAATTGCACGTTGCAATGTGGAGATATTACTGTTTGTGCATTTACAATATTCATTGATTTTTGCCATTGAAAAACGTCCAGAAATGTTTGAAGCTACTGACTGAATGAAAGGAGCTGGCATCTCACTCTCTTTGAATCATCTTTATCATGCTAGGATTAGCAGGAAAAAGCAAAAAATTTCAGAATTTTACCTTGCAATGCGGAGAAATTACTGTTTGTGCATTTACAATATTCATTGATTTTTGCCATTGAAAAACATCATGTTATTCATATACCAGAAATGTTTGAAGCTACTGACTGAATGAAAAGAGCTGGCATCTCACTCTCTTTGAATCTTCTTTATCATGCCAGGATTAGCAGGAAAAAGCAAAAAATTTCAGAATTGCACCTTGCAATGTGGAGATATTACTGTTTGTGCATTTACAATATTCATTGATTTTTGCCATTGAAAAACGTCCAGAAATGTTTGAAGCTACTGACTGAATGAAAGGAGCTGGCATCTCACTCTCTTTGAATCATCTTTATCATGCTAGGATTAGCAGGAAAAAGCAAAAAATTTCAGAATTGCACCTTGCAATGCGGAGAAATTACTGTTTGTGCATTTACAATATTCATTGATTTTTGCCATTGAAAAACATGTTATTCATATACCAGAAATGTTTGAAGCTACTGACTGAATGAAAAGAGCTGGCATCTCACTCTCTTTGAATCTTCTTTATCATGCCAGGATTAGCAGGAAAAAGCAAAAAATTTCAGAATTGCACCTTGCAATGTGGAGATATTACTGTTTGTGCATTTACAATATTCATTGATTTTTGCCATTGAAAAACGTCCAGAAATGTTTGAAGCTACTGACTGAATGAAAGGAGCTGGCATCTCACTCTCTTTGAATCTTCTTTATCATGCTAGGATTAGCAGGAAAAAGCAAAAAATTTCAGAATTGCACCTTGCAATGCGGAGAAATTACTGTGTGTGCATTTACAATATTCATTGATTTTTGCCATTGAAAAACATCGTTATTCATATACCAGAAATGTTTGAAGCTACTGACTGAATGAAAAGAGCTGGCATCTCACTCTCTTTGAATCTTCTTTATCATGCCAGGATTAGCAGGAAAAAGCAAAAAATTTCAGAATTGCACCTTGCAATGTGGAGATATTACTGTTTGTGCATTTACAATATTCATTGATTTTTGCCATTGAAAAATGTCCAGAAATGTTTGAAGCTACTGACTGAATGAAAGGAGCTGGCATCTCACTCTCTTTGAATCTTCTTTATCATGCTAGGATTAGCAGGAAAAAGCAAAAAATTTCAGAATTGCACATTGCAATGCGGAGAAATTACTGTTTGTGCATTTACAATATTCATTGATTTTTGCCATTGAAAAACATCATGTTATTCATATACCAGAAATGTTTGAAGCTACTGACTGAATGAAAGGAGCTGGCATCTCACTCTCTTTGAATCTTCTTTATCATGCTAGGATTAGCAGGAAAAAGCAAAAAATTTCAGAATTGCACCTTGCAATGCGGAGAAATTACTGTGTGTGCATTTACAATATTCATTGATTTTTGCCATTGAAAAACATGTTATTCATATACCAGAAATGTTTGAAGCTACTGACTGAATGAAAAGAGCTGGCATCTCACTCTCTTTGAATCTTCTTTATCATGCCAGGATTAGCAGGAAAAAGCAAAAAATTTCAGAATTGCACCTTGCAATGTGGAGATATTACTGTTTGTGCATTTACAATATTCATTGATTTTTGCCATTGAAAAACGTCCAGAAATGTTTGAAGCTACTGACTGAATGAAAGGAGCTGGCATCTCACTCTCTTTGAATTTTCTTTATCATGCTAGGATTAGCAGGAAAAAGCAAAAAATTTCAGAATTGCACCTTGCAATGCGGAGAAATTACTGTTTGTGCATTTACAATATTCATTGATTTTTGCCATTGAAAAACATCATGTTATTCATATACCAGAAATGTTTGAAGCTACTGACTGAATGAAAAGAGCTGGCATCTCACTCTCTTTGAATCTTCTTTATCATGCCAGGATTAGCAGGAAAAAGCAAAAAATTTCAGAATTGCACCTTGCAATGTGGAGATATTACTGTTTGTGCATTTACAATATTCATTGATTTTTGCCATTGAAAAACGTCCAGAAATGTTTGAAGCTACTGACTGAATGAAAGGAGCTGGCATCTCAATCTCTTTGAATCTTCTTTATCATGCTAGGATTAGCAGGAAAAAGCAAAAAATTTCAGAATTGCACCTTGCAATGCGGAGAAATTACTGTTTGTGCATTTACAATATTCATTGATTTTTGCCATTGAAAAACATCATGTTATTCATATACCAGAGATGTTTGAAGCTACTGACTGAATGAAAATAGCTGGCATCTCACTCTCTTTGAATCTTCTTTATCATGCTAAGAGGAGCAGGAAAAAGCAAAAAATTTCAGAATTGCACGTTGCAATGTGGAGATATCACTGTTTGTGCATTTACAATTTTCATTGATTTTTGCCATTGAAAAACGTCCAGAAATGTTTGAAGCTACTGACTGAATGAAAGGAGCTGGCATCTCACTCTCTTTGAATCTTCTTTATCATGCTAGGATTAGCAGGAAAAAGCAAAACATTTCAGAATTGCACCTTGCAATGCGGAGAAATTACTGTTTGTGCATTTACAATATTCATTGATTTTTGCCATTGAAAAACATCATGTTATTCATATACCAGAAATGTTTGAAGCTACTGACTGAATGAAAAGAGCTGGCATCTCACTCTCTTTGAATCTTCTTTATCATGCCAGGATTAGCAGGAAAAAGCAAAAAATTTCAGAATTGCACCTTGCAATGTGGAGATATTACTGTTTGTGCATTTACAATATTCATTGATTTTTGCCATTGAAAAATGTCCAGAAATGTTTGAAGCTACTGACTGAATGAAAAGAGCTGGCATCTCACTCTCTTTGAATCTTCTTTATCATGCTAGGATTAGCAGGAAAAAGCAAAAAATTTCAGAATTGCACCTTGCAATGCGGAGAAATTACTGTTTGTGCATTTACAATATTCATTGATTTTTGCCATTGAAAAACATCATGTTATTCATATACCAGAAATGTTTGAAGCTACTGACTGAATGAAAAGAGCTGGCATCTCACTCTCTTTGAATCTTCTTTATCATGCTAAGAGGAGCAGGAAAAAGCAAAAAATTTCAGAATTGCACGTTGCAATGTGGAGATATTACTGATTGTGCATTTACAATATTCATTGATTTTTGCCATTGAAAAACGTCCAGAAATGTTTGAAGCTACTGACTGAATGAAAAGAGCTGGCATCTCACTCTCTTTGAATCTTCTTTATCATGCTAAGAGGAGCAGGAATAAGCAAAAAATTTCAGAATTGCACCTTGCAATGTGGAGATATTACTGTTTGTGCATTTACAATATTCATTGATTTTTGCCATTGAAAAACGTCCAGAAATGTTTGAAGCTACTGACTGAATGAAAGGAGCTGGCATCTCACTCTCTTTGAATCATCTTTATCATG
The DNA here is from genome assembly GCF_046119375.1 of Phyllobates terribilis. Taxonomy (NCBI): domain Eukaryota; kingdom Metazoa; phylum Chordata; class Amphibia; order Anura; family Dendrobatidae; genus Phyllobates; species Phyllobates terribilis. The sequence goes on along the minus strand of NW_027363181.1, from coordinate 798,677 downwards.
CTAGGATTAGCAGGAAAAAGCAAAAAATTTCAGAATTGCACCTTGCAATGCGGAGAAATTACTGTTTGTGCATTTACAATATTCATTGATTTTTGCCATTGAAAAACATGTTATTCATATACCAGAAATGTTTGAAGCTACTGACTGAATAAAAAGAGCTGGCATCTCACTCTCTTTGAATCTTCTTTATCATGCCAGGATTAGCAGGAAAAAGCAAAAAATTTCAGAATTGCACCTTGCAATGTGGAGATATTACTGTTTGTGCATTTACAATATTCATTGATTTTTGCCATTGAAAAACGTCCAGAAATGTTTGAAGCTACTGACTGAATGAAAGGAGCTGGCATCTCACTCTCTTTGAATCTTCTTTATCATGCTAGGATTAGCAGGAAAAAGCAAAAAATTTCAGAATTGCACCTTGCAATGCGGAGAAATTACTGTGTGTGCATTTACAATATTCATTGATTTTTGCCATTGAAAAACATCGTTATTCATATACCAGAAATGTTTGAAGCTACTGACTGAATGAAAAGAGCTGGCATCTCACTCTCTTTGAATCTTCTTTATCATGCCAGGATTAGCAGGAAAAAGAAAAAAATTTCAGAATTGCACCTTGCAATGTGGAGATATTACTGTTTGTGCATTTACAATATTCATTGATTTTTGCCATTGAAAAACGTCCAGAAATGTTTGAAGCTACTGACTGAATGAAAGGAGCTGGCATCTCACTCTCTTTGAATCTTCTTTATCATGCTAGGATTAGCAGGAAAAAGCAAAAAATTTCAGAATTGCACATTGCAATGTGGAGAAATTACTGTTTGTGCATTTACAATATTCATTGATTTTTGCCATTGAAAAACATCATGTTATTCATATACCAGAAATGTTTGAAGCTACTGACTGAATGAAAGGAGCTGGCATCTCACTCTCTTTGAATCTTCTTTATCATGCTAGGATTAGCAGGAAAAAGCAAAAAATTTCAGAATTGCACCTTGCAATGCGGAGAAATTACTGTGTGTGCATTTACAATATTCATTGATTTTTGCCATTGAAAAACATGTTATTCATATACCAGAAATGTTTGAAGCTACTGACTGAATGAAAAGAGCTGGCATCTCACTCTCTTTGAATCTTCTTTATCATGCCAGGATTAGCAGGAAAAAGCAAAAAATTTCAGAATTGCACCTTGCAATGTGGAGATATTACTGTTTGTGCATTTACAATATTCATTGATTTTTGCCATTGAAAAACGTCCAGAAATGTTTGAAGCTACTGACTGAATGAAAGGAGCTGGCATCTCACTCTCTTTGAATCTTCTTTATCATGCTAGGATTAGCAGGAAAAAGCAAAAAATTTCAGAATTGCACCTTGCAATGCGGAGAAATTACTGTTTGTGCATTTACAATATTCATTGATTTTTGCCACTGAAAAACATGTTATTCATATACCAGAAATGTTTGAAGCTACTGACTGAATGAAAAGAGCTGGCATCTCACTCTCTTTGAATCTTCTTTATCATGCCAGGATTAGCAGGAAAAAGCAAAAAATTTCAGAATTGCACCTTGCAATGTGGAGATATTACTGTTTGTGCATTTAAAATATTCATTGATTTTTGCCATTGAAAAACGTCCAGAAATGTTTGAAGCTACTGACTGAATGAAAGGAGCTGGCATCTCACTCTCTTTGAATCTTCTTTATCATGCTAGGATTAGCAGGAAAAAGCAAAAAATTTCAGAATTGCACCTTGCAATGCGGAGAAATTACTGTGTGTGCATTTACAATATTCATTGATTTTTGCCATTGAAAAACAACGTTATTCATATACCAGAAATGTTTGAAGCTACTGACTGAATGAAAAGAGCTGGCATCTCACTCTCTTTGAATCTTCTTTATCATGCCAGGATTAGCAGGAAAAAGCAAAAAATTTCAGAATTGCATCTTGCAATGTGGAGATATTACTGTTTGTGCATTTACAATATTCATTGATTTTTGCCATTGAAAAACATCATGTTATTCATATACCAGAAATGTTTGAAGCTACTGACTGAATGAAAAGAGCTGGCATCTCACTCTCTTTGAATCTTCTTTATCATGCCAGGATTAGCAGGAAAAAGCAAAAAATTTCAGAATTGCACCTTGCAATGTGGAGATATTACTGTTTGTGCATTTACAATATTCATTGATTTTTGCCATTGAAAAACGTCCAGAAATGTTTGAAGCTACTGACTGAATGAAAGGAGCTGGCATCTCACTCTCTTTGAATCTTCTTTATCATGCTAGGATTAGCAGGAAAAAGCAAAAAATTTCAGAATTGCACCTTGCAATGCGGAGAAATTACTGTGTGTGCATTTACAATATTCATTGATTTTTGCCATTGAAAAACATCATGTTATTCATATACCAGAAATGTTTGAAGCTACTGACTGAATGAAAGGAGCTGGCATCTCACTCTCTTTGAATCTTCTTTATCATGCTAGGATGAGCAGGAAAAAGCAAAAAATTTCAGAATTTCACCTTGCAATGCGGAGAAATTACTGTTTGTGCATTTACAATATTCATTGATTTTTGCCATTGAAAAACATCATGTTATTCATATACCAGAAATGTTTGAAGCTACTGACTGAATGAAAAGAGCTGGCATCTCACTCTCTTTGAATCTTCTTTATCATGCCAGGATTAGCAGGAAAAAGCAAAAAATTTCAGAATTGCACCTTGCAATGTGGAGATATTACTGTTTGTGCATTTACAATATTCATTGATTTTTGCCATTGAAAAACGTCCAGAAATGTTTGAAGCTACTGACTGAATGAAAGGAGCTGGCATCTCACTCTCTTTGAATCTTCTTTATCATGCTAGGATTAGCAGGAAAAAGCAAAAAATTTCAGAATTGCACCTTGCAATGCGGAGAAATTACTGTGTGTGCATTTACAATATTCATTGATTTTTGCCATTGAAAAACATCGTTATTCATATACCAGAAATGTTTGAAGCTACTGACTGAATGAAAAGAGCTGGCATCTCACTCTCTTTGAATCTTCTTTATCATGCCAGGATTAGCAGGAAAAAGCAAAAAATTTCAGAATTGCACCTTGCAATGTGGAGATATTACTGTTTGTGCATTTACAATATTCATTGATTTTTGCCATTGAAAAACATGTTATTCATATACCAGAAATGTTTGAAGCTACTGACTGAATGAAAAGAGCTGGCATCTCACTCTCTTTGAATCTTCTTTATCATGCCAGGATTAGCAGGAAAAAGCAAAAAATTTCAGAATTGCACCTTGCAATGTGGAGATATTACTGTTTGTGCATTTACAATATTCATTGATTTTTGCCATTGAAAAACGTCCAGAAATGTTTGAAGCTACTGACTGAATGAAAAGAGCTGGCATCTCACTCTCTTTGAATCTTCTTTATCATGCTAAGAGGAGCAGGAATAAGCAAAAAATTTCAGAATTGCACCTTGCAATGTGGAGATATTACTGTTTGTGCATTTACAATATTCATTGATTTTTGCCATTGAAAAACGTCCAGAAATGTTTGAAGCTACTGACTGAATGAAAGGAGCTGGCATCTCACTCTCTTTGAATCATCTTTATCATGCTAGGATTAGCAGGAAAAAGCAAAAAATTTCAGAATTGCACCTTGCAATGCGGAGAAATTACTGTTTGTGCATTTACAATATTCATTGATTTTTGCCATTGAAAAACATGTTATTCATATACCAGAAATGTTTGAAGCTACTGACTGAATAAAAAGAGCTGGCATCTCACTCTCTTTGAATCTTCTTTATCATGCCAGGATTAGCAGGAAAAAGCAAAAAATTTCAGAATTGCACCTTGCAATGTGGAGATATTACTGTTTGTGCATTTACAATATTCATTGATTTTTGCCATTGAAAAACGTCCAGAAATGTTTGAAGCTACTGACTGAATGAAAGGAGCTGGCATCTCACTCTCTTTGAATCTTCTTTATCATGCTAGGATTAGCAGGAAAAAGCAAAAAATTTCAGAATTGCACCTTGCAATGCGGAGAAATTACTGTGTGTGCATTTACAATATTCATTGATTTTTGCCATTGAAAAACATCGTTATTCATATACCAGAAATGTTTGAAGCTACTGACTGAATGAAAAGAGCTGGCATCTCACTCTCTTTGAATCTTCTTTATCATGCCAGGATTAGCAGGAAAAAGAAAAAAATTTCAGAATTGCACCTTGCAATGTGGAGATATTACTGTTTGTGCATTTACAATATTCATTGATTTTTGCCATTGAAAAACGTCCAGAAATGTTTGAAGCTACTGACTGAATGAAAGGAGCTGGCATCTCACTCTCTTTGAATCTTCTTTATCATGCTAGGATTAGCAGGAAAAAGCAAAAAATTTCAGAATTGCACATTGCAATGCGGAGAAATTACTGTTTGTGCATTTACAATATTCATTGATTTTTGCCATTGAAAAACATCATGTTATTCATATACCAGAAATGTTTGAAGCTACTGACTGAATGAAAGGAGCTGGCATCTCACTCTCTTTGAATCTTCTTTATCATGCTAGGATTAGCAGGAAAAAGCAAAAAATTTCAGAATTGCACCTTGCAATGCGGAGAAATTACTGTGTGTGCATTTACAATATTCATTGATTTTTGCCATTGAAAAACATGTTATTCATATACCAGAAATGTTTGAAGCTACTGACTGAATGAAAAGAGCTGGCATCTCACTCTCTTTGAATCTTCTTTATCATGCCAGGATTAGCAGGAAAAAGCAAAAAATTTCAGAATTGCACCTTGCAATGTGGAGATATTACTGTTTGTGCATTTACAATATTCATTGATTTTTGCCATTGAAAAACGTCCAGAAATGTTTGAAGCTACTGACTGAATGAAAGGAGCTGGCATCTCACTCTCTTTGAATCTTCTTTATCATGCTAGGATTAGCAGGAAAAAGCAAAAAATTTCAGAATTGCACCTTGCAATGCGGAGAAATTACTGTTTGTGCATTTACAATATTCATTGATTTTTGCCACTGAAAAACATGTTATTCATATACCAGAAATGTTTGAAGCTACTGACTGAATGAAAAGAGCTGGCATCTCACTCTCTTTGAATCTTCTTTATCATGCCAGGATTAGCAGGAAAAAGCAAAAAATTTCAGAATTGCACCTTGCAATGTGGAGATATTACTGTTTGTGCATTTAAAATATTCATTGATTTTTGCCATTGAAAAACGTCCAGAAATGTTTGAAGCTACTGACTGAATGAAAGGAGCTGGCATCTCACTCTCTTTGAATCTTCTTTATCATGCTAGGATTAGCAGGAAAAAGCAAAAAATTTCAGAATTGCACCTTGCAATGCGGAGAAATTACTGTGTGTGCATTTACAATATTCATTGATTTTTGCCATTGAAAAACAACGTTATTCATATACCAGAAATGTTTGAAGCTACTGACTGAATGAAAAGAGCTGGCATCTCACTCTCTTTGAATCTTCTTTATCATGCCAGGATTAGCAGGAAAAAGCAAAAAATTTCAGAATTGCATCTTGCAATGTGGAGATATTACTGTTTGTGCATTTACAATATTCATTGATTTTTGCCATTGAAAAACATCATGTTATTCATATACCAGAAATGTTTGAAGCTACTGACTGAATGAAAAGAGCTGGCATCTCACTCTCTTTGAATCTTCTTTATCATGCCAGGATTAGCAGGAAAAAGCAAAAAATTTCAGAATTGCACCTTGCAATGTGGAGATATTACTGTTTGTGCATTTACAATATTCATTGATTTTTGCCATTGAAAAACGTCCAGAAATGTTTGAAGCTACTGACTGAATGAAAGGAGCTGGCATCTCACTCTCTTTGAATCTTCTTTATCATGCTAGGATTAGCAGGAAAAAGCAAAAAATTTCAGAATTGCACCTTGCAATGCGGAGAAATTACTGTGTGTGCATTTACAATATTCATTGATTTTTGCCATTGAAAAACATCATGTTATTCATATACCAGAAATGTTTGAAGCTACTGACTGAATGAAAGGAGCTGGCATCTCACTCTCTTTGAATCTTCTTTATCATGCTAGGATGAGCAGGAAAAAGCAAAAAATTTCAGAATTTCACCTTGCAATGCGGAGAAATTACTGTTTGTGCATTTACAATATTCATTGATTTTTGCCATTGAAAAACATCATGTTATTCATATACCAGAAATGTTTGAAGCTACTGACTGAATGAAAAGAGCTGGCATCTCACTCTCTTTGAATCTTCTTTATCATGCCAGGATTAGCAGGAAAAAGCAAAAAATTTCAGAATTGCACCTTGCAATGTGGAGATATTACTGTTTGTGCATTTACAATATTCATTGATTTTTGCCATTGAAAAACGTCCAGAAATGTTTGAAGCTACTGACTGAATGAAAGGAGCTGGCATCTCACTCTCTTTGAATCTTCTTTATCATGCTAGGATTAGCAGGAAAAAGCAAAAAATTTCAGAATTGCACCTTGCAATGCGGAGAAATTACTGTGTGTGCATTTACAATATTCATTGATTTTTGCCATTGAAAAACATCGTTATTCATATACCAGAAATGTTTGAAGCTACTGACTGAATGAAAAGAGCTGGCATCTCACTCTCTTTGAATCTTCTTTATCATGCCAGGATTAGCAGGAAAAAGCAAAAAATTTCAGAATTGCACCTTGCAATGTGGAGATATTACTGTTTGTGCATTTACAATATTCATTGATTTTTGCCATTGAAAAACATGTTATTCATATACCAGAAATGTTTGAAGCTACTGACTGAATGAAAAGAGCTGGCATCTCACTCTCTTTGAATCTTCTTTATCATGCCAGGATTAGCAGGAAAAAGCAAAAAATTTCAGAATTGCACCTTGCAATGTGGAGATATTACTGTTTGTGCATTTACAATATTCATTGATTTTTGCCATTGAAAAACGTCCAGAAATGTTTGAAGCTACTGACTGAATGAAAGGAGCTGGCATCTCACTCTCTTTGAATCTTCTTTATCATGCTAGGATTAGCAGGAAAAAGCAAAAAATTTCAGAATTGCACCTTGCAATGCGGAGAAATTACTGTGTGTGCATTTACAATATTCATTGATTTTTGCCATTGAAAAACATCATGTTATTCATATACCAGAAATGTTTGAAGCTACTGACTGAATGAAAAGAGCTGGCATCTCACTCTCTTTGAATCTTCTTTATCATGCCAGGATTAGCAGGAAAAAGCAAAAAATTTCAGAATTGCACCTTGCAATGTGGAGATATTACTGTTTGTGCATTTACAATATTCATTGATTTTTGCCATTGAAAAACATGTTATTCATATACCAGAAATGTTTGAAGCTACTGACTGAATGAAAAGAGCTGGCATCTCACTCTCTTTGAATCTTCTTTATCATGCCAGGATTAGCAGGAAAAAGCAAAAAATTTCAGAATTGCACCTTGCAATGTGGAGATATTACTGTTTGTGCATTTACAATATTCATTGATTTTTGCCATTGAAAAACGTCCAGAAATGTTTGAAGCTACTGACTGAATGAAAGGAGCTGGCATCTCACTCTCTTTGAATCTTCTTTATCATGCTAGGATTAGCAGGAAAAAGCAAAAAATTTCAGAATTGCACCTTGCAATGCGGAGAAATTACTGTGTGTGCATTTACAATATTCATTGATTTTTGCCATTGAAAAACATCGTGTTATTCATATACCAGAAATGTTTGAAGCTACTGACTGAATGAAAAGAGCTGGCATCTCACTCTCTTTGAATCTTCTTTATCATGCCAGGATTAGCAGGAAAAAGCAAAAAATTTCAGAATTGCACCTTGCAATGTGGAGATATTACTGTTTGTGCATTTACAATATTCATTGATTTTTGCCATTGAAAAACGTCCAGAAATGTTTGAAGCTACTGACTGAATGAAAGGAGCTGGCATCTCACTCTCTTTGAATCTTCTTTATCATGCTAGGATTAGCAGGAAAAAGCAAAAAATTTCAGAATTGCACCTTGCAATGCGGAGAAATTACTGTGTGTGCATTTACAATATTCATTGATTTTTGCCATTGAAAAACGTCCAGAAATGTTTGAAGCTACTGACTGAATGAAAGGAGCTGGCATCTCACTCTCTTTGAATCTTCTTTATCATGCTAGGATTAGCAGGAAAAAGCAAAAAATTTCAGAATTGCACCTTGCAATGCGGAGAAATTACTGTGTGTGCATTTACAATATTCATTGATTTTTGCCATTGAAAAACATCGTTATTCATATACCAGAAATGTTTGAAGCTACTGACTGAATGAAAAGAGCTGGCATCTCACTCTCTTTGAATCTTCTTTATCATGCCAGGATTAGCAGGAAAAAGCAAAAAATTTCAGAATTGCACCTTGCAATGTGGAGATATTACTGTTTGTGCATTTACAATATTCATTGATTTTTGCCATTGAAAAACATGTTATTCATATACCAGAAATGTTTGAAGCTACTGACTGAATGAAAAGAGCTGGCATCTCACTCTCTTTGAATCTTCTTTATCATGCCAGGATTAGCAGGAAAAAGCAAAAAATTTCAGAATTGCACCTTGCAATGTGGAGATATTACTGTTTGTGCATTTACAATATTCATTGATTTTTGCCATTGAAAAACGTCCAGAAATGTTTGAAGCTACTGACTGAATGAAAGGAGCTGGCATCTCACTCTCTTTGAATCTTCTTTATCATGCTAGGATTAGCAGGAAAAAGCAAAAAATTTCAGAATTGCACCTTGCAATGCGGAGAAATTACTGTGTGTGCATTTACAATATTCATTGATTTTTGCCATTGAAAAACATCGTTATTCATATACCAGAAATGTTTGAAGCTACTGACTGAATGAAAAGAGCTGGCATCTCACTCTCTTTGAATCTTCTTTATCATGCCAGGATTAGCAGGAAAAAGCAAAAAATTTCAGAATTGCACCTTGCAATGTGGAGATATTACTGTTTGTGCATTTACAATATTCATTGATTTTTGCCATTGAAAAACGTCCAGAAATGTTTGAAGCTACTGACTGAATGAAAGGAGCTGGCATCTCACTCTCTTTGAATCTTCTTTATCATGCTAGGATTAGCAGGAAAAAGCAAAAAATTTCAGAATTGCACCTTGCAATGCGGAGAAATTACTGTTTGTGCATTTACAATATTCATTGATTTTTGCCATTGAAAAACATGTTATTCATATACCAGAAATGTTTGAAGCTACTGACTGAATGAAAAGAGCTGGCATCTCACTCTCTTTGAATCTTCTTTATCATGCCAGTATTAGCAGGAAAAAGCAAAAAATTTCAGAATTGCACCTTGCAATGTGGAGATATTACTGTTTGTGCATTTACAATATTCATTGATTTTTGCCATTGAAAAACGTCCAGAAATGTTTGAAGCTACTGACTGAATGAAAGGAGCTGGCATCTCACTCTCTTTGAATCTTCTTTATCATGCTAGGATTAGCAGGAAAAAGCAAAAAATTTCAGAATTGCACCTTGCAATGCGGAGAAATTACTGTGTGTGCATTTACAATATTCATTGATTTTTGCCATTGAAAAACATGTTATTCATATACCAGAAATGTTTGAAGCTACTGACTGAATGAAAAGAGCTGGCATCTCACTCTCTTTGAATCTTCTTTATCATGCCAGGATTAGCAGGAAAAAGCAAAAAATTTCAGAATTGCACCTTGCAATGTGGAGATATTACTGTTTGTGCATTTACAATATTCATTGATTTTTGCCATTGAAAAACGTCCAGAAATGTTTGAAGCTACTGACTGAATGAAAGGAGCTGGCATCTCACTCTCTTTGAATCTTCTTTATCATGCTAGGATTAGCAGGAAAAAGCAAAAAATTTCAGAATTGCACCTTGCAATGCGGAGAAATTACTGTGTGTGCATTTACAATATTCATTGATTTTTGCCATTGAAAAACATCGTTATTCATATACCAGAAATGTTTGAAGCTACTGACTGAATGAAAGGAGCTGGCATCTCACTCTCTTTCAATCTTCTTTATCATGCTAGGATTAGCAGGAAAAAGCAAAAAATTTCAGAATTGCACCTTGCAATGCGGAGAAATTACTGTGTGTGCATTTACAATATTCATTGATTTTTGCCATTGAAAAACATGTTATTCATATACCAGAAATGTTTGAAGCTACTGACTGAATGAAAAGAGCTGGCATCTCACTCTCTTTGAATCTTCTTTATCATGCCAGGATTAGCAGGAAAAAGCAAAAAATTTCAGAATTGCACCTTGCAATGTGGAGATATTACTGTTTGTGCATTTACAATATTCATTGATTTTTGCCATTGAAAAACGTCCAGAAATGTTTGAAGCTACTGACTGAATGAAAGGAGCTGGCATCTCACTCTCTTTGAATCTTCTTTATCATGCTAGGATTAGCAGGAAAAAGCAAAAAATTTCAGAATTGCACATTGCAATGCGGAGAAATTACTGTTTGTGCATTTACAATATTCATTGATTTTTGCCATTGAAAAACATCATGTTATTCATATACCAGAAATGTTTGAAGCTACTGACTGAATGAAAGGAGCTGGCATCTCACTCTCTTTGAATCTTCTTTATCATGCTAGGATTAGCAGGAAAAAGCAAAAAATTTCAGAATTGCACCTTGCAATGCGGAGAAATTACTGTTTGTGCATTTACAATATTCATTGATTTTTGCCATTGAAAAACATGTTATTCATATACCAGAAATGTTTGAAGCTACTGACTGAATGAAAAGAGCTGGCATCTCACTCTCTTTGAATCTTCTTTATCATGCCAGGATTAGCAGGAAAAAGCAAAAAATTTCAGAATTGCACCTTGCAATGTGGAGATATTACTGTTTGTGCATTTACAATATTCATTGATTTTTGCCATTGAAAAACGTCCAGAAATGTTTGAAGCTACTGACTGAATGAAAAGAGCTGGCATCTCACTCTCTTTGAATCTTCTTTATCATGCTAAGAGGAGCAGGAAAAAGCAAAAAATTTCAGAATTGCACGTTGCAATGTGGAGATATTACTGTTTGTGCATTTACAATATTCATTGATTTTTGCCATTGAAAAACATGTTATTCATATACCAGAAATGTTTGAAGCTACTGACTGAATGAAAAGAGCTGGCATCTCACTCTCTTTGAATCTTCTTTATCATGCCAGGATTAGCAGGAAAAAGCAAAAAATTTCAGAATTGCACCTTGCAATGTGGAGATATTACTGTTTGTGCATTTACAATATTCATTGATTTTTGCCATTGAAAAATGTCCAGAAATGTTTGAAGCTACTGACTGAATGAAAAGAGCTGGCATCTCACCCTCTTTGAATCTTCTTTATCATGCTAGGATTAGCAGGAAAAAGCAAAAAATTTCAGAATTGCACCTTGCAATGCGGAGAAATTACTGTGTGTGCATTTACAATATTCATTGATTTTTGCCATTGAAAAACATCGTTATTCATATACCAGAAATGTTTGAAGCTACTGACTGAATGAAAAGAGCTGGCATCTCACTCTCTTTGAATCTTCTTTATCATGCTAGGATTAGCAGGAAAAAGCAAAAAATTTCAGAATTGCACCTTGCAATGCGGAGAAATTACTGTGTGTGCATTTACAATATTCATTGATTTTTGCCATTGAAAAACATGTTATTCATATACCAGAAATGTTTGAAGCTACTGACTGAATGAAAAGAGCTGGCATCTCACTCTCTTTGAATCTTCTTTATCATGCCAGGATTAGCAGGAAAAAGCAAAAAATTTCAGAATTGCACGTTGCAATGTGGAGATATTACTGTTTGTGCATTTACAATATTCATTGATTTTTGCCATTGAAAAACGTCCAGAAATGTTTGAAGCTACTGACTGAATGAAAGGAGCTGGCATCTCACTCTCTTTGAATCTTCTTTATCATGCTAGGATTAGCAGGAAAAAGCAAAAAATTTCAGAATTGCACCTTGCAATGCGGAGAAATTACTGTGTGTGCATTTACAATATTCATTGATTTTTGCCATTGAAAAACATCATGTTATTCATATACCAGAAATGTTTGAAGCTACTGACTGAATGAAAGGAGCTGGCATCTCACTCTCTTTGAATCTTTTTTATCATGCTAGGATTAGCAGGAAAAAGCAAAAAATTTCAGAATTGCACCTTGCAATGCGGAGAAATTACTGTTTGTGCATTTACAATATTCATTGATTTTTGCCATTGAAAAACATCATGTTATTCATATACCAGAAATGTTTGAAGCTACTGACTGAATGAAAAGAGCTGGCATCTCACTCTCTTTGAATCTTCTTTATCATGCCAAGATTAGCAGGAAAAAGCAAAAAATTTCAGAATTGCACCTTGCAATGCGGAGAAATTACTGTTTGTGCATTTACAATATTCATTGATTTTTGCCATTGAAAAACATCATGTTATTCATATACCAGAAATGTTTGAAGCTACTGACTGAATGAAAAGAGCTGGCATCTCACTCTCTTTGAATCTTCTTTATCATGCCAAGATTAGCAGGAAAAAGCAAAAAATTTCAGAATTGCACCTTGCAATGCGGAGAAATTACTGTTTGTGCATTTACAATATTCATTGATTTTTGCCATTGAAAAACATGTTATTCATATACCAGAAATGTTTGAAGCTACTGACTGAATGAAAAGAGCTGGCATCTCACTCTCTTTGAATCTTCTTTATCATGCCAGGATTAGCAGGAAAAAGCAAAAAATTTCAGAATTGCACCTTGCAATGTGGAGATATTACTGTTTGTGCATTTACAATATTCATTGATTTTTGCCATTGAAAAACGTCCAGAAATGTTTGAAGCTACTGACTGAATGAAAAGAGCTGGCATCTCACTCTCTTTGAATCTTCTTTATCATGGTAAGAGGAGCAGGAAAAAGCAAAAAATTTCAGAATTGCACGTTGCAATGTGGAGATATTACTGTTTGTGCATTTACAATATTCATTGATTTTTGCCATTGAAAAACATGTTATTCATATACCAGAAATGTTTGAAGCTACTGACTGAATGAAAAGAGCTGGTATCTCACTCTTTGAATCTTCTTTATCATGCCAGGATTAGCAGGAAAAAGCAAAAAATTTCAGAATTGCACCTTGCAATGTGGAGATATTACTGTTTGTGCATTTACAATATTCATTGATTTTTGCCATTGAAAAACGTCCAGAAATGTTTGAAGCTACTGACTGAATGAAAAGAGCTGGCATCTCACTCTCTTTGAATCTTCTTTATCATGCCAGGATTAGCAGGAAAAAGCAAAAAATTTCAGAATTGCACCTTGCAATGCGGAGAAATTACTGTTTGTGCATTTACAATATTCATTGATTTTTGCCATTGAAAAACATCGTTATTCATATACCAGAAATGTTTGAAGCTACTGACTGAATGAAAGGAGCTGGCATCTCACTCTCTTTGAATCTTCTTTATCATGCTAGGATTAGCAGGAAAAAGCAAAAAATTTCAGAATTGCACCTTGCAATGCGGAGAAATTACTGTGTGTGCATTTACAATATTCATTGATTTTTGCCATTGAAAAACATCGTTATTCATATACCAGAAATGTTTGAAGCTACTGACTGAATGAAAGGAGCTGGCATCTCACTCTCTTTGAATCTTCTTTATCATGCTAGGATTAGCAGGAAAAAGCAAAAAATTTCAGAATTGCACCTTGCAATGCGGAGAAATTACTGTGTGTGCATTTACAATATTCATTGATTTTTGCCATTGAAAAACATTGTTATTCATATACCAGAAATGTTTGAAGCTACTGACTGAATGAAAAGAGCTGGCATCTCACTCTCTTTGAATCTTCTTTATCATGCCAGGATTAGCAGGAAAAAGCAAAAAATTTCAGAATTGCACCTTGCAATGTGGAGATATTACTGTTTGTGCATTTACAATATTCATTGATTTTTGCCATTGAAAAACGTCCAGAAATGTTTGAAGCTACTGACTGAATGAAAGGAGCTGGCATCTCACTCTCTTTGAATCTTCTTTATCATGCTAGGATTAGCAGGAAAAAGCAAAAAATTTCAGAATTGCACCTTGCAATGCGGAGAAATTACTGTGTGTGCATTTACAATATTCATTGATTTTTGCCATTGAAAAACATCATGTTATTCATATACCAGAAATGTTTGAAGCTACTGACTGAATGAAAGGAGCTGGCATCTCACTCTCTTTGAATCTTCTTTATCATGCTAGGATTAGCAGGAAAAAGCAAAAAATTTCAGAATTGCACCTTGCAATGCGGAGAAATTACTGTTTGTGCATTTACAATATTCATTGATTTTTGCCATTGAAAAACATCATGTTATTCATATACCAGAAATGTTTGAAGCTACTGACTGAATGAAAAGAGCTGGCATCTCACTCTCTTTGAATCTTCTTTATCATGCCAGGATTAGCAGGAAAAAGCAAAAAATTTCAGAACTGCACCTTGCAATGTGGAGATATTACTGTTTGTGCATTTACAATATTCATTGATTTTTGCCATTGAAAAACGTCCAGAAATGTTTGAAGCTACTGACTGAATGAAAAGAGCTGGCATCTCACTCTCTTTGAATCTTCTTTATCATGCTAAGAGGAGCAGGAAAAAGCAAAAAATTTCAGAATTGCACCTTGCAATGTGGAGATATTACTGTTTGTGCATTTACAATATTCATTGATTTTTGCCATTGAAAAACATGTTATTCATATACCAGAAATGTTTGAAGCTACTGACTGAATGAAAAGAGCTGGCATCTCACTCTCTTTGAATCTTCTTTATCATGCCAGGATTAGCAGGAAAAAGCAAAAAATTTCAGAATTGCACCTTGCAATGTGGAGATATTACTGTTTGTGCATTTACAATATTCATTGATTTTTGCCATTGAAAAACGTCCAGAAATGTTTGAAGCTACTGACTGAATGAAAAGAGCTGGCATCTCACTCTCTTTGAATCTTCTTTATCATGCCAGGATTAGCAGGAAAAAGCAAAAAATTTCAGAATTGCACCTTGCAATGCGGAGAAATTACTGTTTGTGCATTTACAATATTCATTGATTTTTGCCATTGAAAAACATCGTTATTCATATACCAGAAATGTTTGAAGCTACAGACTGAATGAAAGGAGCTGGCATCTCACTCTCTTTTAATCTTCTTTATCATGCTAGGATTAGCAGGAAAAAGCAAAACATTTCAGAATTGCACCTTGCAATGCGGAGAAATTACTGTGTGTGCATTTACAATATTCATTGATTTTTGCCATTGAAAAACATCGTTATTCATATACCAGAAATGTTTGAAGCTACTGACTGAATGAAAGGAGCTGGCATCTCACTCTCTTTGAATCTTCTTTATCATGCTAGGATTAGCAGGAAAAAGCAAAAAATTTCAGAATTGCACCTTGCAATGCGGAGAAATTACTGTGTGTGCATTTACAATATTCATTGATTTTTGCCATTGAAAAACATCGTTATTCATATACCAGAAATGTTTGAAGCTACTGACTGAATGAAAAGAGCTGGCATCTCACTCTCTTTGAATCTTCTTTATCATGCCAGGATTAGCAGGAAAAAGCAAAAAATTTCAGAATTGCACCTTGCAATGTGGAGATATTACTGTTTGTGCATTTACAATATTCCTTGATTTTTGCCATTGAAAAACGTCCAGAAATGTTTGAAGCTACTGACTGAATGAAAGGAGCTGGCATCTCACTCTCTTTGAATCTTCTTTATCATGCTAGGATTAGCAGGAAAAAGCAAAAAATTTCAGAATTGCACCTTGCAATGCGGAGAAATTACTGTGTGTGCATTTACAATATTCATTGATTTTTGCCATTGAAAAACATCATGTTATTCATATACCAGAAATGTTTGAAGCTACTGACTGAATGAAAGGAGCTGGCATCTCACTCTCTTTGAATCTTCTTTATCATGCTAGGATTAGCAGGAAAAAGCAAAAAATTTCAGAATTGCACCTTGCAATGCGGAGAAATTACTGTTTGTGCATTTACAATATTCATTGATTTTTGCCATTGAAAAACATCATGTTATTCATATACCAGAAATGTTTGAAGCTACTGACTGAATGAAAAGAGCTGGCATCTCACTCTCTTTGAATCTTCTTTATCATGCTAGGATTAGCAGGAAAAAGCAAAAAATTTCAGAATTGCACCTTGCAATGCGGAGAAATTACTGTTTGTGCATTTACAATATTCATTGATTTTTGCCATTGAAAAACGTCCAGAAATGTTTGAAGCTACTGACTGAATGAAAGGAGCTGGCATCTCACTCTCTTTGAATCTTCTTTATCATGCTAGGATTAGCAGGAAAAAGCAAAAAATTTCAGAATTGCACCTTGCAATGCGGAGAAATTACTGTTTGTGCATTTACAATATTCATTGATTTTTGCCATTGAAAAACATCATGTTATTCATATACCAGAAATGTTTGAAGCTACTGACTGAATGAAAGGAGCTGGCATCTCACTCTCTTTGAATCTTCTTTATCATGCTAGGATTAGCAGGAAAAAGCAAAAAATTTCAGAATTGCACCTTGCAATGCGGAGAAATTACTGTTTGTGCATTTACAATATTCATTGATTTTTGCCATTGAAAAACAAGTTATTCATATACCAGAAATGTTTGAAGCTACTGACTGAATGAAAAGAGCTGGCATCTCACTCTCTTTGAATCTTCTTTATCATGCCAGGATTAGCAGGAAAAAGCAAAAAATTTCAGAATTGCACCTTGCAATGCGGAGAAATTACTGTTTGTGCATCTACAATATTCATTGATTTTTGCCATTGAAAAACATCGTTATTCATATACCAGAAATGTTTGAAGCTACTGACTGAATGAAAGGAGCTGGCATCTCACTCTCTTTGAATCTTCTTTATCATGCTAGGATTAGCAGGAAAAAGCAAAACATTTCAGAATTGCACCTTGCAATGCGGAGAAATTGCTGTGTGTGCATTTACAATATTCATTGACTTTTGCCATTGAAAAACATCGTTATTCATATACCAGAAATGTTTGAAGCTACTGACTGAATGAAAGGAGCTGGCATCTCACTCTCTTTGAATCTTCTTTATCATGCTAGGATTAGCAGGAAAAAGCAAAAAATTTCAGAATTGCACCTTGCAATGCGGAGAAATTACTGTTTGTGCATTTACAATATTCATTGATTTTTGCCATTGAAAAACATCATGTTATTCATATACCAGAAATGTTTGAAGCTACTGACTGAATGAAAGGAGCTGGCATCTCACTCTCTTTGAATCTTCTTTATCATGCTAGGATTAGCAGGAAAAAGCAAAAAATTTCAGAATTGCACCTTGCAATGCGGAGAAATTACTGTTTGTGCATTTACAATATTCATTGATTTTTGCCATTGAAAAACAAGTTATTCATATACCAGAAATGTTTGAAGCTACTGACTGAATGAAAAGAGCTGGCATCTCACTTACTTTGAATCTTCTTTATCATGCCAGGATTAGCAGGAAAAAGCAAAAAATTTCAGAATTGCACCTTGCAATGCGGAGAAATTACTGTTTGTGCATCTACAATATTCATTGATTTTTGCCATTGAAAAACATCGTTATTCATATACCAGAAATGTTTGAAGCTACTGACTGAATGAAAGGAGCTGGCATCTCACTCTCTTTGAATCTTCTTTATCATGCTAGGATTAGCAGGAAAAAGCAAAACATTTCAGAATTGCACCTTGCAATGCGGAGAAATTGCTGTGTGTGCATTTACAATATTCATTGACTTTTGCCATTGAAAAACATCGTTATTCATATACCAGAAATGTTTGAAGCTACTGACTGAATGAAAGGAGCTGGCATCTCACTCTCTTTGAATCTTCTTTATCATGCTAGGATTAGCAGGAAAAAGCAAAAAATTTCAGAATTGCACCTTGCAATGCGGAGAAATTACTGTGTGTGCATTTACAATATTCATTGATTTTTGCCATTGAAAAACATCGTTATTCATATACCAGAAATGTTTGAAGCTACTGACTGAATGAAAAGAGCTGGCATCTCACTCTCTTTGAATCTTCTTTATCATGCCAGGATTCGCAGGAAAAAGCAAAAAATTTCAGAATTGCACATTGCAATGTGGAGATATTACTGTTTGTGCATTTACAATATTCATTGATTTTTGCCATTGAAAAACGTCCAGAAATGTTTGAAGCTACTGACTGAATGAAAGGAGCTGGCATCTCACTCTCTTTGAATCTTCTTTATCATGCTAGGATTAGCAGGAAAAAGCAAAAAATTTCAGAATTGCACCTTGCAATGCGGAGAAATTACTGTGTGTGCATTTACAATATTCATTGATTTTTGCCATTGAAAAACATCATGTTATTCATATACCAGAAATGTTTGAAGCTACTGACTGAATGAAAGGAGCTGGCATCTCACTCTCTTTGAATCTTCTTTATCATGCTAGGATTAGCAGGAAAAAGCAAAAAATTTCAGAATTGCACCTTGCAATGCGGAGAAATTACTGTTTGTGCATTTACAATATTCATTGATTTTTGCCATTGAAAAACATCATGTTATTCATATACCAGAAATGTTTGAAGCTACTGACTGAATGAAAAGAGCTGGCATCTCACTCTCTTTGAATCTTCTTTATCATGCCAGGATTAGCAGGAAAAAGCAAAAAATTTCAGAATTGCACCTTGCAATGCGGAGAAATTACTGTGTGTGCATTTACAATATTCATTGATTTTTGCCATTGAAAAACATCATGTTATTCATATACCAGAAATGTTTGAAGCTACTGACTGAATGAAAGGAGCTGGCATCTCACTCTCTTTGAATCTTCTTTATCATGCTAGGATTAGCAGGAAAAAGCAAAAAATTTCAGAATTGCACCTTGCAATGCGGAGAAATTACTGTTTGTGCATTTACAATATTCATTGATTTTTGCCATTGAAAAACATCATGTTATTCATATACCAGAAATGTTTGAAGCTACTGACTGAATGAAAGGAGCTGGCATCTCACTCTCTTTGAATCTTCTTTATCATGCCAGGATTAGCAGGAAAAAGCAAAAAATTTCAGAATTGCACGTTGCAATGTGGAGATATTACTGTTTGTGCATTTACAATATTCATTGATTTTTGCCATTGAAAAACGTCCAGAAATGTTTGAAGCTACTGACTGAATGAAAGGAGCTGGCATCTCACTCTCTTTGAATCTTCTTTATCATGCTAGGATTAGCAGGAAAAAGCAAAAAATTTCAGAATTGCACCTTGCAATGCGGAGAAATTACTGTGTGTGCATTTACAATATTCATTGATTTTTGCCATTGAAAAACATCGTTATTCATATACCAGAAATGTTTGAAGCTACTGACTGAATGAAAAGAGCTGGCATCTCACTCTCTTTGAATCTTCTTTATCATGCCAGGATTAGCAGGAAAAAGCAAAAAATTTCAGAATTGCACCTTGCAATGTGGAGATATTACTGTTTGTGCATTTACAATATTCATTGATTTTTGCCATTGAAAAACATGTTATTCATATACCAGAAATGTTTGAAGCTACTGACTGAATGAAAAGAGCTGGCATCTCACTCTCTTTGAATCTTCTTTATCATGCCAGGATTAGCAGGAAAAAGCAAAAAATTTCAGAATTGCACCTTGCAATGTGGAGATATTACTGTTTGTGCATTTACAATATTCATTGATTTTTGCCATTGAAAAACGTCCAGAAATGTTTGAAGCCACTGACTGAATGAAAGGAGCTGGCATCTCACTCTCTTTGAATCTTCTTTATCATGCTAGGATTAGCAGGAAAAAACAAAAAATTTCAGAATTGCACCTTGCAATGCGGAGAAATTACTGTGTGTGCATTTACAATATTCATTGATTTTTGCCATTGAAAAACATCGTTATTCATATACCAGAAATGTTTGAAGCTACTGACTGAATGAAAAGAGCTGGCATCTCACTCTCTTTGAATCTTCTTTATCATGCCAGGATTAGCAGGAAAAAGCAAAAAATTTCAGAATTGCACCTTGCAATGTGGAGATATTACTGTTTGTGCATTTACAATATTCATTGATTTTTGCCATTGAAAAACGTCCAGAAATGTTTGAAGCTACTGACTGAATGAAAGGAGCTGGCATCTCACTCTCTTTGAATCTTCTTTATCATGCTAGGATTAGCAGGAAAAAGCAAAAAATTTCAGAATTGCACCTTGCAATGCGGAGAAATTACTGTTTGTGCATTTACAATATTCATTGATTTTTGCCATTGAAAAACATGTTATTCATATACCAGAAATGTTTGAAGCTACTGACTGAATGAAAAGAGCTGGCATCTCACTCTCTTTGAATCTTCTTTATCATGCCAGGATTAGCAGGAAAAAGCAAAAAATTTCAGAATTGCACCTTGCAATGTGGAGATATTACTGTTTGTGCATTTACAATATTCATTGATTTTTGCCATTGAAAAACGTCCAGAAATGTTTGAAGCTACTGACTGAATGAAAGGAGCTGGCATCTCACTCTCTTTGAATCTTCTTTATCATGCTAGGATTAGCAGGAAAAAGCAAAAAATTTCAGAATTGCACCTTGCAATGCGGAGAAATTACTGTTTGTGCATTTACAATATTCATTGATTTTTGCCATTGAAAAACATGTTATTCATATACCAGAAATGTTTGAAGCTACTGACTGAATGAAAAGAGCTGGCATCTCACTCTCTTTGAATCTTCTTTATCATGCCAGGATTAGCAGGAAAAAGCAAAAAATTTCAGAATTGCACCTTGCAATGTGGAGATATTACTGTTTGTGCATTTACAATATTCATTGATTTTTGCCATTGAAAAACGTCCAGAAATGTTTGAAGCTACTGACTGAATGAAAAGAGCTGGCATCTCACTCTCTTTGAATCTTCTTTATCATGCCAGGATTAGCAGGAAAAAGCAAAAAATTTCAGAATTGCACCTTGCAATGCAGAGAAATTACTGTTTGTGCATTTACAATATTCATTGATTTTTCCATTGAAAAACATCGTTATTCATATACCAGAAATGTTTGAAGCTACTGACTGAATGAAAGGAGCTGGCATCTCACTCTCTTTGAATCTTCTTTATCATGCTAGGATTAGCAGGAAAAAGCAAAAAATTTCAGAATTGCACCTTGCAATGCGGAGAAATTACTGTGTGTGCATTTACAATATTCATTGATTTTTGCCATTGAAAAACATCGTTATTCATATACCAGAAATGTTTGAAGCTACTGACTGAATGAAAGGAGCTGGCATCTCAATCTCTTTGAATCTTCTTTATCATGCTAGGATTAGCAGGAAAAAGCAAAAAATTTCAGAATTGCACCTTGCAATGCGGAGAAATTACTGTGTGTGCATTTACAATATTCATTGATTTTTGCCATTGAAAAACATCGTTATTCATATACCAGAAATGTTTGAAGCTACTGACTGAATGAAAAGAGCTGGCATCTCACTCTCTTTGAATCTTCTTTATCATGCCAGGATTAGCAGGAAAAAGCAAAAAATTTCAGAATTGCACCTTGCAATGTGGAGATATTACTGTTTGTGCATTTACAATATTCATTGATTTTTGCCATTGAAAAACGTCCAGAAATGTTTGAAGCTACTGACTGAATGAAAGGAGCTGGCATCTCACTCTCTTTGAATCTTCTTTATCATGCTAGGATTAGCAGGAAAAAGCAAAAAATTTCAGAATTGCACCTTGCAATGTGGAGAAATTACTGTTTGTGCATTTACAATATTCATTGATTTTTGCCATTGAAAAACATGTTATTCATATACCAGAAATGTTTGAAGCTACTGACTGAATGAAAAGAGCTGGCATCTCACTCTCTTTGAATCTTCTTTATCATGCCAGGATTAGCAGGAAAAAGCAAAAAATTTCAGAATTGCACCTTGCAATGTGGAGATATTACTGTTTGTGCATTTACAATATTCATTGATTTTTGCCATTGAAAAACGTCCAGAAATGTTTGAAGCTACTGACTGAATGAAAGGATCTGGCATCTCACTCTCTTTGAATCTTCTTTATCATGCTAGGATTAGCAGGAAAAAGCAAAAAATTTCAGAATTGCACCTTGCAATGCGGAGAAATTACTGTTTGTGCATTTACAATATTCATTGATTTTTGCCATTGAAAAACATGTTATTCATATACCAGAAATGTTTGAAGCTACTGACTGAATGAAAAGAGCTGGCATCTCACTCTCTTTGAATCTTCTTTATCATGCCAGGATTAGCAGGAAAAAGCAAAAAATTTCAGAATTGCACCTTGCAATGTGGAGATATTACTGTTTGTGCATTTACAATATTCATTGATTTTTGCCATTGAAAAACGTCCAGAAATGTTTGAAGCTACTGACTGAATGAAAAGAGCTGGCATCTCACTCTCTTTGAATCTTCTTTATCATGCCAGGATTAGCAGGAAAAAGCAAAAAATTTCAGAATTGCACCTTGCAATGCAGAGAAATTACTGTTTGTGCATTTACAATATTCATTGATTTTTCCATTGAAAAACATCGTTATTCATATACCAGAAATGTTTGAAGCTACTGACTGAATGAAAGGAGCTGGCATCTCACTCTCTTTGAATCTTCTTTATCATGCTAGGATTAGCAGGAAAAAGCAAAAAATTTCAGAATTGCACCTTGCAATGCGGAGAAATTACTGTGTGTGCATTTACAATATTCATTGATTTTTGCCATTGAAAAACATCGTTATTCATATACCAGAAATGTTTGAAGCTACTGACTGAATGAAAGGAGCTGGCATCTCACTCTCTTTGAATCTTCTTTATCATGCTAGGATTAGCAGGAAAAAGCAAAAAATTTCAGAATTGCACCTTGCAATGCGGAGAAATTACTGTGTGTGCATTTACAATATTCATTGATTTTTGCCATTGAAAAACATCGTTATTCATATACCAGAAATGTTTGAAGCTACTGACTGAATGAAAAGAGCTGGCATCTCACTCTCTTTGAATCTTCTTTATCATGCCAGGATTAGCAGGAAAAAGCAAAAAATTTCAGAATTGCACCTTGCAATGTGGAGATATTACTGTTTGTGCATTTACAATATTCATTGATTTTTGCCATTGAAAAACGTCCAGAAATGTTTGAAGCTACTGACTGAATGAAAGGAGCTGGCATCTCACTCTCTTTGAATCTTCTTTATCATGCTAGGATTAGCAGGAAAAAGCAAAAAATTTCAGAATTGCACCTTGCAATGCGGAGAAATTACTGTGTGTGCATTTACAATATTCATTGATTTTTGCCATTGAAAAACATCATGTTATTCATATACCAGAAATGTTTGAAGCTACTGACTGAATGAAAGGAGCTGGCATCTCACTCTCTTTGAATCTTCTTTATCATGCTAGGATTAGCAGGAAAAAGCAAAAAATTTCAGAATTGCACCTTGCAATGCGGAGAAATTACTGTTTGTGCATTTACAATATTCATTGATTTTTGCCATTGAAAAACATCGTTATTCATATACCAGAAATGTTTGAAGCTACTGACTGAATGAAAAGAGCTGGCATCTCACTCTCTTTGAATCTTCTTTATCATGCTAGGATTAGCAGGAAAAAGCAAAAAATTTCAGAATTGCACCTTGCAATGCGGAGAAATTACTGTGTGTGCATTTACAATATTCATTGATTTTTGACATTGAAAAACATCATGTTATTCATATACCAGAAATGTTTGAAGCTACTGACTGAATGAAAGGAGCTGGCATCTCACTCTCTTTGAATCTTCTTTATCATGCTAGGATTAGCAGGAAAAAGCAAAAAATTTCAGAATTGCACCTTGCAATGCGGAGAAATTACTGTTTGTGCATTTACAATATTCATTGATTTTTGCCATTGAAAAACATCATGTTATTCATATACCAGAAATGTTTGAAGCTACTGACTGAATGAAAGGAGCTGGCATCTCACTCTCTTTGAATCTTCTTTATCATGCTAGGATTAGCAGGAAAAAGCAAAAAATTTCAGAATTGCACCTTGCAATGCGGAGAAATTACTGTTTGTGCATTTACAATATTCATTGATTTTTGCCATTGAAAAACATCATGTTATTCATATACCAGAAATGTTTGAAGCTACTGACTGAATGAAAGGAGCTGGCATCTCACTCTCTTTGAATCTTCTTTATCATGCTAGGATTAGCAGGAAAAAGCAAAAAATTTCAGAATTGCACCTTGCAATGCGGAGAAATTACTGTTTGTGCATTTACAATATTCATTGATTTTTGCCATTGAAAAACAAGTTATTCATATACCAGAAATGTTTGAAGCTACTGACTGAATGAAAAGAGCTGGCATCTCACTCTCTTTGAATCTTCTTTATCATGCCAGGATTAGCAGGAAAAAGCAAAAAATTTCAGAATTGCACCTTGCAATGCGGAGAAATTACTGTTTGTGCATCTACAATATTCATTGATTTTTGCCATTGAAAAACATCGTTATTCATATACCAGAAATGTTTGAAGCTACTGACTGAATGAAAGGAGCTGGCATCTCACTCTCTTTGAATCTTCTTTATCATGCTAGGATTAGCAGGAAAAAGCAAAACATTTCAGAATTGCACCTTGCAATGCGGAGAAATTGCTGTGTGTGCATTTACAATATTCATTGACTTTTGCCATTGAAAAACATCGTTATTCATATACCAGAAATGTTTGAAGCTACTGACTGAATGAAAGGAGCTGGCATCTCACTCTCTTTGAATCTTCTTTATCATGCTAGGATTAGCAGGAAAAAGCAAAAAATTTCAGAATTGCACCTTGCAATGCGGAGAAATTACTGTGTGTGCATTTACAATATTCATTGATTTTTGCCATTGAAAAACATCGTTATTCATATACCAGAAATGTTTGAAGCTACTGACTGAATGAAAAGAGCTGGCATCTCACTCTCTTTGAATCTTCTTTATCATGCCAGGATTCGCAGGAAAAAGCAAAAAATTTCAGAATTGCACATTGCAATGTGGAGATATTACTGTTTGTGCATTTACAATATTCATTGATTTTTGCCATTGAAAAACGTCCAGAAATGTTTGAAGCTACTGACTGAATGAAAGGAGCTGGCATCTCACTCTCTTTGAATCTTCTTTATCATGCTAGGATTAGCAGGAAAAAGCAAAAAATTTCAGAATTGCACCTTGCAATGCGGAGAAATTACTGTTTGTGCATTTACAATATTCATTGATTTTTGCCATTGAAAAACATCATGTTATTCATATACCAGAAATGTTTGAAGCTACTGACTGAATGAAAGGAGCTGGCATCTCACTCTCTTTGAATCTTCTTTATCATGCTAGGATTAGCAGGAAAAAGCAAAAAATTTCAGAATTGCACCTTGCAATGCGGAGAAATTACTGTTTGTGCATTTACAATATTCATTGATTTTTGCCATTGAAAAACATCATGTTATTCATATACCAGAAATGTTTGAAGCTACTGACTGAATGAAAAGAGCTGGCATCTCACTCTCTTTGAATCTTCTTTATCATGCCAGGATTAGCAGGAAAAAGCAAAAAATTTCAGAATTGCACCTTGCAATGCGGAGAAATTACTGTGTGTGCATTTACAATATTCATTGATTTTTGCCATTGAAAAACATCATGTTATTCATATACCAGAAATGTTTGAAGCTACTGACTGAATGAAAGGAGCTGGCATCTCACTCTCTTTGAATCTTCTTTATCATGCTAGGATTAGCAGGAAAAAGCAAAAAATTTCAGAATTGCACCTTGCAATGCGGAGAAATTACTGTTTGTGCATTTACAATATTCATTGATTTTTGCCATTGAAAAACATCATGTTATTCATATACCAGAAATGTTTGAAGCTACTGACTGAATGAAAGGAGCTGGCATCTCACTCTCTTTGAATCTTCTTTATCATGCTAGGATTAGCAGGAAAAAGCAAAAAATTTCAGAATTGCACCTTGCAATGCGGAGAAATTACTGTTTGTGCATTTACAATATTCATTGATTTTTGCCATTGAAAAACATGTTATTCATATACCAGAAATGTTTGAAGCTACTGACTGAATGAAAATAGCTGGCATCTCACTCTCTTTGAATCTTCTTTATCATGCCAGGATTAGCAGGAAAAAGCAAAAAATTTCAGAATTGCACCTTGCAATGTGGAGATATTACTCTTTGTGCATTTACAATATTCATTGATTTTTGCCATTGAAAAACGTCCAGAAATGTTTGAAGCTACTGACTGAATGAAAGGAGCTGGCATCTCACTCTCTTTGAATCTTCTTTATCATGCTAGGATTAGCAGGAAAAAGCAAAAAATTTCAGAATTGCACCTTGCAATGCGGAGAAATTACTGTTTGTGCATTTACAATATTCATTGATTTTTGCCATTGAAAAACATGTTATTCATATACCAGAAATGTTTGAAGCTACTGACTGAATGAAAAGAGCTGGCATCTCACTCTCTTTGAATCTTCTTTATCATGCCAGGATTAGCAGGAAAAAGCAAAAAATTTCAGAATTGCACGTTGCAATGTGGAGATATTACTGTTTGTGCATTTACAATTTTCATTGATTTTTGCCATTGAAAAACGTCCAGAAATGTTTGAAGCTACTGACTGAATGAAAGGAGCTGGCATCTCACTCTCTTTGAATCTTCTTTATCATGCTAGGATTAGCAGGAAAAAGCAAAAAATTTCAGAATTGCACCTTGCAATGCGGAGAAATTACTGTGTGTGCATTTACAATATTCATTGATTTTTGCCATTGAAAAACATCGTTATTCATATACCAGAAATGTTTGAAGCTACTGACTGAATGAAAAGAGCTGGCATCTCACTCTCTTTGAATCTTCTTTATCATGCCAGGATTAGCAGGAAAAAGCAAAAAATTTCAGAATTGCACCTTGCAATGTGGAGATATTACTGTTTGTGCATTTACAATATTCATTGATTTTTGCCATTGAAAAACATGTTATTCATATACCAGAAATGTTTGAAGCTACTGACTGAATGAAAAGAGCTGGCATCTCACTCTCTTTGAATCTTC
The DNA here is from genome assembly GCF_046119375.1 of Phyllobates terribilis. Lineage (NCBI taxonomy): Eukaryota > Metazoa > Chordata > Amphibia > Anura > Dendrobatidae > Phyllobates > Phyllobates terribilis. Next base: position 771,564 of record NW_027363181.1, on the reverse strand, counting down.
TTTATCATGCCAGGATTAGCAGGAAAAAGCAAAAAATTTCAGAATTGCACCTTGCAATGTGGAGATATTACTGTTTGTGCATTTACAATATTCATTGATTTTTGCCATTGAAAAACGTCCAGAAATGTTTGAAGCTACTGACTGAATGAAAGGAGCTGGCATCTCACTCTCTTTGAATCTTCTTTATCATGCTAGGATTAGCAGGAAAAAGCAAAAAATTTCAGAATTGCACCTTGCAATGCGGAGAAATTACTGTGTGTGCATTTACAATATTCATTGATTTTTGCCATTGAAAAACATCGTTATTCATATACCAGAAATGTTTGAAGCTACTGACTGAATGAAAAGAGCTGGCATCTCACTCTCTTTGAATCTTCTTTATCATGCCAGGATTAGCAGGAAAAAGCAAAAAATTTCAGAATTGCACCTTCCAATGTGGAGATATTACTGTTTGTGCATTTACAATATTCATTGATTTTTGCCATTGAAAAACGTCCAGAAATGTTTGAAGCTACTGACTGAATGAAAGGAGCTGGCATCTCACTCTCTTTGAATCTTCTTTATCATGCTAGGATTAGCAGGAAAAAGCAAAAAATTTCAGAATTGCACCTTGCAATGCGGAGAAATTACTGTTTGTGCATTTACAATATTCATTGATTTTTGCCATTGAAAAACATGTTATTCATATACCAGAAATGTTTGAAGCTACTGACTGAATGAAAAGAGCTGGCATCTCACTCTCTTTGAATCTTCTTTATCATGCCAGGATTAGCAGGAAAAAGCAAAAAATTTCAGAATTGCACCTTGCAATGTGGAGATATTACTGTTTGTGCATTTACAATATTCATTGATTTTTGCCATTGAAAAACGTCCAGAAATGTTTGAAGCTACTGACTGAATGAAAGGAGCTGGCATCTCACTCTCTTTGAATCTTCTTTATCATGCTAGGATTAGCAGGAAAAAGCAAAAAATTTCAGAATTGCACCTTGCAATGCGGAGAAATTACTGTTTGTGCATTTACAATATTCATTGATTTTTGCCATTGAAAAACATGTTATTCATATACCAGAAATGTTTGAAGCTACTGACTGAATGAAAAGAGCTGGCATCTCACTCTCTTTGAATCTTCTTTATCATGCCAGGATTAGCAGGAAAAAGCAAAAAATTTCAGAATTGCACCTTGCAATGTGGAGATATTACTGTTTGTGCATTTACAATATTCATTGATTTTTGCCATTGAAAAACGTCCAGAAATGTTTGAAGCTACTGACTGAATGAAAAGAGCTGGCGTCTTACTCTCTTTGAATCTTCTTTATCATGCCAGGATTAGCAGGAAAAAGCAAAAAATTTCAGAATTGCACCTTGCAATGCAGAGAAATTACTGTTTGTGCATTTACAATATTCATTGATTTTTCCATTGAAAAACATCGTTATTCATATACCAGAAATGTTTGAAGCTACTGACTGAATGAAAGGAGCTGGCATCTCACTCTCTTTGAATCTTCTTTATCATGCTAGGATTAGCAGGAAAAAGCAAAAAATTTCAGAATTGCACCTTGCAATGCGGAGAAATTACTGTGTGTGCATTTACAATATTCATTGATTTTTGCCATTGAAAAACATCGTTATTCATATACCAGAAATGTTTGAAGCTACTGACTGAATGAAAGGAGCTGGCATCTCACTCTCTTTGAATCTTCTTTATCATGCTAGGATTAGCAGAAAAAAGCAAAAAATTTCAGAATTGCACCTTGCAATGCGGAGAAATTACTGTGTGTGCATTTACAATATTCATTGATTTTTGCCATTGAAAAACATTGTTATTCATATACCAGAAATGTTTGAAGCTACTGACTGAATGAAAAGAGCTGGCATCTCACTCTCTTTGAATCTTCTTTATCATGCCAGGATTAGCAGGAAAAAGCAAAAAATTTCAGAATTGCACCTTGCAATGTGGAGATATTACTGTTTGTGCATTTACAATATTCATTGATTTTTGCCATTGAAAAACGTCCAGAAATGTTTGAAGCTACTGACTGAATGAAAGGAGCTGGCATCTCACTCTCTTTGAATCTTCTTTATCATGCTAGGATTAGCAGGAAAAAGCAAAAAAATTCAGAATTGCACCTTGCAATGCGGAGAAATTACTGTTTGTGCATTTACATTATTCATTGATTTTTGCCATTGAAAAACATGTTATTCATATACCAGAAATGTTTGAAGCTACTGACTGAATGAAAAGAGCTGGCATCTCACTCTCTTTGAATCTTCTTTATCATGCCAGGATTAGCAGGAAAAAGCAAAAAATTTCAGAATTGCACCTTGCAATGTGGAGATATTACTGTTTGTGCATTTACAATATTCATTGATTTTTGCCATTGAAAAACGTCCAGAAATGTTTGAAGCTACTGACTGAATGAAAGGAGCTGGCATCTCACTCTCTTTGAATCTTCTTTATCATGCTAGGATTAGCAGGAAAAAGCAAAAAATTTCAGAATTGCACCTTGCAATGCGGAGAAATTACTGTTTGTGCATTTACAATATTCATTGATTTTTGCCATTGAAAAACATGTTATTCATATACCAGAAATGTTTGAAGCTACTGACTGAATGAAAAGAGCTGGCATCTCACTCTCTTTGAATCTTCTTTATCATGCCAGGATTAGCAGGAAAAAGCAAAAAATTTCAGAATTGCACCTTGCAATGTGGAGATATTACTGTTTGTGCATTTACAATATTCATTGATTTTTGCCATTGAAAAACGTCCAGAAATGTTTGAAGCTACTGACTGAATGAAAAGAGCTGGCATCTCACTCTCTTTGAATCTTCTTTATCATGCCAGGATTAGCAGGAAAAAGCAAAAAATTTCAGAATTGCACCTTGCAATGCGGAGAAATTACTGTTTGTGCATTTACAATATTCATTGATTTTTGCCATTGAAAAACATCGTTATTCATATACCAGAAATGTTTGAAGCTACTGACTGAATGAAAGGAGCTGGCATCTCACTCTCTTTGAATCTTCTTTATCATGCTAGGATTAGCAGGAAAAAGCAAAAAATTTCAGAATTGCACCTTGCAATGCGGAGAAATTACTGTGTGTCCATTTACAATATTCATTGATTTTTGCCATTGAAAAACATCGTTATTCATATACCAGAAATGTTTGAAGCTACTGACTGAATGAAAAGAGCTGGCATCTCACTCTCTTTGAATCTTCTTTATCATGCCAGGATTAGCAGGAAAAAGCAAAAAATTTCAGAATTGCACCTTGCAATGTGGAGATATTACTGTTTGTGCATTTACAATATTCATTGATTTTTGCCATTGAAAAACGTCCAGAAATGTTTGAAGCTACTGACTGAATGAAAGGAGCTGGCATCTCACTCTCTTTGAATCTTCTTTATCATGCTAGGATTAGCAGGAAAAAGCAAAAAATTTCAGAATTGCACCTTGCAATGCGGAGAAATTACTGTGTGTGCATTTACAATATTCATTGATTTTTGCCATTGAAAAACATCATGTTATTCATATACCAGAAATGTTTGAAGCTACTGACTGAATGAAAGGAGCTGGCATCTCACTCTCTTTGAATCTTCTTTATCATGCTAGGATTAGCAGGAAAAAGCAAAAAATTTCAGAATTGCACCTTGCAATGCGGAGAAATTACTGTTTGTGCATTTACAATATTCATTGATTTTTGCCATTGAAAAACATCGTTATTCATATACCAGAAATGTTTGAAGCTACTGACTGAATGAAAAGAGCTGGCATCTCACTCTCTTTGAATCTTCTTTATCATGCTAGGATTAGCAGGAAAAAGCAAAAAATTTCAGAATTGCACCTTGCAATGCGGAGAAATTACTGTGTGTGCATTTACAATATTCATTGATTTTTGCCATTGAAAAACATCATGTTATTCATATACCAGAAATGTTTGAAGCTACTGACTGAATGAAAGGAGCTGGCATCTCACTCTCTTTGAATCTTCTTTATCATGCTAGGATTAGCAGGAAAAAGCAAAAAATTTCAGAATTGCACCTTGCAATGCGGAGAAATTACTGTTTGTGCATTTACAATATTCATTGATTTTTGCCATTGAAAAACATAATGTTATTCATATACCAGAAATGTTTGAAGCTACTGACTGAATGAAAGGAGCTGGCATCTCACTCTCTTTGAATCTTCTTTATCATGCTAGGATTAGCAGGAAAAAGCAAAAAATTTCAGAATTGCACCTTGCAATGTGGAGATATTACTGTTTGTGCATTTACAATATTCATTGATTTTTGCCATTGAAAAACGTCCAGAAATGTTTGAAGCTACTGACTGAATGAAAGGAGCTGGCATCTCACTCTCTTTGAATCTTCTTTATCATGCTAGGATTAGCAGGAAAAAGCAAAAAATTTCAGAATTGCACCTTGCAATGCGGAGAAATTACTGTTTGTGCATTTACAATATTCATTGATTTTTGCCATTGAAAAACATGTTATTCATATACAAGAAATGTTTGAAGCTACTGACTGAATGAAAAGAGCTGGCATCTCACTCTCTTTGAATCTTCTTTATCATGCCAGGATTAGCAGGAAAAAGCAAAAAATTTCAGAATTGCACCTTGCAATGTGGAGATATTACTGTTTGTGCATTTACAATATTCATTGATTTTTGCCATTGAAAAACGTCCAGAAATGTTTGAAGCTACTGACTGAATGAAAGGAGCTGGCATCTCACTCTCTTTGAATCTTCTTTATCATGGTAGGATTAGCAGGAAAAAGCAAAAAATTTCAGAATTGCACCTTGCAATGCGGAGAAATTACTGTGTGTGCATTTACAATATTCATAGATTTTTGCCATTGAAAAACATGTTATTCATATACCAGAAATGTTTGAAGCTACTGACTGAATGAAAAGAGCTGGCATCTCACTCTCTTTGAATCTTCTTTATCATGCCAGGATTAGCAGGAAAAAGCAAAAAATTTCAGAATTGCACCTTGCAATGTGGAGATATTACTGTTTGTGCATTTACAATATTCATTGATTTTTGCCATTGAAAAACGTCCAGAAATGTTTGAAGCTACTGACTGAATGAAAGGAGCTGGCATCTCACTCTCTTTGAATCTTCTTTATCATGCTAGGATTAGCTGGAAAAAGCAAAAAATTTCAGAATTGCACCTTGCAATGCGGAGAAATTACTGTGTGTGCATTTACAATATTCATTGATTTTTGCCATTGAAAAACATCGTTATTCATATACCAGAAATGTTTGAAGCTACTGACTGAATGAAAAGAGCTGGCATCTCACTCTCTTTGAATCTTCTTTATCATGCCAGGATTAGCAGGAAAAAGCAAAAAATTTCAGAATTGCACCTTGCAATGTGGAGATATTACTGTTTGTGCATTTACAATGTTCATTGATTTTTGCCATTGAAAAACGTCCAGAAATGTTTGAAGCTACTGACTGAATGAAAGGAGCTGGCATCTCACTCTCTTTCAATCTTCTTTATCATGCTAGGATTAGCAGGAAAAAGCAAAAAATTTCAGAATTGCACCTTGCAATGCGGAGAAATTACTGTGTGTGCATTTACAATATTCATTGATTTTTGCCATTGAAAAACATGTTATTCATATACCAGAAATGTTTGAAGCTACTGACTGAATGAAAAGAGCTGGCATCTCACTCTCTTTGAATCTTCTTTATCATGCTAGGATTAGCAGGAAAAAGCAAAAAATTTCAGAATTGCACATTGCAATGCGGAGAAATTACTGTTTGTGCATTTACAATATTCATTGATTTTTGCCATTGAAAAACATCATGTTATTCATATACCAGAAATGTTTGAAGCTACTGACTGAATGAAAGGAGCTGGCATCTCACTCTCTTTGAATCTTCTTTATCATTCTAGGATTAGCAGGAAAAAGCAAAAAATTTCAGAATTGCACCTTGCAATGCGGAGAAATTACTGTTTGTGCATTTACAATATTCATTGATTTTTGCCATTGAAAAACATGTTATTCATATACCAGAAATGTTTGAAGCTACTGACTGAATGAAAAGAGCTGGCATCTCACTCTCTTTGAATCTTCTTTATCATGCCAGGATTAGCAGGAAAAAGCAAAAAATTTCAGAATTGCACCTTGCAATGTGGAGATATTACTGTTTGTGCATTTACAATATTCATTGATTTTTGCCATTGAAAAATGTCCAGAAATGTTTGAAGCTACTGACTGAATGAAAAGAGCTGGCATCTCACTCTCTTTGAATCTTCTTTATCATGCTAGGATTAGCAGGAAAAAGCAAAAAATTTCAGAATTGCACCTTGCAATGCGGAGAAATTACTGTTTGTGCATTTACAATATTCATTGATTTTTGCCATTGAAAAACATCGTTATTCATATACCAGAAATGTTTGAAGCTACTGACTGAATGAAAAGAGCTGGCATCTCACTCTCTTTGAATCTTCTTTATCATGCTAGGATTAGCAGGAAAAAGCAAAAAATTTCAGAATTGCACCTTGCAATGCGGAGAAATTACTGTGTGTGCATTTACAATATTCATTGATTTTTGCCATTGAAAAACATGTTATTCATATACCAGAAATGTTTGAAGCTACTGACTGAATGAAAAGAGCTGGCATCTCACTCTCTTTGAATCTTCTTTATCATGCCAGGATTAGCAGGAAAAAGCAAAAAATTTCAGAATTGCACGTTGCAATGTGGAGATATTACTGTTTGTGCATTTACAATATTCATTGATTTTTGCCATTGAAAAACGTCCAGAAATGTTTGAAGCTACTGACTGAATGAAAGGAGCTGGCATCTCACTCTCTTTGAATCTTCTTTATCATGCTAGGATTAGCAGGAAAAAGCAAAAAATTTCAGAATTGCACCTTGCAATGCGGAGAAATTACTGTGTGTGCATTTACAATATTCATTGATTTTTGCCATTGAAAAACATCATGTTATTCATATACCAGAAATGTTTGAAGCTACTGACTGAATGAAAGGAGCTGGCATCTCACTCTCTTTGAATCTTCTTTATCATGCTAGGATTAGCAGGAAAAAGCAAAAAATTTCAGAATTGCACCTTGAAATGCGGAGAAATTACTGTTTGGGCATTTACAATATTCATTGATTTTTGCCATTGAAAAACATGTTATTCATATACCAGAAATGTTTGAAGCTACTGACTGAATGAAAAGAGCTGGCATCTCACTCTCTTTGAATCTTCTTTATCATGCTAAGAGGAGCAGGAAAAAGCAAGAAATTTCAGAATTGCACGTTGCAATGTGGAGATATTACTGTTTGTGTATTTACAATATTCATTGATTTTTGCCATTGAAAAACGTCCAGAAATGTTTGAAGCTACTGACTGAATGAAAGGAGCTAGCATCTCACTCTCTTTGAATCTTCTTTATCATGCTAGGATTAGCAGGAAAAAGCAAAAAATTTCAGAATTGCACCTTGCAATGCGGAGAAATTACTGTTTGTGCATTTACAATATTCATTGATTTTTGCCATTGAAAAACATCATGTTATTCATATACCAGAAATGTTTGAAGCTACTGACTGAATGAAAAGAGCTGGCATCTCACTCTCTTTGAATCTTCTTTATCATGCCAAGATTAGCAGGAAAAAGCAAAAAATTTCAGAATTGCACCTTGCAATATGGAGATATTACTGTTTGTGCATTTGCAATATTCATTGATTTTTGCCATTGAAAAACGTCCAGAAATGTTTGAAGCTACTGACTGAATGAAAGGAGCTGGCATCTCACTCTCTTTGAATCTTCTTTATCATGCTAGGATTAGCAGGAAAAAGCAAAAAATTTCAGAATTGCACCTTGCAATGCGGAGAAATTACTGTTTGTGCATTTACAATATTCATTGATTTTTGCCATTGAAAAACATGTTATTCATATACCAGAAATGTTTGAAGCTACTGACTGAATGAAAAGAGCTGGCATCTCACTCTCTTTGAATCTTCTTTATCATGCCAGGATTAGCAGGAAAAAGCAAAAAATTTCAGAATTGCACCTTGCAATGTGGAGATATTACTGTTTGTGCATTTACAATATTCATTGATTTTTGCCATTGAAAAACGTCCAGAAATGTTTGAAGCTACTGACTGAATGAAAAGAGCTGGCATCTCACTCTCTTTGAATCTTCTTTATCATGCTAAGAGGAGCAGGAAAAAGCAAAAAATTTCAGAATTGCACGTTGCAATGTGGAGATATTACTGTTTGTGCATTTACAATATTCATTGATTTTTGCCATTGAAAAACATGTTATTCATATACCAGAAATGTTTGAAGCTACTGACTGAATGAAAAGAGCTGGCATCTCACTCTTTGAATCTTCTTTATCATGCCAGGATTAGCAGGAAAAAGCAAAAAATTTCAGAATTGCACCTTGCAATGTGGAGATATTACTGTTTGTGCATTTACAATATTCATTGATTTTTGCCATTGAAAAACGTCCAGAAATGTTTGAAGCTACTGACTGAATGAAAAGAGCTGGCATCTCACTCTCTTTGAATCTTCTTTATCATGCCAGGATTAGCAGGAAAAAGCAAAAAATTTCAGAATTGCACCTTGCAATGCGGAGAAATTACTGTTTGTGCATTTACAATATTCATTGATTTTTGCCATTGAAAAACATCGTTATTCATATACCAGAAATGTTTGAAGCTACTGACTGAATGAAAGGAGCTGGCATCTCACTCTCTTTGAATCTTCTTTATCATGCTAGGATTAGCAGGAAAAAGCAAAAAATTTCAGAATTGCACCTTGCAATGCGGAGAAATTACTGTGTGTGCATTTACAATATTCATTGATTTTTGCCATTGAAAAACATCGTTATTCATATACCAGAAATGTTTGAAGCTACTGACTGAATGAAAGGAGCTGGCATCTCACTCTCTTTGAATCTTCTTTATCATGCTAGGATTAGCAGGAAAAAGCAAAAAATTTCAGAATTGCACCTTGCAATGCGGAGAAATTACTGTGTGTGCATTTACAATATTCATTGATTTTTGCCATTGAAAAACATTGTTATTCATATACCAGAAATGTTTGAAGCTACTGACTGAATGAAAAGAGCTGGCATCTCACTCTCTTTGAATCTTCTTTATCATGCCAGGATTAGCAGGAAAAAGCAAAAAATTTCAGAATTGCACCTTGCAATGTGGAGATATTACTGTTTGTGCATTTACAATATTCATTGATTTTTGAAATTGAAAAACGTCCAGAAATGTTTGAAGCTACTGACTGAATGAAAGGAGCTGGCATCTCACTCTCTTTGAATCTTCTTTATCATGCTAGGATTAGCAGGAAAAAGCAAAAAATTTCAGAATTGCACCTTGCAATGCGGAGAAATTACTGTGTGTGCATTTACAATATTCATTGATTTTTGCCATTGAAAAACATCATGTTATTCATATACCAGAAATGTTTGAAGCTACTGACTGAATGAAAAGAGCTGGCATCTCACTCTCTTTGAATCTTCTTTATCATGCCAGGATTAGCAGGAAAAAGCAAAAAATTTCAGAATTGCACCTTGCAATGCGGAGAAATTACTGTTTGTGCATTTACAATATTCATTGATTTTTGCCATTGAAAAACATCGTTATTCATATACCAGAAATGTTTGAAGCTACTGACTGAATGAAAGGAGCTGGCATCTCACTCTCTTTTAATCTTCTTTATCATGCTAGGATTAGCAGGAAAAAGCAAAAAATTTCAGAATTGCACCTTGCAATGCGGAGAAATTACTGTGTGTGCATTTACAATATTCATTGATTTTTGCCATTGAAAAACATCGTTATTCATATACCAGAAATGTTTGAAGCTACTGACTGAATGAAAGGAGCTGGCATCTCACTCTCTTTGAATCTTCTTTATCATGCTAGGATTAGCAGGAAAAAGCAAAAAATTTCAGAATTGCACCTTGCAATGCGGAGAAATTACTGTGTGTGCATTTACAATATTCATTGATTTTTGCCATTGAAAAACATCGTTATTCATATACCAGAAATGTTTGAAGCTACTGACTGAATGAAAAGAGCTGGCATCTCACTCTCTTTGAATCTTCTTTATCATGCCAGGATTAGCAGGAAAAAGCAAAAAATTTCAGAATTGCACCTTGCAATGTGGAGATATTACTGTTTGTGCATTTACAATATTCATTGATTTTTGCCATTGAAAAACGTCCAGAAATGTTTGAAGCTACTGACTGAATGAAAAGAGCTGGCATCTCACTCTCTTTGAATCTTCTTTATCATGCTAGGATTAGCAGGAAAAAGCAAAAAATTTCAGAATTGCACCTTGCAATGCGGAGAAATTACTGTGTGTGCATTTACAATATTCATTGATTTTTGCCATTGAAAAACATCATGTTATTCATATACCAGAAATGTTTGAAGCTACTGACTGAATGAAAGGAGCTGGCATCTCACTCTCTTTGAATCTTCTTTATCATGCTAGGATTAGCAGGAAAAAGCAAAAAATTTCAGAATTGCACCTTGCAATGCGGAGAAATTACTGTTTGTGCATTTACAATATTCATTGATTTTTGCCATTGAAAAACATCATGTTATTCATATACCAGAAATGTTTGAAGCTACTGACTGAATGAAAAGAGCTGGCATCTCACTCTCTTTAAATCTTCTTTATCATGCTAGGATTAGCAGGAAAAAGCAAAAAATTTCAGAATTGCACCTTGCAATGCAGAGAAATTACTGTGTGTGCATTTACAATATTCATTGATTTTTGCCATTGAAAAACATCATGTTATTCATATACCAGAAATGTTTGAAGCTACTGACTGAATGAAAGGAGCTGGCATCTCACTCTCTTTGAATCTTCTTTATCATGCTAGGATTAGCAGGAAAAAGCAAAAAATTTCAGAATTGCACCTTGCAATGCGGAGAAATTACTGTTTGTGCATTTACAATATTCATTGATTTTTGCCATTGAAAAACATCATGTTATTCATATACCAGAAATGTTTGAAGCTACTGACTGAATGAAAGGAGCTGGCATCTCACTCTCTTTGAATCTTCTTTATCATGCTAGGATTAGCAGGAAAAAGCAAAAAATTTCAGAATTGCACCTTGCAATGCGGAGAAATTACTGTTTGTGCATTTACAATATTCATTGATTTCTGCCATTGAAAAACATGTTATTCATATACCAGAAATGTTTGAAGCTACTGACTGAATGAAAAGAGCTGGCATCTCACTCTCTTTGAATCTTCTTTATCATGCCAGGATTAGCAGGAAAATGCAAAAAATTTCAGAATTGCACCTTGCAATGTGGAGATATTACTGTTTGTGCATTTACAATATTCATTGATTTTTGCCATTGAAAAACGTCAAGAAATGTTTGAAGCTACTGACTGAATGAAAAGAGCTGGCATCTCACTCTCTTTGAATCTTCTTTATCATGCCAGGATTAGCAGGAAAAAGCAAAAAATTTCAGAATTGCACCTTGCAATGCGGAGAAATTACTGTTTGTGCATTTACAATATTCATTGATTTTTGCCATTGAAAAACATCGTTATTCATATACCAGAAATGTTTGAAGCTACTGACTGAATGAAAGGAGCTGGCATCTCACTCTCTTTGAATCTTCTTTATCATGCTAGGATTAGCAGGAAAAAGCAAAACATTTCAGAATTGCACCTTGCAATGCGGAGAAATTACTGTGTGTGCATTTACAATATTCATTGACTTTTGCCATTGAAAAACATCGTTATTCATATACCAGAAATGTTTGAAGCTACTGACTGAATGAAAGGAGCTGGCATCTCACTCTCTTTGAATCTTCTTTATCATGCTAGGATTAGCAGGAAAAAGCAAAAAATTTCAGAATTGCACCTTGCAATGCGGAGAAATTACTGTGTGTGCATTTACAATATTCATTGATTTTTGCCATTGAAAAACATCGTTATTCATATACCAGAAATGTTTGAAGCTACTGACTGAATGAAAAGAGCTGGCATCTCACTCTCTTTGAATCTTCTTTATCATGCCAGGATTAGCAGGAAAAAGCAAAAAATTTCAGAATTGCACCTTGCAATGTGGAGATATTACTGTTTGTGCATTTACAATATTCATTGATTTTTGCCATTGAAAAACGTCCAGAAATGTTTGAAGCTACTGACTGAATGAAAGGAGCTGGCATCTCACTCTCTTTGAATCTTCTTTATCATGCTAGGATTAGCAGGAAAAAGCAAAAAATTTCAGAATTGCACCTTGCAATGCGGAGAAATTACTGTGTGTGCATTTACAATATTCATTGATTTTTGCCATTGAAAAACATCATGTTATTCATATACCAGAAATGTTTGAAGCTACTGACTGAATGAAAGGAGCTGGCATCTCACTCTCTTTGAATCTTCTTTATCATGCTAGGATTAGCAGGAAAAAGCAAAAAATTTCAGAATTGCACATTGCAATGCGGAGAAATTACTGTTTGTGCATTTACAATATTCATTGATTTTTGCCATTGAAAAACGTCCAGAAATGTTTGAAGCTACTGACTGAATGAAAGGAGCTGGCATCTCACTCTCTTTGAATCTTCTTTATCATGCTAGGATTAGCAGGAAAAAGCAAAAAATTTCAGAATTGCACCTTGCAATGCGGAGAAATTACTGTGTGTGCATTTACAATATTCATTGATTTTTGCCATTGAAAAACATCATGTTATTCATATACCAGAAATGTTTGCAGCTACTGACTGAATGAAAGGAGCTGGCATCTCACTCTCTTTGAATCTTCTTTATCATGCTAGGATTAGCAGGAAAAAGCAAAAAATTTCAGAATTGCACCTTGCAATGCGGAGAAATTACTGTTTGTGCATTTACAATATTCATTGATTTTTGCCATTTAAAAACATCGTTATTCATATACCAGAAATGTTTGAAGCTACTGACTGAATGAAAAGAGCTGGCATCTCACTCTCTTTGAATCTTCTTTATCATGCTAGGATTAGCAGGAAAAAGCAAAAAATTTCAGAATTGCACCTTGCAATGCGGAGAAATTACTGTGTGTGCATTTACAATATTCATTGATTTTTGCCATTGAAAAACATCATGTTATTCATATACCAGAAATGTTTGAAGCTACTGACTGAATGAAAGGAGCTGGCATCTCACTCTCTTTGAATCTTCTTTATCATGCTAGGATTAGCAGGAAAAAGCAAAAAATTTCAGAATTGCACCTTGCAATGCGGAGAAATTACTGTTTGTGCATTTACAATATTCATTGATTTTTGCCATTGAAAAACATCATGTTATTCATATACCAGAAATGTTTGAAGCTACTGACTGAATGAAAGGAGCTGGCATCTCACTCTCTTTGAATCTTCTTTATCATGCTAGGATTAGCAGGAAAAAGCAAAAAATTTCAGAATTGCACCTTGCAATGTGGAGATATTACTGTTTGTGCATTTACAATATTCATTGATTTTTGCCATTGAAAAACGTCCAGAAATGTTTGAAGCTACTGATTGAATGAAAGGAGCTGGCATCTCACTCTCTTTGAATCTTCTTTATCATGCTAGGATTAGCAGGAAAAAGCAAAACATTTCAGAATTGCACCTTGCAATGCGGAGAAATTACTGTTTGTGCATTTACAATATTCATTGATTTTTGCCATTGAAAAACATGTTATTCATATACCAGAAATGTTTGAAGCTACTGACTGAATGAAAAGAGCTGGCATCTCACTCTCTTTGAATCTTCTTTATCATGCCAGGATTAGCAGGAAAAAGCAAAAAATTTCAGAATTGCACCTTGCAATGTGGAGATATTACTGTTTGTGCATTTACAATATTCATTGATTTTTGCCATTGAAAAACGTCCAGAAATGTTTGAAGCTACTGACTGAATGAAAGGAGCTGGCATCTCACTCTCTTTGAATCTTCTTTATCATGCTAGGATTAGCAGGAAAAAGAAAAAAATTTCAGAATTGCACCTTGCAATGCGAAGAAATTACTGTGTGTGCATTTACAATATTCATAGATTTTTGCCATTGAAAAACATGTTATTCATATACCAGAAATGTTTGAAGCTACTGACTGAATGAAAAGAGCTGGCATCTCACTCTCTTTGAATATTCTTTATCATGCCAGGATTAGCAGGAAAAAGCATAAAATTTCAGAATTGCACCTTGCAATGTGGAGATATTACTGTTTGTGCATTTACAATATTCATTGATTTTTGCCATTGAAAAACGTCCAGAAATGTTTGAAGCTACTGACTGAATGAAAGGAGCTGGCATCTCACTCTCTTTGAATCTTCTTTATCATGCTAGGATTAGCAGGAAAAAGCAAAAAATTTCAGAATTGCACCTTGCAATGCGGAGAAATTACTGTGTGTGCATTTACAATATTCATTGATTTTTGCCATTGAAAAACATCGTTATTCATATACCAGAAATGTTTGAAGCTACTGACTGAATGAAAAGAGCTGGCATCTCACTCTCTTTGAATCTTCTTTCTCATGCCAGCATTAGCAGGAAAAAGCAAAAAATTTCAGAATTGCACCTTGCAATGTGGAGATATTACTGTTTGTGCATTTACAATATTCATTGATTTTTGCCATTGAAAAACGTCCAGAAATGTTTGAAGCTACTGACTGAATGAAAGGAGCTGGCATCTCACTCTCTTTCAATCTTCTTTATCATGCTAGGATTAGCAGGAAAAAGCAAAAAATTTCAGAATTGCACCTTGCAATGCGGAGAAATTACTGTGTGTGAATTTACAATATTCATTGATTTTTGCCATTGAAAAACATGTTATTCATATACCAGAAATGTTTGAAGCTACTGACTGAATGAAAAGAGCTGGCATCTCACTCTATTTGAATCTTCTTTATCATGCCAGGATTAGCAGGAAAAAGCAAAAAATTTCAGAATTGCACCTTGCAATGTGGAGATATTACTGTTTGTGCATTTACAATATTCATTGATTTTTGCCATTGAAAAACGTCCAGAAATGTTTGAAGCTACTGACTGAATGAAAGGAGCTGGCATCTCACTCTCTTTGAATCTTCTTTATCATGCTAGGATTAGCAGGAAAAAGCAAAAAATTTCAGAATTGCACATTGCAATGCGGAGAAATTACTGTTTGTGCATTTACAATATTCATTGATTTTTGCCATTGAAAAACATGTTATTCATATACCAGAAATGTTTGAAGCTACTGACTGAATGAAAAGAGCTGGCATCTCACTCTCTTTGAATCTTCTTTATCATGCCAGGATTAGCAGGAAAAAGCAAAAAAATTCAGAATTGCACCTTGCAATGCGGAGAAATTACTGTTTGTGCATTTACAATATTCATTGATTTTTGCCATTGAAAAATATCGTTATTCATATACCAGAAATGTTTGAAGCTACTGACTGAATGAAAGGAGCTGGCATCTCACTCTCTTTGAATCTTCTTTATCATGCTAGGATTAGCAGGAAAAAGCAAAAAATTTCAGAATTGCACCTTGCAATGCGGAGAAATTACTGTGTGTGCATTTACAATATTCATTGATTTTTGCCATTGAAAAACATCGTTATTCATATACCAGAAATGTTTGAAGCTACTGACTGAATGAAAGGAGCTGGCATCTCACTCTCTTTGAATCTTCTTTATCATGCTAGAATTAGCAGGAAAAAGCAAAAAATTTCAGAATTGCACCTTGCAATGCGGAGAAATTACTGTGTGTGCATTTACAATATTCATTGATTTTTGCCATTGAAAAACATTGTTATTCATATACCAGAAATGTTTGAAGCTACTGACTGAATGAAAAGAGCTGGCATCTCACTCTCTTTGAATCTTCTTTATCATGCCAGGATTAGCAGGAAAAAGCAAAAAATTTCAGAATTGCACCTTGCAATGTGGAGATATTACTGTTTGTGCATTTACAATATTCATTGATTTTTGCCATTGAAAAACGTCCAGAAATGTTTGAAGCTACTGACTGAATGAAAGGAGCTGGCATCTCACTCTCTTTGAATCTTCTTTATCATGCTAGGATTAGCAGGAAAAAGCAAAAAATTTCAGAATTGCACCTTGCAATGCGGAGAAATTACTGTGTGTGCATTTACAATATTCATTGATTTTTGCCATTGAAAAACATCATGTTATTCATATACCAGAAATGTTTGAAGCTACTGACTGAATGAAAGGAGCTGGCATCTCACTCTCTTTGAATCTTCTTTATCATGCTAGGATTAGCAGGAAAAAGCAAAAAATTTCAGAATTGCACCTTGCAATGCGGAGAAATTACTGTTTGTGCATTTACAATATTCATTGATTTTTGCCATTGAAAAACATCATGTTATTCATATACCAGAAATGTTTGAAGCTACTGACTGAATGAAAAGAGCTGGCATCTCACTCTCTTTGAATCTTCTTTATCATGCCAGGATTAGCAGGAAAAAGCAAAAAATTTCAGAACTGCACCTTGCAATGTGGAGATATTACTGTTTGTGCATTTACAATATTCATTGATTTTTGCCATTGAAAAACATGTTATTCATATACCAGAAATGTTTGAAGCTACTGACTGAATGAAAAGAGCTGGCATCTCACTCTCTTTGAATCTTCTTTATCATTCCAGGATTAGCAGGAAAAAGCAAAAAATTTCAGAATTGCACCTTGCAATGTGGAGATATTACTGTTTGTGCATTTACAATATTCATTGATTTTTGCCATTGAAAAACGTCCAGAAATGTTTGAAGCTACTGACTGAATGAAAAGAGCTGGCATCTCACTCTCTTTGAATCTTCTTTATCATGCCAGGATTAGCAGGAAAAAGCAAAAAATTTCAGAATTGCACCTTGCAATGCGGAGAAATTACTGTTTGTGCATTTACAATATTCATTGATTTTTGCCATTGAAAAACATCGTTATTCATATACCAGAAATGTTTGAAGCTACTGACTGAATGAAAGGAGCTGGCATCTCACTCTCTTTTAATCTTCTTTATCATGCTAGGATTAGCAGGAAAAAGCAAAAAATTTCAGAATTGCACCTTGCAATGCGGAGAAATTACTGTGTGTGCATTTACAATATTCATTGATTTTTGCCATTGAAAAACATCGTTATTCATATACCAGAAATGTTTGAAGCTACTGACTGAATGAAAGGAGCTGGCATCTCACTCTCTTTGAATCTTCTTTATCATGCTAGGATTAGCAGGAAAAAGCAAAAAATTTCAGAATTGCACCTTGCAATGCGGAGAAATTACTGTGTGTGCATTTACAATATTCATTGATTTTTGCCATTGAAAAACATCGTTATTCATATACCAGAAATGTTTGAAGCTACTGACTGAATGAAAAGAGCTGGCATCTCACTCTCTTTGAATCTTCTTTATCATGCCAGGATTAGCAGGAAAAAGCAAAAAATTTCAGAATTGCACCTTGCAATGTGGAGATATTACTGTTTGTGCATTTACAATATTCATTGATTTTTGCCATTGAAAAACGTCCAGAAATGTTTGAAGCTACTGACTGAATGAAAGGAGCTGGCATCTCACTCTCTTTGAATCTTCTTTATCATGCTAGGATTAGCAGGAAAAAGCAAAAAATTTCAGAATTGCACCTTGCAATGCGGAGAAATTACTGTGTGTGCATTTACAATATTCATTGATTTTTGCCATTGAAAAACATCATGTTATTCATATACCAGAAATGTTTGAAGCTACTGACTGAATGAAAGGAGCTGGCATCTCAATCTCTTTGAATCTTCTTTATCATGCTAGGATTAGCAGAAAAAAGCAAAAAATTTCAGAATTGCACCTTGCAATGCGGAGAAATTACTGTTTGTGCATTTACAATATTCATTGATTTTTGCCATTGAAAAACATCATGTTATTCATATACCAGAAATGTTTGAAGCTACTGACTGAATGAAAAGAGCTGGCATCTCACTCTCTTTAAATCTTCTTTATCATGCTAGGATTAGCAGGAAAAAGCAAAAAATTTCAGAAATGCACCTTCCAATGCGGAGAAATTACTGTGTGTGCATTTACAATATTCATTTATTTTTGCCATTGAAAAACATCATGTTATTCATATACCAGAAATGTTTGAAGCTACTGACTGAATGAAAGGAGCTGGCATCTCACTCTCTTTGAATCTTCTTTATCATGCTAGGATTAGCAGGAAAAAGCAAAAAATTTCAGAATTGCACCTTGCAATGCGGAGAAATTACTGTTTGTGCATTTACAATATTCATTGATTTTTGCCATTGAAAAACATCATGTTATTCATATACCAGAAATGTTTGAAGCTACTGACTGAATGAAAGGAGCTGGCATCTCACTCTCTTTGAATCTTCTTTATCATGCTAGGATTAGCAGGAAAAAGCAAAAAATTTCAGAATTGCACCTTGCAATGCGGAGAAATTACTGTGTGTGCATTTACAATATTCATTGATTTTTGCCATTGAAAAACATCGTTATTCATATACCAGAAATGTTTGAAGCTACTGACTGAATGAAAGGAGCTGGCATCTCACTCTCTTTGAATCTTCTTTATCATGCTAGGATTAGCAGGAAAAAGCAAAAAATTTCAGAATTGCACCTTGCAATGCGGAGAAATTACTGTGTGTGCATTTACAATATTCATTGATTTTTGCCATTGAAAAACATTGTTATTCATATACCAGAAATGTTTGAAGCTACTGACTGAATGAAAAGAGCTGGCATCTCACTCTCTTTGAATCTTCTTTATCATGCCAGGATTAGCAGGAAAAAGCAAAAAATTTCAGAATTGCACCTTGCAATGTGGAGATATTACTGTTTGTGCATTTACAATATTCATTGATTTTTGCCATTGAAAAACGTCCAGAAATGTTTGAAGCTACTGACTGAATGAAAGGAGCTGGCATCTCACTCTCTTTGAATCTTCTTTATCATGCTAGGATTAGCAGGAAAAAGCAAAAAATTTCAGAATTGCACCTTGCAATGCGGAGAAATTACTGTGTGTGCATTTACAATATTCATTGATTTTTGCCATTGAAAAACATCATGTTATTCATATACCAGAAATGTTTGAAGCTACTGACTGAATGAAAGGAGCTGGCATCTCACTCTCTTTGAATCTTCTTTATCATGCTAGGATTAGCAGGAAAAAGCAAAAAATTTCAGAATTGCACCTTGCAATGCGGAGAAATTACTGTTTGTGCATTTACAATATTCATTGATTTTTGCCATTGAAAAACATCATGTTATTCATATACCAGAAATGTTTGAAGCTACTGACTGAATGAAAAGAGCTGGCATCTCACTCTCTTTGAATCTTCTTTATCATGCCAGGATTAGCAGGAAAAAGCAAAAAATTTCAGAACTGCACCTTGCAATGTGGAGATATTACTGTTTGTGCATTTACAATATTCATTGATTTTTGCCATTGAAAAACATGTTATTCATATACCAGAAATGTTTGAAGCTACTGACTGAATGAAAAGAGCTGGCATCTCACTCTCTTTGAATCTTCTTTATCATTCCAGGATTAGCAGGAAAAAGCAAAAAATTTCAGAATTGCACCTTGCAATGTGGAGATATTACTGTTTGTGCATTTACAATATTCATTGATTTTTGCCATTGAAAAACGTCCAGAAATGTTTGAAGCTACTGACTGAATGAAAAGAGCTGGCATCTCACTCTCTTTGAATCTTCTTTATCATGCCAGGATTAGCAGGAAAAAGCAAAAAATTTCAGAATTGCACCTTGCAATGCGGAGAAATTACTGTTTGTGCATTTACAATATTCATTGATTTTTGCCATTGAAAAACATCGTTATTCATATACCAGAAATGTTTGAAGCTACTGACTGAATGAAAGGAGCTGGCATCTCACTCTCTTTGAATCTTCTTTATCATGCTAGGATTAGCAGGAAAAAGCAAAAAATTTCAGAATTGCACCTTGCAATGCGGAGAAATTACTGTGTGTGCATTTACAATATTCATTGATTTTTGCCATTGAAAAACATCGTTATTCATATACCAGAAATGTTTGAAGCTACTGACTGAATGAAAGGAGCTGGCATCTCACTCTCTTTGAATCTTCTTTATCATGCTAGGATTAGCAGGAAAAAGCAAAAAATTTCAGAATTGCACCTTGCAATGCGGAGAAATTACTGTGTGTGCATTTACAATATTCATTGATTTTTGCCATTGAAAAACATCGTTATTCATATACCAGAAATGTTTGAAGCTACTGACTGAATGAAAAGAGCTGGCATCTCACTCTCTTTGAATCTTCTTTATCATGCCAGGATTAGCAGGAAAAAGCAAAAAATTTCAGAATTGCACCTTGCAATGTGGAGATATTACTGTTTGTGCATTTACAATATTCATTGATTTTTGCCATTGAAAAACGTCCAGAAATGTTTGAAGCTACTGACTGAATGAAAGGAGCTGGCATCTCACTCTCTTTGAATCTTCTTTATCATGCTAGGATTAGCAGGAAAAAGCAAAAAATTTCAGAATTGCACCTTGCAATGCGGAGAAATTACTGTGTGTGCATTTACAATATTCATTGATTTTTGCCATTGAAAAACATCATGTTATTCATATACCAGAAATGTTTGAAGCTACTGACTGAATGAAAGGAGCTGGCATCTCAATCTCTTTGAATCTTCTTTATCATGCTAGGATTAGCAGAAAAAAGCAAAAAATTTCAGAATTGCACCTTGCAATGCGGAGAAATTACTGTTTGTGCATTTACAATATTCATTGATTTTTGCCATTGAAAAACATCATGTTATTCATATACCAGAAATGTTTGAAGCTACTGACTGAATGAAAAGAGCTGGCATCTCACTCTCTTTAAATCTTCTTTATCATGCTAGGATTAGCAGGAAAAAGCAAAAAATTTCAGAAATGCACCTTCCAATGCGGAGAAATTACTGTGTGTGCATTTACAATATTCATTTATTTTTGCCATTGAAAAACATCATGTTATTCATATACCAGAAATGTTTGAAGCTACTGACTGAATGAAAGGAGCTGGCATCTCACTCTCTTTGAATCTTCTTTATCATGCTAGGATTAGCAGGAAAAAGCAAAAAATTTCAGAATTGCACCTTGCAATGCGGAGAAATTACTGTTTGTGCATTTACAATATTCATTGATTTTTGCCATTGAAAAACATCATGTTATTCATATACCAGAAATGTTTGAAGCTACTGACTGAATGAAAGGAGCTGGCATCTCACTCTCTTTGAATCTTCTTTATCATGCTAGGATTAGCAGGAAAAAGCAAAAAATTTCAGAATTGCACCTTGCAATGCGGAGAAATTACTGTTTGTGCATGTACAATATTCATTGATTTTTGCCATTGAAAAACATGTTATTCATATACCAGAAATGTTTGAAGCTACTGACTGAATGAAAAGAGCTGGCATCTCACTCTCTTTGAATCTTCTTTATCATGCCAGGATTAGCAGGAAAAAGCAAAAAATTTCAGAATTGCACCTTGCAATGTCGAGATATTACTGTTTGTGCATTTACAATATTCATTGATTTTTGCCATTGAAAAACATCCAGAAATGTTTGAAGCTACTGACTGAATGAAAAGAGCTGGCATCTCACTCTCTTTGAATCTTCTTTATCATGCCAGGATTAGCAGGAAAAAGCAAAAAATTTCAGAATTGCACCTTGCAATGCGGAGAAATTACTGTTTGTGCATTTACAATATTCATTGATTTTTGCCATTGAAAAACATCGTTATTCATATACCAGAAATGTTTGAAGCTACTGACTGAATGAAAGGAGCTGGCATCTCACTCTCTTTGAATCTTCTTTATCATGCTAGGATTAGCAGGAAAAAGCAAAACATTTCAGAATTGCACCTTGCAATGCGGAGAAATTACTGTGTGTGCATTTACAATATTCATTGACTTTTGCCATTGAAAAACATCGTTATTCATATACCAGAAATGTTTGAAGCTACTGACTGAATGAAAGGAGCTGGCATCTCACTCTCTTTGAATCTTCTTTATCATGCTAGGATTAGCAGGAAAAAGCAAAAAATTTCAGAATTGCACCTTGCAATGCGGAGAAATTACTGTGTGTGCATTTACAATATTCATTGATTTTTGCCATTGAAAAACATCATGTTATTCATATACCAGAAATGTTTGAAGCTACTGACTGAATGAAAGGAGCTGGCATCTCACTCTCTTTGAATCTTCTTTATCATGCTAGGATTAGCAGGAAAAAGCAAAAAATTTCAGAATTGCACATTGCAATGCGGAGAAATTACTGTTTGTGCATTTACAATATTCATTGATTTTTGCCATTGAAAAACATCATGTTATTCATATACCAGAAATGTTTGAAGCTACTGACTGAATGAAAAGAGCTGGCATCTCACTCTCTTTGAATCTTCTTTATCATGCCAGGATTAGCAGGAAAAAGCAAAAAATTTCAGAATTGCACCTTGCAATGCGGAGAAATTACTGTGTGTGCATTTACAATATTCATTGATTTTTGCCATTGAAAAACATCATGTTATTCATATACCAGAAATGTTTGAAGCTACTGACTGAATGAAAGGAGCTGGCATCTCACTCTCTTTGAATCTTCTTTATCATGCTAGGATTAGCAGGAAAAAGCAAAAAATTTTAGAATTGCACCTTGCAATGCGGAGAAATTACTGTTTGTGCATTTACAATATTCATTGATTTTTGCCATTGAAAAACATCATGTTATTCATATACCAGAAATGTTTGAAGCTACTGACTGAATGAAAGGAGCTGGCATCTCACTCTCTTTGAATCTTCTTTATCATGCTAGGATTAGCAGGAAAAAGCAAAAAATTTCAGAATTGCACCTTGCAATGCGGAGAAATTACTGTTTGTGCATGTACAATATTCATTGATTTTTGCCATTGAAAAACATGTTATTCATATACCAGAAATGTTTGAAGCTACTGACTGAATGAAAAGAGCTGGCATCTCACTCTCTTTGAATCTTCTTTATCATGCCAGGATTAGCAGGAAAAAGCAAAAAATTTCAGAATTGCACCTTGCAATGTCGAGATATTACTGTTTGTGCATTTACAATATTCATTGATTTTTGCCATTGAAAAACATCCAGAAATGTTTGAAGCTACTGACTGAATGAAAAGAGCTGGCATCTCACTCTCTTTGAATCTTCTTTATCATGCCAGGATTAGCAGGAAAAAGCAAAAAATTTCAGAATTGCACCTTGCAATGCGGAGAAATTACTGTTTGTGCATTTACAATATTCATTGATTTTTGCCATTGAAAAACATCGTTATTCATATACCAGAAATGTTTGAAGCTACTGACTGAATGAAAGGAGCTGGCATCTCACTCTCTTTGAATCTTCTTTATCATGCTAGGATTAGCAGGAAAAAGCAAAACATTTCAGAATTGCACCTTGCAATGCGGAGAAATTACTGTGTGTGCATTTACAATATTCATTGACTTTTGCCATTGAAAAACATCGTTATTCATATACCAGAAATGTTTGAAGCTACTGACTGAATGAAAGGAGC
This sequence comes from Phyllobates terribilis, assembly GCF_046119375.1. Lineage (NCBI taxonomy): Eukaryota > Metazoa > Chordata > Amphibia > Anura > Dendrobatidae > Phyllobates > Phyllobates terribilis. Next base: position 748,035 of record NW_027363181.1, on the reverse strand, counting down.
TGGCATCTCACTCTCTTTGAATCTTCTTTATCATGCTAGGATTAGCAGGAAAAAGCAAAAAATTTCAGAATTGCACCTTGCAATGCGGAGAAATTACTGTGTGTGCATTTACAATATTCATTGATTTTTGCCATTGAAAAACATCGTTATTCATATACCAGAAATGTTTGAAGCTACTGACTGAATGAAAAGAGCTGGCATCTCACTCTCTTTGAATCTTCTTTATCATGCCAGGATTAGCAGGAAAAAGCAAAAAATTTCAGAATTGCACCTTGCAATGTGGAGATATTACTGTTTGTGCATTTACAATATTCATTGATTTTTGCCATTGAAAAACGTCCAGAAATGTTTGAAGCTACTGACTGAATGAAAGGAGCTGGCATCTCACTCTCTTTGAATCTTCTTTATCATGCTAGGATTAGCAGGAAAAAGCAAAAAATTTCAGAATTGCACCTTGCAATGCGGAGAAATTACTGTGTGTGCATTTACAATATTCATTGATTTTTGCCATTGAAAAACATCATGTTATTCATATACCAGAAATGTTTGAAGCTACTGACTGAATGAAAGGAGCTGGCATCTCACTCTCTTTGAATCTTCTTTATCATGCTAGGATTAGCAGGAAAAAGCAAAAAATTTCAGAATTGCACATTGCAATGCGGAGAAATTACTGTTTGTGCATTTACAATATTCATTGATTTTTGCCATTGAAAAACATCATGTTATTCATATACCAGAAATGTTTGAAGCTACTGACTGAATGAAAAGAGCTGGCATCTCACTCTCTTTGAATCTTCTTTATCATGCCAGGATTAGCAGGAAAAAGCAAAAAATTTCAGAATTGCACCTTGCAATGCGGAGAAATTACTGTGTGTGCATTTACAATATTCATTGATTTTTGCCATTGAAAAACATCATGTTATTCATATACCAGAAATGTTTGAAGCTACTGACTGAATGAAAGGAGCTGGCATCTCACTCTCTTTGAATCTTCTTTATCATGCTAGGATTAGCAGGAAAAAGCAAAAAATTTTAGAATTGCACCTTGCAATGCGGAGAAATTACTGTTTGTGCATTTACAATATTCATTGATTTTTGCCATTGAAAAACATCATGTTATTCATATACCAGAAATGTTTGAAGCTACTGACTGAATGAAAGGAGCTGGCATCTCACTCTCTTTGAATCTTCTTTATCATGCTAGGATTAGCAGGAAAAAGCAAAAAATTTCAGAATTGCACCTTGCAATGCGGAGAAATTACTGTTTGTGCATTTACAATATTCATTGATTTTTGCCATTGAAAAACATGTTATTCATATACCAGAAATGTTTGAAGCTACTGACTGAATGAAAATAGCTGGCATCTCACTCTCTTTGAATCTTCTTTATCATGCCAGGATTAGCAGGAAAAAGCAAAAAATTTCAGAATTGCACCTTGCAATGTGGAGATATTACTGTTTGTGCATTTACAATATTCATTGATTTTTGCCATTGAAAAACGTCCAGAAATGTTTGAAGCTACTGACTGAATGAAAGGAGCTGGCATCTCACTCTCTTTGAATCTTCTTTATCATGCTAGGATTAGCAGGAAAAAGCAAAAAATTTCAGAATTGCACCTTGCAATGCGGAGAAATTACTGTTTGTGCATTTACAATATTCATTGATTTTTGCCATTGAAAAACATGTTATTCATATACCAGAAATGTTTGAAGCTACTGACTGAATGAAAAGAGCTGGCATCTCACTCTCTTTGAATCTTCTTTATCATGCCAGGATTAGCAGGAAAAAGCAAAAAATTTCAGAATTGCACCTTGCAATGTGGAGATATTACTGTTTGTGCATTTACAATATTCATTGATTTTTGCCATTGAAAAACGTCCAGAAATGTTTGAAGCTACTGACTGAATGAAAGGAGCTGGCATCTCACTCTCTTTGAATCTTCTTTATCATGCTAGGATTAGCAGGAAAAAGCAAAACATTTCAGAATTGCACCTTGCAATGCGGAGAAATTACTGTTTGTGCATTTACAATATTCATTGATTTTTGCCATTGAAAAACATGTTATTCATATACCAGAAATGTTTGAAGCTACTGACTGAATGAAAAGAGCTGGCATCTCACTCTCTTTGAATCTTCTTTATCATGCCAGGATTAGCAGGAAAAAGCAAAAAATTTCAGAATTGCACGTTGCAATGTGGAGATATTACTGTTTGTGCATTTACAATATTCATTGATTTTTGCCATTGAAAAACGTCCAGAAATGTTTGAAGCTACTGACTGAATGAAAGGAGCTGGCATCTCACTCTCTTTGAATCTTCTTTATCATGCTAGGATTAGCAGGAAAAAGCAAAAAATTTCAGAATTGCACCTTGCAATGCGGAGAAATTACTGTGTGTGCATTTACAATATTCATTGATTTTTGCCATTGAAAAACATCGTTATTCATATACCAGAAATGTTTGAAGCTACTGACTGAATGAAAAGAGCTGGCATCTCACTCTCTTTGAATCTTCTTTATCATGCCAGGATTAGCAGGAAAAAGCAAAAAATTTCAGAATTGCACCTTGCAATGTGGAGATATAACTGTTTGTGCATTTACAATATTCATTGATTTTTGCCATTGAAAAACATGTTATTCATATACCAGAAATGTTTGAAGCTACTGACTGAATGAAAAGAGCTGGCATCTCACTCTCTTTGAATCTTCTTTATCATGCCAGGATTAGCAGGAAAAAGCAAAAAATTTCAGAATTGCACCTTGCAATGTGGAGATATTACTGTTTGTGCATTTACAATATTCATTGATTTTTGCCATTGAAAAATGTCCAGAAATGTTTGAAGCTACTGACTGAATGAAAGGAGCTGGCATCTCACTCTCTTTGAATCTTCTTTATCATGCTAGGATTAGCAGGAAAAAGCAAAAAATTTCAGAATTGCACCTTGCAATGCGGAGAAATTACTGTGTGTGCATTTACAATATTCATTGATTTTTGCCATTGAAAAACATCGTTATTCATATACCAGAAATGTTTGAAGCTACTGACTGAATGAAAAGAGCTGGCATCTCACTCTCTTTGAATCTTCTTTATCATGCCAGGATTAGCAGGAAAAAGCAAAAAATTTCAGAATTGCACCTTGCAATGTGGAGATATTACTGTTTGTGCATTTACAATATTCATTGATTTTTGCCATTGAAAAACGTCCAGAAATGTTTGAAGCTACTGACTGAATGAAAGGAGCTGGCATCTCACTCTCTTTGAATCTTCTTTATCATGCTAGGATTAGCAGGAAAAAGCAAAAAATTTCAGAATTGCACCTTGCAATGCGGAGAAATTACTGTTTGTGCATTTACAATATTCATTGATTTTTGCCATTGAAAAACATGTTATTCATATACCAGAAATGTTTGAAGCTACTGACTGAATGAAAAGAGCTGGCATCTCACTCTCTTTGAATCTTCTTTATCATGCCAGGATTAGCAGGAAAAAGCAAAAAATTTCAGAATTGCACCTTGCAATGTGGAGATATTACTGTTTGTGCATTTACAATATTCATTGATTTTTGCCATTGAAAAACGTCCAGAAATGTTTGAAGCTACTGACTGAATGAAAGGAGCTGGCATCTCACTCTCTTTGAATCTTCTTTATCATGCTAGGATTAGCAGGAAAAAGCAAAAAATTTCAGAATTGCACATTGCAATGCGGAGAAATTACTGTTTGTGCATTTACAATATTCATTGATTTTTGCCATTGAAAAACATCATGTTATTCATATACCAGAAATGTTTGAAGCTACTGACTGAATGAAAAGAGCTGGCATCTCACTCTCTTTGAATCTTCTTTATCATGCCAGGATTAGCAGGAAAAAGCAAAAAATTTCAGAATTGCACCTTGCAATGCGGAGAAATTACTGTGTGTGCATTTACAATATTCATTGATTTTTGCCATTGAAAAACATCATGTTATTCATATACCAGAAATGTTTGAAGCTACTGACTGAATGAAAGGAGCTGGCATCTCACTCTCTTTGAATCTTCTTTATCATGCTAGGATTAGCAGGAAAAAGCAAAAAATTTTAGAATTGCACCTTGCAATGCGGAGAAATTACTGTTTGTGCATTTACAATATTCATTGATTTTTGCCATTGAAAAACATCATGTTATTCATATACCAGAAATGTTTGAAGCTACTGACTGAATGAAAGGAGCTGGCATCTCACTCTCTTTGAATCTTCTTTATCATGCTAGGATTAGCAGGAAAAAGCAAAAAATTTCAGAATTGCACCTTGCAATGCGGAGAAATTACTGTTTGTGCATTTACAATATTCATTGATTTTTGCCATTGAAAAACATGTTATTCATATACCAGAAATGTTTGAAGCTACTGACTGAATGAAAATAGCTGGCATCTCACTCTCTTTGAATATTCTTTATCATGCCAGGATTAGCAGGAAAAAGCAAAAAATTTCAGAATTGCACCTTGCAATGTGGAGATATTACTGTTTGTGCATTTACAATATTCATTGATTTTTGCCATTGAAAAACGTCCAGAAATGTTTGAAGCTACTGACTGAATGAAAGGAGCTGGCATCTCACTCTCTTTGAATCTTCTTTATCATGCTAGGATTAGCAGGAAAAAGCAAAAAATTTCAGAATTGCACCTTGCAATGCGGAGAAATTACTGTTTGTGCATTTACAATATTCATTGATTTTTGCCATTGAAAAACATGTTATTCATATACCAGAAATGTTTGAAGCTACTGACTGAATGAAAAGAGCTGGCATCTCACTCTCTTTGAATCTTCTTTATCATGCCAGGATTAGCAGGAAAAAGCAAAAAATTTCAGAATTGCACCTTGCAATGTGGAGATATTACTGTTTGTGCATTTACAATATTCATTGATTTTTGCCATTGAAAAACGTCCAGAAATGTTTGAAGCTACTGACTGAATGAAAGGAGCTGGCATCTCACTCTCTTTGAATCTTCTTTATCATGCTAGGATTAGCAGGAAAAAGCAAAACATTTCAGAATTGCACCTTGCAATGCGGAGAAATTACTGTTTGTGCATTTACAATATTCATTGATTTTTGCCATTGAAAAACATGTTATTCATATACCAGAAATGTTTGAAGCTACTGACTGAATGAAAAGAGCTGGCATCTCACTCTCTTTGAATCTTCTTTATCATGCCAGGATTAGCAGGAAAAAGCAAAAAATTTCAGAATTGCACGTTGCAATGTGGAGATATTACTGTTTGTGCATTTACAATATTCATTGATTTTTGCCATTGAAAAACGTCCAGAAATGTTTGAAGCTACTGACTGAATGAAAGGAGCTGGCATCTCACTCTCTTTGAATCTTCTTTATCATGCTAGGATTAGCAGGAAAAAGCAAAAAATTTCAGAATTGCACCTTGCAATGCGGAGAAATTACTGTGTGTGCATTTACAATATTCATTGATTTTTGCCATTGAAAAACATCGTTATTCATATACCAGAAATGTTTGAAGCTACTGACTGAATGAAAAGAGCTGGCATCTCACTCTCTTTGAATCTTCTTTATCATGCCAGGATTAGCAGGAAAAAGCAAAAAATTTCAGAATTGCACCTTGCAATGTGGAGATATAACTGTTTGTGCATTTACAATATTCATTGATTTTTGCCATTGAAAAACATGTTATTAATATACCAGAAATGTTTGAAGCTACTGACTGAATGAAAAGAGCTGGCATCTCACTCTCTTTGAATCTTCTTTATCATGCCAGGATTAGCAGGAAAAAGCAAAAAATTTCAGAATTGCACCTTGCAATGTGGAGATATTACTGTTTGTGCATTTACAATATTCATTGATTTTTGCCATTGAAAAATGTCCAGAAATGTTTGAAGCTACTGACTGAATGAAAGGAGCTGGCATCTCACTCTCTTTGAATCTTCTTTATCATGCTAGGATTAGCAGGAAAAAGCAAAAAATTTCAGAATTGCACCTTGCAATGCGGAGAAATTACTGTGTGTGCATTTACAATATTCATTGATTTTTGCCATTGAAAAACATCGTTATTCATATACCAGAAATGTTTGAAGCTACTGACTGAATGAAAAGAGCTGGCATCTCACTCTCTTTGAATCTTCTTTATCATGCCAGGATTAGCAGGAAAAAGCAAAAAATTTCAGAATTGCACCTTGCAATGTGGAGATATTACTGTTTGTGCATTTACAATATTCATTGATTTTTGCCATTGAAAAACGTCCAGAAATGTTTGAAGCTACTGACTGAATGAAAGGAGCTGGCATCTCACTCTCTTTGAATCTTCTTTATCATGCTAGGATTAGCAGGAAAAAGCAAAAAATTTCAGAATTGCACCTTGCAATGCGGAGAAATTACTGTTTGTGCATTTACAATATTCATTGATTTTTGCCATTGAAAAACATGTTATTCATATACCAGAAATGTTTGAAGCTACTGACTGAATGAAAAGAGCTGGCATCTCACTCTCTTTGAATCTTCTTTATCATGCCAGGATTAGCAGGAAAAAGCAAAAAATTTCAGAATTGCACCTTGCAATGTGGAGATATTACTGTTTGTGCATTTACAATATTCATTGATTTTTGCCATTGAAAAACGTCCAGAAATGTTTGAAGCTACTGACTGAATGAAAGGAGCTGGCATCTCACTCTCTTTGAATCTTCTTTATCATGCTAGGATTAGCAGGAAAAAGCAAAAAATTTCAGAATTGCACCTTGCAATGCGGAGAAATTACTGTTTGTGCATTTACAATATTCATTGATTTTTGCCATTGAAAAACATGTTATTCATATACCAGAAATGTTTGAAGCTACTGACTGAATGAAAAGAGCTGGCATCTCACTCTCTTTGAATCTTCTTTATCATGCCAGGATTAGCAGGAAAAAGCAAAAAATTTCAGAATTGCACCTTGCAATGTGGAGATATTACTGTTTGTGCATTTACAATATTCATTGATTTTTGCCATTGAAAAACGTCCAGAAATGTTTGAAGCTACTGACTGAATGAAAAGAGCTGGCATCTCACTCTCTTTGAATCTTCTTTATCATGCCAGGATTAGCAGGAAAAAGCAAAAAATTTCAGAATTGCACCTTGCAATGCAGAGAAATTACTGTTTGTGCATTTACAATATTCATTGATTTTTCCATTGAAAAACATCGTTATTCATATACCAGAAATGTTTGAAGCTACTGACTGAATGAAAGGAGCTGGCATCTCACTCTCTTTGAATCTTCTTTATCATGCTAGGATTAGCAGGAAAAAGCAAAAAATTTCAGAATTGCACCTTGCAATGCAGAGAAATTACTGTGTGTGCATTTACAATATTCATTGATTTTTGCCATTGAAAAACATCGTTATTCATATACCAGAAATGTTTGAAGCTACTGACTGAATGAAAGGAGCTGGCATCTCACTCTCTTTGAATCTTCTTTATCATGCTAGGATTAGCAGGAAAAAGCAAAAAATTTCAGAATTGCACCTTGCAATGCGGAGAAATTACTGTGTGTGCATTTACAATATTCATTGATTTTTGCCATTGAAAAACATCGTTATTCATATACCAGAAATGTTTGAAGCTACTGACTGAATGAAAAGAGCTGGCATCTCACTCTCTTTGAATCTTCTTTATCATGCCAGGATTAGCAGGAAAAAGCAAAAAATTTCAGAATTGCACCTTGCAATGTGGAGATATTACTGTTTGTGCATTTACAATATTCATTGATTTTTGCCATTGAAAAACGTCCAGAAATGTTTGAAGCTACTGACTGAATGAAAGGAGCTGGCATCTCACTCTCTTTGAATCTTCTTTATCATGCTAGGATTAGCAGGAAAAAGCAAAAAATTTCAGAATTGCACCTTGCAATGCGGAGAAATTACTGTGTGTGCATTTACAATATTCATTGATTTTTGCCATTGAAAAACATCATGTTATTCATATACCAGAAATGTTTGAAGCTACTGACTGAATGAAAGGAGCTGGCATCTCACTCTCTTTGAATCTTCTTTATCATGCTAGGATTAGCAGGAAAAAGCAAAAAATTTAAGAATTGCACCTTGCAATGCGGAGAAATTACTGTTTGTGCATTTACAATATTCATTGATTTTTGCCATTGAAAAACATCGTTATTCATACACCAGAAATGTTTGAAGCTACTGACTGAATGAAAAGAGCTGGCATCTCACTCTCTTTGAATCTTCTTTATCATGCTAGGATTAGCAGGAAAAAGCAAAAAATTTCAGAATTGCACCTTGCAATGCGGAGAAATTACTGTGTGTGCATTTACAATATTCATTGATTTTTGCCTTTGAAAAACATCATGTTATTCATATACCAGAAATGTTTGAGGCTACTGACTGAATGAAAGGAGCTGGCATCTCACTCTCTTTGAATCTTCTTTATCATGCTAGGATTAGCAGGAAAAAGCAAAAAATTTCAGAATTGCACCTTGCAATGCGGAGAAATTACTGTTTGTGCATTTACAATATTCATTGATTTTTGCCATTGAAAAACATCATGTTATTCATATACCAGAAATGTTTGAAGCTACTGACTGAATGAAAGGAGCTGGCATCTCACTCTCTTTGAATCTTCTTTATCATGCTAGGATTAGCAGGAAAAAGCAAAAAATTTCAGAATTGCACCTTGCAATGCGGAGAAATTACTGTTTGTGCATTTACAATATTCATTGATTTTTGCCATTGAAAAACATGTTATTCATATACCAGAAATGTTTGAAGCTACTGACTGAATGAAAAGAGCTGGCATCTCACTCTCTTTGAATCTTCTTTATCATGCCAGGATTAGCAGGAAAAAGCAAAAAATTTCAGAATTGCACCTTGCAATGTGGAGATATTACTGTTTGTGCATTTACAATATTCATTGATTTTTGCCATTGAAAAACGTCCAGAAATGTTTGAAGCTACTGACTGAATGAAAGGAGCTGGCATCTCACTCTCTTTGAATCTTCTTTATCATGCTAGGATTAGCAGGAAAAAGCAAAAAATTTCAGAATTGCACCTTGCAATGCAGAGAAATTGCTGTTTGTGCATTTACAATATTCATTGATTTTTGCCATTGAAAAACATGTTATTCATATACCAGAAATGTTTGAAGCTACTGACTGAATGAAAAGAGCTGGCATCTCACTCTCTTTGAATCTTCTTTATCATGCCAGGATTAGCAGGAAAAAGCAAAAAATTTCAGAATTGCACGTTGCAATGTGGAGATATTACTGTTTGTGCATTTACAATATTCATTGATTTTTGCCATTGAAAAACGTCCAGAAATGTTTGAAGCTACTGACTGAATGAAAGGAGCTGGCATCTCACTCTCTTTGAATCTTCTTTATCATGCTAGGATTAGCAGGAAAAAGCAAAAAATTTCAGAATTGCACCTTGCAATGCGGAGAAATTACTGTGTGCATTTACAATATTCATTGATTTTTGCCATTGAAAAACGTCCAGAAATGTTTGAAGCTACTGACTGAATGAAAGGAGCTGGCATCTCACTCTCTTTGAATCTTCTTTATCATGCTAGGATTAGCAGGAAAAAGCAAAAAATTTCAGAATTGCACCTTGCAATGCGGAGAAATTACTGTTTGTGCATTTACAATATTCATTGATTTTTGCCATTGAAAAACATGTTATTCATATACCAGAAATGTTTGAAGCTACTGACTGAATGAAAAGAGCTGGCATCTCACTCTCTTTGAATCTTCTTTATCATGCCAGGATTAGCAGGAAAAAGCAAAAAATTTCAGAATTGAACCTTGCAATGTGGAGATATTACTGTTTGTGCATTTACAATATTCATTGATTTTTGCCATTGAAAAACGTCCAGAAATGTTTGAAGCTACTGACTGAATGAAAGGAGCTGGCATCTCACTCTCTTTGAATCTTCTTTATCATGCTAGGATTAGCAGGAAAAAGCAAAAAATTTCAGAATTGCACCTTGCAATGCAGAGAAATTACTGTTTGTGCATTTACAATATTCATTGATTTTTGCCATTGAAAAACATGTTATTCATATACCAGAAATGTTTGAAGCTACTGACTGAATGAAAAGAGCTGGCATCTCACTCTCTTTGAATCTTCTTTATCATGCCAGGATTAGCAGGAAAAAGCAAAAAATTTCAGAATTGCACGTTGCAATGTGGAGATATTACTGTTTGTGCATTTACAATATTCATTGATTTTTGCCATTGAAAAACGTCCAGAAATGTTTGAAGCTACTGACTGAATGAAAAGAGCTGGCATCTCACTCTCTTTGAATCTTCTTTATCATGCCAGGATTAGCAGGAAAAAGCAAAAAATTTCAGAATTGCACCTTGCAATGCAGAGAAATTACTGTTTGTGCATTTACAATATTCATTGATTTTTCCATTGAAAAACATCGTTATTCATATACCAGAAATGTTTGAAGCTACTGACTGAATGAAAGGAGCTGGCATCTCACTCTCTTTGAATCTTCTTTATCATGCTAGGATTAGCAGGAAAAAGCAAAAAATTTCAGAATTGCACCTTGCAATGCGGAGAAATTACTGTGTGTGCATTTACAATATTCATTGATTTTTGCCATTGAAAAACATCGTTATTCATATACCAGAAATGTTTGAAGCTACTGACTGAATGAAAGGAGCTGGCATCTCACTCTCTTTGAATCTTCTTTATCATGCTAGGATTAGCAGGAAAAAGCAAAAAATTTCAGAATTGCACCTTGCAATGCGGAGAAATTACTGTGTGTGCATTTACAATATTCATTGATTTTTGCCATTGAAAAACATCGTTATTCATATACCAGAAATGTTTGAAGCTACTGACTGAATGAAAAGAGCTGGCATCTCACTCTCTTTGAATCTTCTTTATCATGCCAGGATTAGCAGGAAAAAGCAAAAAATTTCAGAATTGCACCTTGCAATGTGGAGATATTACTGCTTGTGCATTTACAATATTCATTGATTTTTGCCATTGAAAAACGTCCAGAAATGTTTGAAGCTACTGACTGAATGAAAGGAGCTGGCATCTCACTCTCTTTGAATCTTCTTTATCATGCTAGGATTAGCAGGAAAAAGCAAAAAATTTCAGAATTGCACCTTGCAATGCGGAGAAATTACTGTTTGTGCATTTACAATATTCATTGATTTTTGCCATTGAAAAACATCGTTATTCATATACCAGAAATGTTTGAAGCTACTGACTGAATGAAAAGAGCTGGCATCTCACTCTCTTTGAATCTTCTTTATCATGCTAGGATTAGCAGGAAAAAGCAAAAAATTTCAGAATTGCACCTTGCAATGCGGAGAAATTACTGTGTGTGCATTTACAATATTCATTGATTTTTGCCATTGAAAAACATCATGTTATTCATATACCAGAAATGTTTGAAGCTACTGACTGAATGAAAGGAGCTGGCATCTCACTCTCTTTGAATCTTCTTTATCATGCTAGGATTAGCAGGAAAAAGCAAAAAATTTCAGAATTGCACCTTGCAATGCGGAGAAATTACTGTTTGTGCATTTACAATATTCATTGATTTTTGCCATTGAAAAACATCATGTTATTCATATACCAGAAATGTTTGAAGCTACTGACTGAATGAAAGGAGCTGGCATCTCACTCTCTTTGAATCTTCTCTATCATGCTAGGATTAGCAGGAAAAAGCAAAAAATTTCAGAATTGCACCTTGCAATGCGGAGAAATTACTGTTTGTGCATTTACAATATTCATTGATTTTTGCCATTGAAAAACATGTTATTCATATACCAGAAATGTTTGAAGCTACTGACTGAATGAAAAGAGCTGGCATCTCACTCTCTTTGAATCTTCTTTATCATGCCAGGATTAGCAGGAAAAAGCAAAAAATTTCAGAATTGCACGTTGCAATGTGGAGATATTACTGTTTGTGCATTTACAATATTCATTGATTTTTGCCATTGAAAAACGTCCAGAAATGTTTGAAGCTACTGACTGAATGAAATGAGCTGGCATCTCACTCTCTTTGAATCTTCTTTATCATGCTAGGATTAGCAGGAAAAAGCTAAAAATTTCAGAATTGCACCTTGCAATGCGGAGAAATTACTGTGTGTGCATTTACAATATTCATTGATTTTTGCCATTGAAAAACATGTTATTCATATACCAGAAATATTTGAAGCTACTGACTGAATGAAAAGAGCTGGCATCTCACTCTCTTTGAATCTTCTTTATCATGCCAGGATTAGCAGGAAAAAGCAAAAAATTTCAGAATTGCACCTTGCAATGTGGAGATATTACTGTTTGTGCATTTACAATATTCATTGATTTTTGCCATTGAAAAACGTCCAGAAATGTTTGAAGCTACTGACTGAATGAAAGGAGCTGGCATCTCACTCTCTTTGAATCTTCTTTATCATGCTAGGATTAGCAGGAAAAAGCAAAAAATTTCAGAATTGCACCTTGCAATGCGGAGAAATTACTGTTTGTGCATTTACAATATTCATTGATTTTTGCCATTGAAAAACATGTTATTCATATACCAGAAATGTTTGAAGCTACTGACTGAATGAAAAGAGCTGGCATCTCACTCTCTTTGAATCTTCTTTATCATGCCAGGATTAGCAGGAAAAAGCAAAAAATTTCAGAATTGCACCTTGCAATGTGGAGATATTACTGTTTGTGCATTTACAATATTCATTGATTTTTGCCATTGAAAAATGTCCAGAAATGTTTGAAGCTACTGACTGAATGAAAAGAGCTGGCATCTCACTCTCTTTGAATCTTCTTTATCATGCCAGGATTAGCAGGAAAAAGCAAAAAATTTCAGAATTGCACCTTGCAATGCGGAGAAATTACTGTTTGTGCATTTACAATATTCATTGATTTTTGCCATTGAAAAACATCGTTATTCATATACCAGAAATGTTTGAAGCTACTGACTGAATGAAAGGAGCTGGCATCTCACTCTATTTGAATCTTCTTTATCATGCTAGGATTAGCAGGAAAAAGCAAAAAATTTCAGAATTGCACCTTGCAATGCGGAGAAATTACTGTGTGTGCATTTACAATATTCATTGATTTTTGCCATTGAAAAACATCGTTATTCATATACCAGAAATGTTTGAAGCTACTGACTGAATGAAAGGAGCTGGCATCTCACTCTCTTTGAATCTTCTTTATCATGCTAGGATTAGCAGGAAAAAGCAAAAAATTTCAGAATTGCACCTTGCAATGCGGAGAAATTACTGTGTGTGCATTTACAATATTCATTGAATTTTGCCATTGAAAAACATCGTTATTCATATACCAGAAATGTTTGAAGCTACTGACTGAATGAAAAGAGCTGGCATCTCACTCTCTTTGAATCTTCTTTATCATGCCAGGATTAGCAGGAAAAAGCAAAATATTTCAGAATTGCACCTTGCAATGTGGAGATATTACTGTTTGTGCATTTACAATATTCATTGATTTTTGCCATTGAAAAACGTCCAGAAATGTTTGAAGCTACTGACTGAATGAAAGGAGCTGGCATCTCACTCTCTTTGAATGTTCTTTATCATGCTAGGATTAGCAGGAAAAAGCAAAAAATTTCAGAATTGCACCTTGCAATGCGGAGAAATTACTGTGTGTGCATTTACAATATTCATTGATTTTTGCCACTGAAAAACATCATGTTATTCATATACCAGAAATGTTTGAAGCTACTGACTGAATGAAAAGAGCTGGCATCTCACTCTCTTTGAATCTTCTTTATCATGCTAGGATTAGCAGGAAAAAGCAAAAAATTTCAGAATTGCACCTTGCAATGCGGAGAAATTACTGTGTGTGCATTTACAATATTCATTGATTTTTGCCATTGAAAAACATCATGTTATTCATATACCAGAAATGTTTGAAGCTACTGACTGAATGAAAGGAGCTGGCATCTCACTCTCTTTGAATCTTCTTTATCATGCTAGGATTAGCAGGAAAAAGCAAAAAATTTCAGAATTGCACCTTGCAATGCGGAGAAATTACTGTTTGTGCATTTACAATATTCATTGATTTTTGCCATTGAAAAACATCATGTTATTCATATACCAGAAATGTTTGAAGCTACTGACTGAATGAAAGGAGCTGGCATCTCACTCTCTTTGAATCTTCTTTATCATGCTAGGATTAGCAGGAAAAAGCAAAAAATTTCAGAATTGCACCTTGCAATGCTGAGAAATTACTGTTTGTGCATTTACAATATTCATTGATTTTTGCCATTGAAAAACATGTTATTCATATACCAGAAATGTTTGAAGCTACTGACTGAATGAAAAGAGCTGGCATCTCACTCTCTTTGAATCTTCTTTATCATGCCAGGATTAGCAGGAAAAAGCAAAAAATTTCAGAATTGCACCTTGCAATGTGGAGATATTACTGTTTGTGCATTTACAATATTCATTGATTTTTGCCATTGAAAAACGTCCAGAAATGTTTGAAGCTACTGACTGAATGAAAGGAGCTGGCATCTCACTCTCTTTGAATCTTCTTTATCATGCTAGGATTAGCAGGAAAAAGCAAAAAATTTCAGAATTGCACCTTGCAATGCGGAGAAATTACTGTTTGCGCATTTACAATATTCATTGATTTTTGCCATTGAAAAACATGTTATTAATATACCAGAAATGTTTGAAGCTACTGACTGAATGAAAAGAGCTGGCATCTCACTCTCTTTGAATCTTCTTTATCATGCCAGGATTAGCAGGAAAAAGCAAAAAATTTCAGAATTGCACGTTGCAATGTAGAGATATTACTGTTTGTGCATTTACAATATTCATTGATTTTTGCCATTGAAAAACGTCCAGAAATGTTTGAAGCTACTGACTGAATGAAAAGAGCTGGCATCTCACTCTCTTTGAATCTTCTTTATCATGCCAGGATTAGCAGGAAAAAGCAAAAAATTTCAGAATTGCACCTTGCAATGCGGAGAAATTACTGTTTGTGCATTTACAATATTCATTGATTTTTGCCATTGAAAAACATCGTTATTCATATACCAGAAATGTTTGAAGCTACTGACTGAATGAAAGGAGCTGGCATCTCACTCTATTTGAATCTTCTTTATCATGCTAGGATTAGCAGGAAAAAGCAAAAAATTTCAGAATTGCACCTTGCAATGCGGAGAAATTACTGTGTGTGCATTTACAATATTCATTGATTTTTGCCATTGAAAAACATCGTTATTCATATACCAGAAATGTTTGAAGCTACTGACTGAATGAAAGGAGCTGGCATCTCACTCTCTTTGAATCTTCTTTATCATGCTAGGATTAGCAGGAAAAAGCAAAAAATTTCAGAATTGCACCTTGCAATGCGGAGAAATTACTGTGTGTGCATTTACAATATTCATTGAATTTTGCCATTGAAAAACATCGTTATTCATATACCAGAAATGTTTGAAGCTACTGACTGAATGAAAAGAGCTGGCATCTCACTCTCTTTGAATCTTCTTTATCATGCCAGGATTAGCAGGAAAAAGCAAAATATTTCAGAATTGCACCTTGCAATGTGGAGATATTACTGTTTGTGCATTTACAATATTCATTGATTTTTGCCATTGAAAAACGTCCAGAAATGTTTGAAGCTACTGACTGAATGAAAGGAGCTGGCATCTCACTCTCTTTGAATGTTCTTTATCATGCTAGGATTAGCAGGAAAAAGCAAAAAATTTCAGAATTGCACCTTGCAATGCGGAGAAATTACTGTGTGTGCATTTACAATATTCATTGATTTTTGCCACTGAAAAACATCATGTTATTCATATACCAGAAATGTTTGAAGCTACTGACTGAATGAAAAGAGCTGGCATCTCACTCTCTTTGAATCTTCTTTATCATGCTAGGATTAGCAGGAAAAAGCAAAAAATTTCAGAATTGCACCTTGCAATGCGGAGAAATTACTGTGTGTGCATTTACAATATTCATTGATTTTTGCCATTGAAAAACATCATGTTATTCATATACCAGAAATGTTTGAAGCTACTGACTGAATGAAAGGAGCTGGCATCTCACTCTCTTTGAATCTTCTTTATCATGCTAGGATTAGCAGGAAAAAGCAAAAAATTTCAGAATTGCACCTTGCAATGCGGAGAAATTACTGTTTGTGCATTTACAATATTCATTGATTTTTGCCATTGAAAAACATCATGTTATTCATATACCAGAAATGTTTGAAGCTACTGACTGAATGAAAGGAGCTGGCATCTCACTCTCTTTGAATCTTCTTTATCATGCTAGGATTAGCAGGAAAAAGCAAAAAATTTCAGAATTGCACCTTGCAATGCTGAGAAATTACTGTTTGTGCATTTACAATATTCATTGATTTTTGCCATTGAAAAACATGTTATTCATATACCAGAAATGTTTGAAGCTACTGACTGAATGAAAAGAGCTGGCATCTCACTCTCTTTGAATCTTCTTTATCATGCCAGGATTAGCAGGAAAAAGCAAAAAATTTCAGAATTGCACCTTGCAATGTGGAGATATTACTGTTTGTGCATTTACAATATTCATTGATTTTTGCCATTGAAAAACGTCCAGAAATGTTTGAAGCTACTGACTGAATGAAAGGAGCTGGCATCTCACTCTCTTTGAATCTTCTTTATCATGCTAGGATTAGCAGGAAAAAGCAAAAAATTTCAGAATTGCACCTTGCAATGCGGAGAAATTACTGTTTGTGCATTTACAATATTCATTGATTTTTGCCATTGAAAAACATGTTATTAATATACCAGAAATGTTTGAAGCTACTGACTGAATGAAAAGAGCTGGCATCTCACTCTCTTTGAATCTTCTTTATCATGCCAGGATTAGCAGGAAAAAGCAAAAAATTTCAGAATTGCACGTTGCAATGTAGAGATATTACTGTTTGTGCATTTACAATATTCATTGATTTTTGCCATTGAAAAACGTCCAGAAATGTTTGAAGCTACTGACTGAATGAAAGGAGCTGGCATCTCACTCTCTTTGAATCTTCTTTATCATGCTAGGATTAGCAGGAAAAAGCAAAAAATTTCAGAATTGCACCTTGCAATGCGGAGAAATTACTGTGTGTGCATTTACAATATTCATTGATTTTTGCCATTGAAAAACATCGTTATTCATATACCAGAAATGTTTGAAGCTACTGACTGAATGAAAAGAGCTGGCATCTCACTCTCTTTGAATCTTCTTTATCATGCCAGGATTAGCAGGAAAAAGCAAAAAATTTCAGAATTGCACCTTGCAATGTGGAGATATTACTGTTTGTGCATTTACAATATTCATTGATTTTTGCCATTGAAAAACATGTTATTCATATACCAGAAATGTTTGAAGCTACTGACTGAATGAAAAGAGCTGGCATCTCACTCTCTTTGAATCTTCTTTATCATGCCAGGATTAGCAGGAAAAAGCAAAAAATTTCAGAATTGCACCTTGCAATGTGGAGATATTACTGTTTGTGCATTTACAATATTCATTGATTTTTGCCATTGAAAAACGTCCAGAAATGTTTGAAGCTACTGACTGAATGAAAAGAGCTGGCATCTCACTCTCTTTGAATCTTCTTTATCATGCCAGGATTAGCAGGAAAAAGCAAAAAATTTCAGAATTGCACCTTGCAATGTGGAGATATTACTGTTTGTGCATTTACAATATTCATTGATTTTTGCCATTGAAAAACGTCCAGAAATGTTTGAAGCTACTGACTGAATGAAATGAGCTGGCATCTCACTCTCTTTGAATCTTCTTTATCATGCTAGGATTAGCAGGAAAAAGCAAAAAATTTCATATTTGCACCTTGCAATGCGGAGAAATTACTGTGTGTGCATTTACAATATTCATTGATTTTTGCCATTGAAAAACATGTTATTCATATACCAGAAATGTTTGAAGCTACTGACTGAATGAAAAGAGCTGGCATCTCACTCTCTTTGAATCTTCTTTATCATGCCAGGATTAGCAGGAAAAAGCAAAAAATTTCAGAATTGCACCTTGCAATGTGGAGATATTACTGTTTGTGCATTTACAATATTCATTGATTTTTGCCATTGAAAAACGTCCAGAAATGTTTGAAGCTACTGACTGAATGAAAGGAGCTGGCATCTCACTCTCTTTGAATCTTCTTTATCATGCTAGGATTAGCAGGAAAAAGCAAAAAATTTCAGAATTGCACCTTGCAATGCGGAGAAATTACTGTTTGTTCATTTACAATATTCATTGATTTTTGCCATTGAAAAACATGTTATTCATATACCAGAAATGTTTGAAGCTACTGACTGAATGAAAAGAGCTGGCTTCTCACTCTCTTTGAATCTTCTTTATCATGCCAGGATTAGCAGGGAAAAGCAAAACATTTCAGAATTGCACCTTGCAATGTGGAGATATTACTGTTTGTGCATTTACAATATTCATTGATTTTTGCCATTGAAAAACGTCCAGAAATGTTTGAAGCTACTGACTGAATGAAAAGAGCTGGCATCTCACTCTCTTTGAATCTTCTTTATCATGCCAGGATTAGCAGGAAAAAGCAAAAAATTTCAGAATTGCACCTTGCAATGCGGAGAAATTACTGTTTGTGCATTTACAATATTCATTGATTTTTGCCATTGAAAAACATCGTTATTCATAT
Source organism: Phyllobates terribilis (assembly GCF_046119375.1). Classification (NCBI taxonomy): domain Eukaryota; kingdom Metazoa; phylum Chordata; class Amphibia; order Anura; family Dendrobatidae; genus Phyllobates; species Phyllobates terribilis. Next base: position 729,399 of record NW_027363181.1, on the reverse strand, counting down.
ACCAGAAATGTTTGAAGCTACTGACTGAATGAAAGGAGCTGGCATCTCACTCTCTTTGAATCTTCTTTATCATGCTAGGATTAGCAGGAAAAAGCAAAAAATTTCAGAATTGCACCTTGCAATGCGGAGAAATTACTGTGTGTGCATTTACAATATTCATTGATTTTTGCCATTGAAAAACATCGTTATTCATATACCAGAAATGTTTGAAGCTACTGACTGAATGAAAAGAGCTGGCATCTCACTCTCTTTGAATCTTCTTTATCATGCCAGGATTAGCAGGAAAAAGCAAAAAATTTCAGAATTGCACCTTGCAATGTGGAGATATTACTGTTTGTGCATTTACAATATTCATTGATTTTTGCCATTGAAAAACATGTTATTCATATACCAGAAATGTTTGAAGCTACTGACTGAATGAAAAGAGCTGGCATCTCACTCTCTTTGAATCTTCTTTATCATGCCAGGATTAGCAGGAAAAAGCAAAAAATTTCAGAATTGCACCTTGCAATGTGGAGATATTACTGTTTGTGCATTTACAATATTCATTGATTTTTGCCATTGAAAAACGTCCAGAAATGTTTGAAGCTACTGACTGAATGAAAAGAGCTGGCATCTCACTCTCTTTGAATCTTCTTTATCATGCCAGGATTAGCAGGAAAAAGCAAAAAATTTCAGAATTGCACCTTGCAATGTGGAGATATTACTGTTTGTGCATTTACAATATTCATTGATTTTTGCCATTGAAAAACGTCCAGAAATGTTTGAAGCTACTGACTGAATGAAAGGAGCTGGCATCTCACTCTCTTTGAATCTTCTTTATCATGCTAGGATTAGCAGGAAAAAGCAAAAAATTTCAGAATTGCACCTTGCAATGCGGAGAAATTACTGTTTGTGCATTTACAATATTCATTGATTTTTGCCATTGAAAAACATGTTATTAATATACCAGAAATGTTTGAAGCTACTGACTGAATGAAAAGAGCTGGCATCTCACTCTCTTTGAATCTTCTTTATCATGCCAGGATTAGCAGGAAAAAGCAAAAAATTTCAGAATTGCACGTTGCAATGTAGAGATATTACTGTTTGTGCATTTACAATATTCATTGATTTTTGCCATTGAAAAACGTCCAGAAATGTTTGAAGCTACTGACTGAATGAAAGGAGCTGGCATCTCACTCTCTTTGAATCTTCTTTATCATGCTAGGATTAGCAGGAAAAAGCAAAAAATTTCAGAATTGCACCTTGCAATGCGGAGAAATTACTGTGTGTGCATTTACAATATTCATTGATTTTTGCCATTGAAAAACATCGTTATTCATATACCAGAAATGTTTGAAGCTACTGACTGAATGAAAAGAGCTGGCATCTCACTCTCTTTGAATCTTCTTTATCATGCCAGGATTAGCAGGAAAAAGCAAAAAATTTCAGAATTGCACCTTGCAATGTGGAGATATTACTGTTTGTGCATTTACAATATTCATTGATTTTTGCCATTGAAAAACATGTTATTCATATACCAGAAATGTTTGAAGCTACTGACTGAATGAAAAGAGCTGGCATCTCACTCTCTTTGAATCTTCTTTATCATGCCAGGATTAGCAGGAAAAAGCAAAAAATTTCAGAATTGCACCTTGCAATGTGGAGATATTACTGTTTGTGCATTTACAATATTCATTGATTTTTGCCATTGAAAAACGTCCAGAAATGTTTGAAGCTACTGACTGAATGAAAAGAGCTGGCATCTCACTCTCTTTGAATCTTCTTTATCATGCCAGGATTAGCAGGAAAAAGCAAAAAATTTCAGAATTGCACCTTGCAATGTGGAGATATTACTGTTTGTGCATTTACAATATTCATTGATTTTTGCCATTGAAAAACGTCCAGAAATGTTTGAAGCTACTGACTGAATGAAATGAGCTGGCATCTCACTCTCTTTGAATCTTCTTTATCATGCTAGGATTAGCAGGAAAAAGCAAAAAATTTCATATTTGCACCTTGCAATGCGGAGAAATTACTGTGTGTGCATTTACAATATTCATTGATTTTTGCCATTGAAAAACATGTTATTCATATACCAGAAATGTTTGAAGCTACTGACTGAATGAAAAGAGCTGGCATCTCACTCTCTTTGAATCTTCTTTATCATGCCAGGATTAGCAGGAAAAAGCAAAAAATTTCAGAATTGCACCTTGCAATGTGGAGATATTACTGTTTGTGCATTTACAATATTCATTGATTTTTGCCATTGAAAAACGTCCAGAAATGTTTGAAGCTACTGACTGAATGAAAGGAGCTGGCATCTCACTCTCTTTGAATCTTCTTTATCATGCTAGGATTAGCAGGAAAAAGCAAAAAATTTCAGAATTGCACCTTGCAATGCGGAGAAATTACTGTTTGTTCATTTACAATATTCATTGATTTTTGCCATTGAAAAACATGTTATTCATATACCAGAAATGTTTGAAGCTACTGACTGAATGAAAAGAGCTGGCTTCTCACTCTCTTTGAATCTTCTTTATCATGCCAGGATTAGCAGGAAAAAGCAAAACATTTCAGAATTGCACCTTGCAATGTGGAGATATTACTGTTTGTGCATTTACAATATTCATTGATTTTTGCCATTGAAAAACGTCCAGAAATGTTTGAAGCTACTGACTGAATGAAAAGAGCTGGCATCTCACTCTCTTTGAATCTTCTTTATCATGCCAGGATTAGCAGGAAAAAGCAAAAAATTTCAGAATTGCACCTTGCAATGCGGAGAAATTACTGTTTGTGCATTTACAATATTCATTGATTTTTGCCATTGAAAAACATCGTTATTCATATACCAGAAATGTTTGAAGCTACTGACTGAATGAAAGGAGCTGGCATCTCACTCTCTTTGAATCTTCTTTATCATGCTAGGATTAGCAGGAAAAAGCAAAAAATTTCAGAATTGCACCTTGCAATGCGGAGAAATTACTGTGTGTGCATTTACAATATTCATTGATTTTTGCCATTGAAAAACATCGTTATTCATATACCAGAAATGTTTGAAGCTACTGACTGAATGAAAAGAGCTGGCATCTCACTCTCTTTGAATCTTCTTTATCATGCCAGGATTAGCAGGAAAAAGCAAAAAATTTCAGAATTGCACCTTGCAATGTGGAGATATTACTGTTTGTGCATTTACAATATTCATTGATTTTTGCCATTGAAAAACATGTTATTCATATACCAGAAATGTTTGAAGCTACTGACTGAATGAAAAGAGCTGGCATCTCACTCTCTTTGAATCTTCTTTATCATGCCAGGATTAGCAGGAAAAAGCAAAAAATTTCAGAATTGCACCTTGCAATGTGGAGATATTACTGTTTGTGCATTTACAATATTCATTGATTTTTGCCATTGAAAAACGTCCAGAAATGTTTGAAGCTACTGACTGAATGAAAAGAGCTGGCATCTCACTCTCTTTGAATCTTCTTTATCATGCCAGGATTAGCAGGAAAAAGCAAAAAATTTCAGAATTGCACGTTGCAATGTGGAGATATTACTGTTTGTGCATTTACAATATTCATTGATTTTTGCCATTGAAAAACGTCCAGAAATGTTTGAAGCTACTGACTGAATGAAATGAGCTGGCATCTCACTCTCTTTGAATCTTCTTTATCATGCTAGGATTAGCAGGAAAAAGCAAAAAATTTCAGAATTGCACCTTGCAATGCGGAGAAATTACTGTGTGTGCATTTACAATATTCATTGATTTTTGCCATTGAAAAACATGTTATTCATATACCAGAAATGTTTGAAGCTACTGACTGAATGAAAAGAGCTGGCATCTCACTCTCTTTGAATCTTCTTTATCATGCCAGGATTAGCAGGAAAAAGCAAAAAATTTCAGAATTGCACCTTGCAATGTGGAGATATTACTGTTTGTGCATTTACAATATTCATTGATTTTTGCCATTGAAAAACGTCCAGAAATGTTTGAAGCTACTGACTGAATGAAAGGAGCTGGCATCTCACTCTCTTTGAATCTTCTTTATCATGCTAGGATTAGCAGGAAAAAGCAAAAAATTTCAGAATTGCACCTTGCAATGCGGAGAAATTACTGTTTGTTCATTTACAATATTCATTGATTTTTGCCATTGAAAAACATGTTATTCATATACCAGAAATGTTTGAAGCTACTGACTGAATGAAAAGAGCTGGCTTCTCACTCTCTTTGAATCTTCTTTATCATGCCAGGATTAGCAGGAAAAAGCAAAAAATTTCAGAATTGCACCTTGCAATGTGGAGATATTACTGTTTGTGCATTTACAATATTCATTGATTTTTGCCATTGAAAAACGTCCAGAAATGTTTGAAGCTACTGACTGAATGAAAAGAGCTGGCATCTCACTCTCTTTGAATCTTCTTTATCATGCCAGGATTAGCAGGAAAAAGCAAAAAATTTCAGAATTGCACCTTGCAATGCGGAGAAATTACTGTTTGTGCATTTACAATATTCATTGATTTTTGCCATTGAAAAACATCGTTATTCATATACCAGAAATGTTTGAAGCTACTGACTGAATGAAAGGAGCTGGCATCTCACTCTCTTTGAATCTTCTTTATCATGCTAGGATTAGCAGGAAAAAGCAAAAAATTTCAGAATTGCACCTTGCAATGCGGAGAAATTACTGTGTGTGCATTTACAATATTCATTGATTTTTGCCATTGAAAAACATCGTTATTCATATACCAGAAATGTTTGAAGCTACTGACTGAATGAAAAGAGCTGGCATCTCACTCTCTTTGAATCTTCTTTATCATGCCAGGATTAGCAGGAAAAAGCAAAAAATTTCAGAATTGCACCTTGCAATGTGGAGATATTACTGTTTGTGCATTTACAATATTCATTGATTTTTGCCATTGAAAAACATGTTATTCATATACCAGAAATGTTTGAAGCTACTGACTGAATGAAAAGAGCTGGCATCTCACTCTCTTTGAATCTTCTTTATCATGCCAGGATTAGCAGGAAAAAGCAAAAAATTTCAGAATTGCACCTTGCAATGTGGAGATATTACTGTTTGTGCATTTACAATATTCATTGATTTTTGCCATTGAAAAACGTCCAGAAATGTTTGAAGCTACTGACTGAATGAAATGAGCTGGCATCTCACTCTCTTTGAATCTTCTTTATCATGCTAGGATTAGCAGGAAAAAGCAAAAAATTTCAGAATTGCACCTTGCAATGCGGAGAAATTACTGTGTGTGCATTTACAATATTCATTGATTTTTGCCATTGAAAAACATGTTATTCATATACCAGAAATGTTTGAAGCTACTGACTGAATGAAAAGAGCTGGCATCTCACTCTCTTTGAATCTTCTTTATCATGCCAGGATTAGCAGGAAAAAGCAAAAAATTTCAGAATTGCACCTTGCAATGTGGAGATATTACTGTTTGTGCATTTACAATATTCATTGATTTTTGCCATTGAAAAACGTCCAGAAATGTTTGAAGCTACTGACTGAATGAAAGGAGCTGGCATCTCACTCTCTTTGAATCTTCTTTATCATGCTAGGATTAGCAGGAAAAAGCAAAAAATTTCAGAATTGCACCTTGCAATGCAGAGAAATTACTGTTTGTTCATTTACAATATTCATTGATTTTTGCCATTGAAAAACATGTTATTCATATACCAGAAATGTTTGAAGCTACTGACTGAATGAAAAGAGCTGGCATCTCACTCTCTTTGAATCTTCTTTATCATGCCAGGATTAGAAGGAAAAAGCAAAAAATTTCAGAATTGCACCTTGCAATGTGGAGATATTACTGTTTGTGCATTTACAATATTCATTGATTTTTGCCATTGAAAAACGTCCAGAAATGTTTGAAGCTACTGACTGAATGAAAAGAGCTGGCATCTCACTCTCTTTGAATCTTCTTTATCATGCCAGGATTAGCAGGAAAAAGCAAAAAATTTCAGAATTGCACCTTGCAATGTGGAGATATTACTGTTTGTGCATTTACAATATTCATTGATTTTTGCCATTGAAAAACGTCCAGAAATGTTTGAAGCTACTGACTGAATGAAAGGAGCTGGCATCTCACTCTCTTTGAATCTTCTTTATCATGCTAGGATTAGCAGGAAAAAGCAAAAAATTTCAGAATTGCACCTTGCAATGCGGAGAAATTACTGTTTGTTCATTTACAAGATTCATTGATTTTTGCCATTGAAAAACATGTTATTCATATACCAGAAATGTTTGAAGCTACTGACTGAATGAAAAGAGCTGGCATCTCACTCTCTTTGAATCTTCTTTATCATGCCAGGATTAGCAGGAAAAAGCAAAAAATTTCAGAATTGCACCTTGCAATGTGGAGATATTACTGTTTGTGCATTTACAATATTCATTGATTTTTGCCATTGAAAAACGTCCAGAAATGTTTGAAGCTACTGACTGAATGAAAAGAGCTGGCATCTCACTCTCTTTGAATCTTCTTTATCATGCCAGGATTAGCAGGAAAAAGCAAAAAATTTCAGAATTGCACCTTGCAATGCGGAGAAATTACTGTTTGTGCATTTACAATATTCATTGATTTTTGCCATTGAAAAACATCGTTATTCATATACCAGAAATGTTTGAAGCTACTGACTGAATGAAAGGAGCTGGCATCTCACTCTCTTTGAATCTTCTTTATCATGCTAGGATTAGCAGGAAAAAGCAAAAAATTTCAGAATTGCACCTTGCAATGCGGAGAAATTACTGTGTGTGCATTTACAATATTCATTGATTTTTGCCATTGAAAAACATCGTTATTCATATACCAGAAATGTTTGAAGCTACTGACTGAATTAAAAGAGCTGGCATCTCACTCTCTTTGAATCTTCTTTATCATGCCAGGATTAGCAGGAAAAAGCAAAAAATTTCAGAATTGCACCTTGCAATGTGGAGATATTACTGTTTGTGCATTTACAATATTCATTGATTTTTGCCATTGAAAAACATGTTATTCATATACCAGAAATGTTTGAAGCTACTGACTGAATGAAAAGAGCTGGCATCTCACTCTCTTTGAATCTTCTTTATCATGCCAGGATTAGCAGGAAAAAGCAAAAAATTTCAGAATTGCACCTTGCAATGTGGAGATATTACTGTTTGTGCATTTACAATATTCATTGATTTTTGCCATTGAAAAACGTCCAGAAATGTTTGAAGCTACTGACTGAATGAAAAGAGCTGGCATCTCACTCTCTTTGAATCTTCTTTATCATGCCAGGATTAGCAGGAAAAAGCAAAAAATTTCAGAATTGCACGTTGCAATGTGGAGATATTACTGTTTGTGCATTTACAATATTCATTGATTTTTGCCATTGAAAAACGTCCAGAAATGTTTGAAGCTACTGACTGAATGAAATGAGCTGGCATCTCACTCTCTTTGAATCTTCTATATCATGCTAGGATTAGCAGGAAAAAGCAAAAAATTTCAGAATTGCACCTTGCAATGCGGAGAAATTACTGTGTGTGCATTTACAATATTCATTGATTTTTGCCATTGAAAAACATGTTATTCATATACCAGAAATGTTTGAAGCTACTGACTGAATGAAAAGAGCTGGCATCTCACTCTCTTTGAATCTTCTTTATCATGCCAGGATTAGCAGGAAAAAGCAAAAAATTTCAGAATTGCACCTTGCAATGTGGAGATATTACTGTTTGTGCATTTACAATATTCATTGATTTTTGCCATTGAAAAACGTCCAGAAATGTTTGAAGCTACTGACTGAATGAAAGGAGCTGGCATCTCACTCTCTTTGAATCTTCTTTATCATGCTAGGATTAGCAGGAAAAAGCAAAAAATTTCAGAATTGCACCTTGCAATGCAGAGAAATTACTGTTTGTTCATTTACAATATTCATTGATTTTTGCCATTGAAAAACATGTTATTCATATACCAGAAATGTTTGAAGCTACTGACTGAATGAAAAGAGCTGGCATCTCACTCTCTTTGAATCTTCTTTATCATGCCAGGATTAGCAGGAAAAAGCAAAAAATTTCAGAATTGCACCTTGCAATGTGGAGATATTACTGTTTGTGCATTTACAATATTCATTGATTTTTGCCATTGAAAAACGTCCAGAAATGTTTGAAGCTACTGACTGAATGAAAAGAGCTGGCATCTCACTCTCTTTGAATCTTCTTTATCATGCCAGGATTAGCAGGAAAAAGCAAAAAATTTCAGAATTGCACCTTGCAATGCGGAGAAATTACTGTTTGTGCATTTACAATATTCATTGATTTTTGCCATTGAAAAACATCGTTATTCATATACCAGAAATGTTTGAAGCTACTGACTGAATGAAAGGAGCTGGCATCTCACTCTCTTTGAATCTTCTTTATCATGCTAGGATTCGCAGGAAAAAGCAAAAAATTTCAGAATTGCACCTTGCAATGCGGAGAAATTACTGTGTGTGCATTTACAATATTCATTGATTTTTGCCATTGAAAAACATCGTTATTCATATACCAGAAATGTTTGAAGCTACTGACTGAATGAAAAGAGCTGGCATCTCACTCTCTTTGAATCTTCTTTATCATGCCAGGATTAGCAGGAAAAAGCAAAAAATTTCAGAATTGCACCTTGCAATGTGGAGATATTACTGTTTGTGCATTTACAATATTCATTGATTTTTGCCATTGAAAAACATGTTATTCATATACCAGAAATGTTTGAAGCTACTGACTGAATGAAAAGAGCTGGCATCTCACTCTCTTTGAATCTTCTTTATCATGCCAGGATTAGCAGGAAAAAGCAAAAAATTTCAGAATTGCACCTTGCAATGTGGAGATATTACTGTTTGTGCATTTACAATATTCATTGATTTTTGCCATTGAAAAACGTCCAGAAATGTTTGAAGCTACTGACTGAATGAAAAGAGCTGGCATCTCACTCTCTTTGAATCTTCTTTATCATGCCAGGATTAGCAGGAAAAAGCAAAAAATTTCAGAATTGCACGTTGCAATGTGGAGATATTACTGTTTGTGCATTTACAATATTCATTGATTTTTGCCATTGAAAAACGTCCAGAAATGTTTGAAGCTACTGACTGAATGAAATGAGCTGGCATCTCACTCTCTTTGAATCTTCTTTATCATGCTAGGATTAGCAGGAAAAAGCAAAAAATTTCAGAATTGCACCTTGCAATGCGGAGAAATTACTGTGTGTGCATTTACAATATTCATTGATTTTTGCCATTGAAAAACATGTTATTCATATACCAGAAATGTTTGAAGCTACTGACTGAATGAAAAGAGCTGGCATCTCACTCTCTTTGAATCTTCTTTATCATGCCAGGATTAGCAGGAAAAAGCAAAAAATTTCAGAATTGCACCTTGCAATGTGGAGATATTACTGTTTGTGCATTTACAATATTCATTGATTTTTGCCATTGAAAAACGTCCAGAAATGTTTGAAGCTACTGACTGAATGAAAGGAGCTGGCATCTCACTCTCTTTGAATCTTCTTTATCATGCTAGGATTAGCAGGAAAAAGCAAAAAATTTCAGAATTGCACCTTGCAATGCAGAGAAATTACTGTTTGTTCATTTACAATATTCATTGATTTTTGCCATTGAAAAACATGTTATTCATATACCAGAAATGTTTGAAGCTACTGACTGAATGAAAAGAGCTGGCATCTCACTCTCTTTGAATCTTCTTTATCATGCCAGGATTAGCAGGAAAAAGCAAAAAATTTCAGAATTGCACCTTGCAATGTGGAGATATTACTGTTTGTGCATTTACAATATTCATTGATTTTTGCCATTGAAAAACGTCCAGAAATGTTTGAAGCTACTGACTGAATGAAAAGAGCTGGCATCTCACTCTCTTTGAATCTTCTTTATCATGCCAGGATTAGCAGGAAAAAGCAAAAAATTTCAGAATTGCACCTTGCAATGCGGAGAAATTACTGTTTGTGCATTTACAATATTCATTGATTTTTGCCATTGAAAAACATCGTTATTCATATACCAGAAATGTTTGAAGCTACTGACTGAATGAAAGGAGCTGGCATCTCACTCTCTTTGAATCTTCTTTATCATGCTAGGATTAGCAGGAAAAAGCAAAAAATTTCAGAATTGCACCTTGCAATGCGGAGAAATTACTGTGTGTGCATTTACAATATTCATTGATTTTTGCCATTGAAAAACATCGTTATTCATATACCAGAAATGTTTGAAGCTACTGACTGAATGAAAGGAGCTGGCATCTCACTCTCTTTGAATCTTCTTTATCATGCTAGGATTAGCAGGAAAAAGCAAAAAATTTCAGAATTGCACCTTGCAATGCGGAGAAATTACTGTGTGTGCATTTACAATATTCATTGATTTTTGCCATTGAAAAACATCGTTATTCATATACCAGAAATGTTTGAAGCTACTGACTGAATGAAAAGAGCTGGCATCTCACTCTCTTTGAATCTTCTTTATCATGCCAGGATTTGCAGGAAAAAGCAAAAAATTTCAGAATTGCACCTTGCAATGTGGAGATATTACTGTTTGTGCATTTACAATATTCATTGATTTTTGCCATTGAAAAACGTCCAGAAATGTTTGAAGCTACTGACTGAATGAAAGGAGCTGGCATCTCACTCTCTTTGAATCTTCTTTATCATGCTAGGATTAGCAGGAAAAAGCAAAAAATTTCAGAATTGCACCTTGCAATGCGGAGAAATTACTGTGTGTGCATTTACAATATTCATTGATTTTTGCCATTGAAAAACATCATGTTATTCATATACCAGAAATGTTTGAAGCTACTGACTGAATGAAAAGAGCTGGCATCTCACTCTCTTTGAATCTTCTTTATCATGCTAGGATTAGCAGGAAAAAGCAAAAAATTTCAGAATTGCACCTTGCAATGCGGAGAAATTACTGTGTGTGCATTTACAATATTCATTGATTTTTGCCATTGAAAAACATCATGTTATTCATATACCAGAAATGTTTGAAGCTACTGACTGAATGAAAGGAGCTGGCATCTCACTCTCTTTGAATCTTCTTTATCATGCTAGGATTAGCAGGAAAAAGCAAAAAATTTCAGAATTGCACCTTGCAATGCGGAGAAATTACTGTTTGTGCATTTACAATATTCATTGATTTTTGCCATTGAAAAACATCATGTTATTCATATACCAGAAATGTTTGAAGCTACTGACTGAATGAAAGGAGCTGGCATCTCACTCTCTTTGAATCTTCTTTATCATGCTAGGATTAGCAGGAAAAAGCAAAAAATTTCAGAATTGCACCTTGCAATGCTGAGAAATTACTGTTTGTGCATTTACAAAATTCATTGATTTTTGCCATTGAAAAACATGTTATTCATATACCAGAAATGTTTGAAGCTACTGACTGAATGAAAAGAGCTGGCATCTCACTCTCTTTGAATCTTCTTTATCATGCCAGGATTAGCAGGAAAAAGCAAAAAATTTCAGAATTGCACCTTGCAATGTGGAGATATTACTGTTTGTGCATTTACAATATTCATTGATTTTTGCCATTGAAAAACGTCCAGAAATGTTTGAAGCTACTGACTGAATGAAAGGAGCTGGCATCTCACTCTCTTTGAATCTTCTTTATCATGCTAGGATTAGCAGGAAAAAGCAAAAAATTTCAGAATTGCACCTTGCAATGCGGAGAAATTACTGTTTGTGCATTTACAATATTCATTGATTTTTGCCATTGAAAAACATGTTATTCATATACCAGAAATGTTTGAAGCTACTGACTGAATGAAAAGAGCTGGCATCTCACTCTCTTTGAATCTTCTTTATCATGCCAGGATTAGCAGGAAAAAGCAAAGAATTTCAGAATTGCACGTTGCAATGTGGAGATATTACTGTTTGTGCATTTACAATATTCATTGATTTTTGCCATTGAAAAACGTCCAGAAATGTTTGAAGCTACTGACTGAATGAAAGGAGCTGGCATCTCACTCTCTTTGAATCTTCTTTATCATGCTAGGATTAGCAGGAAAAAGCAAAAAATTTCAGAATTGCACCTTGCAATGCGGAGAAATTACTGTGTGTGCATTTACAATATTCATTGATTTTTGCCATTGAAAAACATCGTTATTCATATACCAGAAATGTTTGAAGCTACTGACTGAATGAAAAGAGCTGGCATCTCACTCTCTTTGAATCTTCTTTATCATGCCAGGATTAGCAGGAAAAAGCAAAAAATTTCAGAATTGCACCTTGCAATGTGGAGATATTACTGTTTGTGCATTTACAATATTCATTGATTTTTGCCATTGAAAAACATGTTATTCATATACCAGAAATGTTTGAAGCTACTGACTGAATGAAAAGAGCTGGCATCTCACTCTCTTTGAATCTTCTTTATCATGCCAGGATTCGCAGGAAAAAGCAAAAAATTTCAGAATTGCACCTTGCAATGTGGAGATATTACTGTTTGTGCATTTACAATATTCATTGATTTTTGCCATTGAAAAACGTCCAGAAATGTTTGAAGCTACTGACTGAATGAAAGGAGCTGGCATCTCACTCTCTTTGAATCTTCTTTATCATGCTAGGATTAGAAGGAAAAAGCAAAAAATTTCAGAATTGCACCTTGCAATGCGGAGAAATTACTGTGTGTGCATTTACAATATTCATTGATTTTTGCCATTGAAAAACATCGTTATTCATATACCAGAAATGTTTGAAGCTACTGACTGAATGAAAAGAGCTGGCATCTCACTCTCTTTGAATCTTCTTTATCATACCAGGATTAGCAGGAAAAAGCAAAAAATTTCAGAATTGCACCTTGCAATGTGGAGATATTACTGTTTGTGCATTTACAATATTCATTGATTTTTGCCATTGAAAAACGTCCAGAAATGTTTGAAGCTACTGACTGAATGAAAGGAGCTGGCATCTCACTCTCTTTGAATCTTCTTTATCATGCTAGGATTAGCAGGAAAAAGCAAAAAATTTCAGAATTGCACCTTGCAATGCGGAGAAATTACTGTTTGTGCATTTACAATATTCATTGATTTTTGCCATTGAAAAACATGTTATTCATATACCAGAAATGTTTGAAGCTACTGACTGAATGAAAATAGCTGGCATCTCACTCTCTTTGAATCTTCTTTATCATGCCAGGATTAGCAGGAAAAAGCAAAAAATTTCAGAATTGCACCTTGCAATGTGGAGATATTACTGTTTGTGCATTTACAATATTCATTGATTTTTGCCATTGAAAAACGTCCAGAAATGTTTGAAGCTACTGACTGAATGAAAGGAGCTGGCATCTCACTCTCTTTGAATCTTCTTTATCATGCTAGGATTAGCAGGAAAAAGCAAAAAATTTCAGAATTGCACCTTGCAATGTGGAGATATTACTGTTTGTGCATTTACAATATTCATTGATTTTTGCCATTGAAAAACGTCCAGAAATGTTTGAAGCTACTGACTGAATGAAAAGAGCTGGCATCTCCCTCTCTTTGAATCTTCTTTATCATGCCAGGATTAGCAGGAAAAAGCAAAAAATTTCAGAATTGCACCTTGCAATGCAGAGAAATTACTGTTTGTGCATTTACAATATTCATTGATTTTTCCATTGAAAAACATCGTTATTCATATACCAGAAATGTTTGAAGCTACTGACTGAATGAAAGGAGCTGGCATCTCACTCTCTTTGAATCTTCTTTATCATGCTTGGATTAGCAGGAAAAAGCAAAAAATTTGAGAATTGCACCTTGCAATGCGGAGAAATTACTGTGTGTGCATTTACAATATTCATTGATTTTTGCCATTGAAAAACATCGTTATTCATATACCAGAAATGTTTGAAGCTACTGACTGAATGAAAGGAGCTGGCATCTCACTCTCTTTGAATCTTCTTTATCATGCTAGGATTAGCAGGAAAAAGCAAAAAATTTCAGAATTGCACCTTGCAATGCGGAGAAATTACTGTGTGTGCATTTACAATATTCATTGATTTTTGCCATTGAAAAACATCGTTATTCATATACCAGAAATGTTTGAAGCTACTGACTGAATGAAAAGAGCTGGCATCTCACTCTCTTTGAATCTTCTTTATCATGCCAGGATTAGCAGGAAAAAGCAAAAAATTTCAGAATTGCACCTTGCAATGTGGAGATATTACTGTTTGTGCATTTACAATATTCATTGATTTTTGCCATTGAAAAACATCCAGAAATGTTTGAAGCTACTGACTGAATGAAAGGAGCTGGCATCTCACTCTCTTTGAATCTTCTTTATCATGCTAGGATTAGCAGGAAAAAGCAAAAAATTTCAGAATTGCACCTTGCAATGCGGAGAAATTACTGTGTGTGCATTTACAATATTCATTGATTTTTGCCATTGAAAAACATCATGTTATTCATATACCAGAAATGTTTGAAGCTACTGACTGAATGAAAGGAGCTGGCATCTCACTCTCTTTGAATCTTCTTTATCATGCTAGGATTAGCAGGAAAAAGCAAAAAATTTCAGAATTGCACCTTGCAATGCGGAGAAATTACTGTTTGTGCATTTACAATATTCATTGATTTTTGCCATTGAAAAACATCGTTATTCATATACCAGAAATGTTTGAAGCTACTGACTGAATGAAAAGAGCTGGCATCTCACTCTCTTTGAATCTTCTTTATCATGCTAGGATTAGCAGGAAAAAGCAAAAAATTTCAGAATTGCACCTTGCAATGCGGAGAAATTACTGTGTGTGCATTTACAATATTCATTGATTTTTGCCTTTGAAAAACATCATGTTATTCATATACCAGAAATGGTTGAAGCTACTGACTGAATGAAAGGAGCTGGCATCTCACTCTCTTTAAATCTTCTTTATCATGCTAGGATTAGCAGGAAAAAGCAAAAAATTTCAGAATTGCACCTTGCAATGCGGAGAAATTACTGTTTGTGCATTTACAATATTCATTGATTTTTGCCATTGAAAAACATCATGTTATTCATATACCAGAAATGTTTGAAGCTACTGACTGAATGAAAGGAGCTGGCATCTCACTCTCTTTGAATCTTCTTTATCATGCTAGGATTAGCAGGAAAAAGCAAAAAATTTCAGAATTGCACCTTGCAATGCGGAGAAATTACTGTTTGTGCATTTACAATATTCATTGATTTTTGCCATTGAAAAACATGTTATTCATATACCAGAAATGTTTGAAGCTACTGACTGAATGAAAAGAGCTGGCATCTCACTCTCTTTGAATCTTCTTTATCATGCCAGGATTAGCAGGAAAAAGCAAAAAATTTCAGAATTGCACCTTGCAATGTGGAGATATTACTGTTTGTGCATTTACAATATTCATTGATTTTTGCCATTGAAAAACATCCAGAAATGTTTGAAGCTACTGACTGAATGAAAGGAGCTGGCATCTCACTCTCTTTGAATCTTCTTTATCATGCTAGGATTAGCAGGAAAAAGCAAAAAATTTCAGAATTGCACCTTGCAATGCGGAGAAATTACTGTTTGTGCATTTACAATATTCATTGATTTTTGCCATTGAAAAACATGTTATTCATATACCAGAAATGTTTGAAGCTACTGACTGAATGAAAAGAGCTGGCATCTCACTCTCTTTGAATCTTCTTTATCATGCCAGGATTAGCAGGAAAAAGCAAAAAATTTCAGAATTGCACCTTGCAATGTGGAGATATTACTGTTTGTGCATTTACAATATTCATTGATTTTTGCCATTGAAAAACGTCCAGAAATGTTTGAAGCTACTGACTGAATGAAAGGAGCTGGCATCTCACTCTCTTTGAATCTTCTTTATCATGCTAGGATTAGCAGGAAAAAGCAAAATATTTCAGAATTGCACCTTGCAATGCGGAGAAATTACTGTGTGTGCATTTACAATATTCATTGATTTTTGCCATTGAAAAACATGTTATTCATATACCAGAAATGTTTGAAGCTACTGACTGAATGAAAAGAGCTGGCATCTCACTCTCTTTGAATCTTCTTTATCATGCCAGGATTAGCAGGAAAAAGCAAAAAATTTCAGAATTGCACCTTGCAATGTGGAGATATTACTGTTTGTGCATTTACAATATTCATTGATTTTTGCCATTGAAAAACGTCCAGAAATGTTTGAAGCTATTGACTGAATGAAAGGAGCTGGCATCTCACTCTCTTTGAATCTTCTTTATCATGCTAGGATTAGCAGGAAAAAGCAAAAAATTTCAGAATTGCACCTTGCAATGCGGAGAAATTACTGTTTGTGCATTTACAATATTCATTGATTTTTGCCATTGAAAAACGTTATTCATATACCAGAAATGTTTGAAGCTACTGACTGAATGAAAAGAGCTGGCATCTCACTCTCTTTGAATCTTCTTTATCATGCCAGGATTAGCAGGAAAAAGCAAAAAATTTCAGAATTGCACCTTGCAATGTGGAGATATTACTGTTTGTGCATTTACAATATTCATTGATTTTTGCCATTGAAAAACGTCCAGAAATGTTTGAAGCTACTGACTGAATGAAAAGAGCTGGCATCTCACTCTGTTTGAATCTTCTTTATCATGCCAGGATTAGCAGGAAAAAGCAAAAAATTTCAGAATTGCACCTTGCAATGCGGAGAAATTACTGTTTGTGCATTTACAATATTCATTGATTTTTGCCATTGAAAAACATCGTTATTCATATACCAGAAATGTTTGAAGCTACTGACTGAATGAAAGGAGCTGGCATCTCACTCTATTTGAATCTTCTTTATCATGCTAGGATTAGCAGGAAAAAGCAAAAAATTTCAGAATTGCACCTTGCAATGCGGAGAAATTACTGTGTGTGCATTTACAATATTCATTGATTTTTTCCATTGAAAAACATTGTTATTCATATACCAGAAATGTTTGAAGCTACTGACTGAATGAAAAGAGCTGGCATCTCACTCTCTTTGAATCTTCTTTATCATGCCAGGATTAGCAGGAAAAAGCAAAAAATTTCAGAATTGCACCTTGCAATGTGGAGATATTACTGTTTGTGCATTTACAATATTCATTGATTTTTGCCATTGAAAAACGTCCAAAAATGTTTGAAGCTACTGACTGAATGAAAGGAGCTGGCATCTCACTCTCTTTGAATCTTCTTTATCATGCTAGGATTAGCAGGAAAAAGCAAAAAATTTCAGAATTGCACCTTGCAATGCGGAGAAATTACTGTGTGTGCATTTACAATATTCATTGATTTTTGCCATTGAAAAACATCATGTTATTCATATACCAGAAATGTTTGAAGCTACTGACTGAATGAAAAGAGCTGGCATCTCACTCTCTTTGAATCTTCTTTATCATGCTAGGATTAGCAGGAAAAAGCAAAAAATTTCAGAATTGCACCTTGCAATGCGGAGAAATTACTGTTTGTGCATTTACAAAATTCATTGATTTTTGCCATTGAAAAACATCATGTTATTCATATACCAGAAATGTTTGAAGCTACTGACTGAATGAAAGGAGCTGGCATCTCACTCTCTTTGAATCTTCTTTATCATGCCAGGATTAGCAGGAAAAAGCAAAAAATTTCAGAATTGCACCTTGCAATGTGGAGATATTACTGTTTGTGCATTTACAATATTCATTGATTTTTGCCATTGAAAAACGTCCAGAAATGTTTGAAGCTACTGACTGAATGAAAGGAGCTGGCATCTCACTCTCTTTGAATCTTCTTTATCATGCTAGGATTAGCAGGAAAAAGCAAAAAAATTCAGAATTGCACCTTGCAATGCGGAGAAATTACTGTTTGTGCATTTACAATATTCATTGATTTTTGCCATTGAAAAACATGTTATTCATATACCAGAAATGTTTGAAGCTACTGACTGAATGAAAAGAGCTGGCATCTCACTCTCTTTGAATCTTCTTTATCATGCCAGGATTAGCAGGAAAAAGCAAAAAATTTCAGAATTGCACGTTGCAATGTGGAGATATTACTGTTTGTGCATTTACAATATTCATTGATTTTTGCCATTGAAAAACGTCCAGAAATGTTTGAAGCTACTGACTGAATGAAAGGAGCTGGCATCTCACTCTCTTTGAATCTTCTTTATCATGCTAGGATTAGCAGGAAAAAGCAAAAAATTTCAGAATTGCACCTTGCAATGCGGAGAAATTACTATGTGTGCATTTACAATATTCATTGATTTTTGCCATTGAAAAACATCGTTATTCATATACCAGAAATGTTTGAAGCTACTGACTGAATGAAAAGAGCTGGCATCTCACTCTCTTTGAATCTTCTTTATCATGCCAGGATTAGCAGGAAAAAGCAAAAAATTTCAGAATTGCACCTTGCAATGTGGAGATATTACTGTTTGTGCATTTACAATATTCATTGATTTTTGCCATTGAAAAACATGTTATTCATATACCAGAAATGTTTGAAGCTACTGACTGAATGAAAAGAGCTGGCATCTCACTCTCTTTGAATCTTCTTTATCATGCCAGGATTAGCAGGAAAAAGCAAAAAATTTCAGAATTGCACCTTGCAATGTGGAGATATTACTGTTTGTGCATTTACAATATTCATTGATTTTTGCCATTGAAAAACGTCCAGAAATGTTTGAAGCTACTGACTGAATGAAAGGAGCTGGCATCTCACTCTCTTTGAATCTTCTTTATCATGCTAGGATTAGCAGGAAAAAGCAAAAAATTTCAGAATTGCACTTTGCAATGCGGAGAAATTACTGTGTGTGCATTTACAATATTCATTGATTTTTGCCATTGAAAAACATCGTTATTCATATACCAGAAATGTTTGAAGCTACTGACTGAATGAAAAGAGCTGGCATCTCACTCTCTTTGAATCTTCTTTATCATGCCAGGATTAGCAGGAAAAAGCAAAAAATTTCAGAATTGCACCTTGCAATGTGGAGATATTACTGTTTGTGCATTTACAATATTCATTGATTTTTGCCATTGAAAAACGTCCAGAAATGTTTGAAGCTACTGACTGAATGAAAGGAGCTGGCATCTCACTCTCTTTGAATCTTCTTTATCATGCTAGGATTAGCAGGAAAAAGCAAAAAATTTCAGAATTGCACCTTGCAATGCGGAGAAATTACTGTGTGTGCATTTACAATATTCATTGATTTTTGCCATTGAAAAACATCGTTATTCATATACCAGAAATGTTTGAAGCTACTGACTGAATGAAAAGAGCTGGCATCTCACTCTCTTTGAATCTTCTTTATCATGCCAGGATTAGCAGGAAAAAGCAAAAAATTTCAGAATTGCACCTTGCAATGTGGAGATATTACTGTTTGTGCATTTACAATATTCATTGATTTTTGCCATTGAAAAACGTCCAGAAATGTTTGAAGCTACTGACTGAATGAAAGGAGCTGGCATCTCACTCTCTTTGAATCTTCTTTATCATGCTAGGATTAGCAGGAAAAAGCAAAAAATTTCAGAATTGCACCTTGCAATGCGGAGAAATTACTGTGTGTGCATTTACAATATTCATTGATTTTTGCCATTGAAAAACATCGTTATTCATATACCAGAAATGTTTGAAGCTACTGACTGAATGAAAGGAGCTGGCATCTCACTCTCTTTGAATCTTCTTTATCATGCTAGGATTAGCAGGAAAAAGCAAAAAATTTCAGAATTGCACCTTGCAATGCGGAGAAATTACTGTTTGTGCATTTACAATATTCATTGATTTTTGCCATTGAAAAACATCATGTTATTCATATACCAGAAATGTTTGAAGCTACTGACTGAATGAAAAGAGCTGGCATCTCACTCTCTTTGAATCTTCTTTATCATGCCAGGATTAGCAGGAAAAAGCAAAAAATTTCAGAATTGCACCTTGCAATGCGAAGAAATTACTGTGTGTGCATTTACAATATTCATTGATTTTTGCCATTTAAAAACATCATGTTATTCATATACCAGAAATGTTTGAAGCTACTGACTGAATGAAAGGAGCTGGCATCTCACTCTCTTTGAATCTTCTTTATCATGCTAGGATTAGCAGGAAAAAGCAAAAAATTTCAGAATTGCACCTTGCAATGCGGAGAAATTACTGTTTGTGCATTTACAATATTCATTGATTTTTGCCATTGAAAAACATCATGTTATTCATATACCAGAAATGTTTGAAGCTACTGACTGAATGAAAGGAGCTGGCATCTCACTCTCTTTGAATCTTCTTTATCATGCTAGGATTAGCAGGAAAAAGCAAAAAATTTCAGAATTGCACCTTGCAATGCGGAGAAATTACTGTTTGTGCATTTACAATATTCATTGATTTTTGCCATTGAAAAACATGTTATTCATATACCAGAAATGTTTGAAGCTACTGACTGAATGAAAATAGCTGGCATCTCACTCTCTTTGAATCTTCTTTATCATGCCAGGATTAGCAGGAAAAAGCAAAAAATTTCAGAATTGCACCTTGCAATGTGGAGATATTACTGTTTGTGCATTTACAATATTCATTGATTTTTGCCATTGAAAAACGTCCAGAAATGTTTGAAGCTACTGACTGAATGAAAGGAGCTGGCATCTCACTCTCTTTGAATCTTCTTTATCATGCTAGGATTAGCAGGAAAAAGCAAAAAATTTCAGAATTGCACCTTGCAATGCAGAGAAATTACTGTTTGTGCATTTACAATATTCATTGATTTTTGCCATTGAAAAACATGTTATTCATATACCAGAAATGTTTGAAGCTACTGACTGAATGAAAAGAGCTGGCATCTCACTCTCTTTGAATCTTCTTTATCATGCCAGGATTAGCAGGAAAAAGCAAAAAATTTCAGAATTGCACCTTGCAATGCGAAGAAATTACTGTGTGTGCATTTACAATATTCATTGATTTTTGCCATTTAAAAACATCATGTTATTCATATACCAGAAATGTTTGAAGCTACTGACTGAATGAAAGGAGCTGGCATCTCACTCTCTTTGAATCTTCTTTATCATGCTAGGATTAGCAGGAAAAAGCAAAAAATTTCAGAATTGCACCTTGCAATGCGGAGAAATTACTGTTTGTGCATTTACAATATTCATTGATTTTTGCCATTGAAAAACATCATGTTATTCATATACCAGAAATGTTTGAAGCTACTGACTGAATGAAAGGAGCTGGCATCTCACTCTCTTTGAATCTTCTTTATCATGCTAGGATTAGCAGGAAAAAGCAAAAAATTTCAGAATTGCACCTTGCAATGCGGAGAAATTACTGTTTGTGCATTTACAATATTCATTGATTTTTGCCATTGAAAAACATGTTATTCATATACCAGAAATGTTTGAAGCTACTGACTGAATGAAAATAGCTGGCATCTCACTCTCTTTGAATCTTCTTTATCATGCCAGGATTAGCAGGAAAAAGCAAAAAATTTCAGAATTGCACCTTGCAATGTGGAGATATTACTGTTTGTGCATTTACAATATTCATTGATTTTTGCCATTGAAAAACGTCCAGAAATGTTTGAAGCTACTGACTGAATGAAAGGAGCTGGCATCTCACTCTCTTTGAATCTTCTTTATCATGCTAGGATTAGCAGGAAAAAGCAAAAAATTTCAGAATTGCACCTTGCAATGCAGAGAAATTACTGTTTGTGCATTTACAATATTCATTGATTTTTGCCATTGAAAAACATGTTATTCATATACCAGAAATGTTTGAAGCTACTGACTGAATGAAAAGAGCTGGCATCTCACTCTCTTTGAATCTTCTTTATCATGCCAGGATTAGCAGGAAAAAGCAAAAAATTTCAGAATTGCACCTTGCAATGTGGAGATATTACTGTTTGTGCATTTACAATATTCATTGATTTTTGCCATTGAAAAACGTCCAGAAATGTTTGAAGCTACTGACTGAATGAAAGGAGCTGGCATCTCACTCTCTTTGAATCTTCTTTATCATGCTAGGATTAGCAGGAAAAAGCAAAAAATTATAGAATTGCACCTTGCAATGCGGAGAAATTACTGTTTGTGCATTTACAATATTCATTGATTTTTGCCATTGAAAAACATGTTATTCATATACCAGAAATGTTTGAAGCTACTGACTGAATGAAAAGAGCTGGCATCTCACTCTCTTTGAATCTTCTTTATCATGCCAGGATTAGCAGGAAAAAGCAAAAAATTTCAGAATTGCACCTTGCAATGTGGAGATATTACTGTTTGTGCATTTACAATATTCATTGATTTTTGCCATTGAAAAACGTCCAGAAATGTTTGAAGCTACTGACTGAATGAAAAGAGCTGGCATCTCACTCTCTTTGAATCTTCTTTATCATGCCAGGATTAGCAGGAAAAAGCAAAAAATTTCAGAATTGCACCTTGCAATGCAGAGAAATTACTGTTTGTGCATTTACAATATTCATTGATTTTTCCATTGAAAAACATCGTTATTCATATACCAGAAATGTTTGAAGCTACTGACTGAATGAAAGGAGCTGGCATCTCACTCTCTTTGAATCTTCTTTATCATGCTAGGATTAGCAGGAAAAAGCAAAAAATTTCAGAATTGCACCTTGCAATGCGGAGAAATTACTGTGTGTGCATTTACAATATTCATTGATTTTTGCCATTGAAAAACATCGTTATTCATATACCAGAAATGTTTGAAGCTACTGACTGAATGAAAGGAGCTGGCATCTCACTCTCTTTGAATCTTCTTTATCATGGTAGGATTAGCAGGAAAAAGCAAAAAATTTCAGAATTACACCTTGCAATGCGGAGAAATTACTGTGTGTGCATTTACAATATTCATTGATTTTTGCCATTGAAAAACATCGTTATTCATATACCAGAAATGTTTGAAGCTACTGACTGAATGAAAAGAGCTGGCATCTCACTCTCTTTGAATCTTCTTTATCATGCCAGGATTAGCAGGAAAAAACAAAAAATTTCAGAATTGCACCTTGCAATGTGGAGATATTACTGTTTGTGCATTTACAATATTCATTGATTTTTGCCATTGAAAAACGTTCAGAAATGTTTGAAGCTACTGACTGAATGAAAGGAGCTGGCATCTCACTCTCTTTGAATCTTCTTTATCATGCTAGGATTAGCAGGAAAAAGCAAAAAATTTCAGAATTGCACCTTGCAATGCGGAGAAATTACTGTGTGTGCATTTACAATATTCATTGATTTTTGCCATTGAAAAACATCATGTTATTCATATACCAGAAATGTTTGAAGCTACTGACTGAATGAAAGGAGCTGGCATCTCACTCTCTTTGAATCTTCTTTATCATGCTAGGATTAGCAGGAAAAAGCAAAAAATTTCAGAATTGCACCTTGCAATGCGGAGAAATTACTGTTTGTGCATTTACAATATTCATTGATTTTTGCCATTGAAAAACATCGTTATTCATATACCAGAAATGTTTGAAGCTACTGACTGAAAAGAGCTGGCATCTCACTCTCTTTGAATCTTCTTTATCATGCTAGGATTAGCAGGAAAAAGCAAAAAATTTCAGAATTGCACCTTGCAATGCGGAGAAATTACTGTGTGTGCATTTACAATATTCATTGATTTTTGCCATTGAAAAACATCATGTTATTCATATACCAGAAATGTTTGAAGCTACTGACTGAATGAAAGGAGCTGGCATCTCACTCTCTTTGAATCTTCTTTATCATGCTAGGATTAGCAGGAAAAAGCAAAAAATTTCAGAATTGCACCTTGCAATGCGGAGAAATTACTGTTTGTGCATTTACAATATTCATTGATTTTTGCCATTGAAAAACATCATGTTATTCATATACCAGAAATGTTTGAAGCTACTGACTGAATGAAAGGAGCTGGCATCTCACTCTCTTTGAATCTTCTTTATCATGCTAGGATTAGCAGGAAAAAGCAAAAAATTTCAGAATTGCACCTTGCAATGCGGAGAAATTACTGTTTGTGCATTTACAATATTCATTGATTTTTGCCATTGAAAAACATGTTATTCATATACCAGAAATGTTTGAAGCTACTGACTGAATGAAAAGAGCTGGCATCTCACTCTCTTTGAATCTTCTTTATCATGCCAGGATTAGCAGGAAAAAGCAAAAAATTTCAGAATTGCACCTTGCAATGAGGAGATATTACTGTTTGTGCATTTACAATATTCATTGATTTTTGCCATTGAAAAACGTCCAGAAATGTATGAAGCTACTGACTGAATGAAAGGAGCTGGCATCTCACTCTCTTTGAATCTTCTTTATCATGCTAGGATTAGCAGGAAAAAGCAAAAAATTTCAGAATTGCACCTTGCAATGCGGAGAAATTACTGTTTGTGCATTTACAATATTCATTGATTTTTGCCAATGAAAAACATGTTATTCATATACCAGAAATGTTTGAAGCTACTGACTGAATGAAAAGAGCTGGCATCTCACTTTCTTTGAATCTTCTTTATCATGCCAGGATTAGCAGGAAAAAGCAAAAAATTTCAGAATTGCACGTTGCAATGTGGAGATATTACTGTTTGTGCATTTACAATATTCATTGATTTTTGCCATTGAAAAACGTCCAGAAATGTTTGAAGCTACTGACTGAATGAAAGGAGCTGGCATCTCACTCTCTTTGAATCTTCTTTATCATGCTAGGATTAGCAGGAAAAAGCAAAAAATTTCAGAATTGCACCTTGCAATGCGGAGAAATTACTGTGTGTGCATTTACAATATTCATTGATTTTTGCCATTGAAAAACATGTTATTCATATACCAGAAATGTTTGAAGCTACTGACTGAATGAAAAGAGCTGGCATCTCACTCTCTTTGAATCTTCTTTATCATGCCAGGATTAGCAGGAAAAAGCAAAAAATTTCATAATTGCACCTTGCAATGTGGTGATATTACTGTTTGTGCATTTACAATATTCATTGATTTTTGCCATTGAAAAACGTCCAGAAATGTTTGAAGCTACTGACTGAATGAAAGGAGCTGGCATCTCACTCTCTTTGAATCTTCTTTATCATGCTAGGATTAGCAGGAAAAAGCAAAAAATTTCAGAATTGCACCTTGCAATGCGGAGAAATTACTGTTTGTGCATTTACAATATTCATTGATTTTTGCCATTGAAAAACATGTTATTCATATACCAGAAATGTTTGAAGCTACTGACTGAATGAAAAGAGCTGGCATCTCACTCTCTTTGAATCTTCTTTATCATGCCAGGATTAGCAGGAAAAAGCAAAAAATTTCAGAATTGCACCTTGCAATGTGGAGATATTACTGTTTGTGCATTTACAATATTCATTGATTTTTGCCATTGAAAAACGTCCAGAAATGTTTGAAGCTACTGACTGAATGAAAAGAGCTGGCATCTCACTCTCTTTGAATCTTCTTTATCATGCCAGGATTAGCAGGAAAAAGCAAAAAATTTCAGAATTGCACCTTGCAATGCGGAGAAATTACTGTTTGTGCATTTACAATATTCATTGATTTTTGCCATTGAGAAACATCGTTATTCATATACCAGAAATGTTTGAAGCTACTGACTGAATGAAAGGAGCTGGCATCTCACTCTATTTGAATCTTCTTTATCATGCTAGGATTAGCAGGAAAAAGCAAAAAATTTCAGAATTGCACCTTGCAATGCGGAGAAATTACTGTGTGTGCATTTACAATATTCATTGATTTTTGCCATTGAAAAACATCGTTATTCATAAACCAGAAATGTTTGAAGCTACTGACTGAATGAAAGGAGCTGGCATCTCACTCTCTTTGAATCTTCTTTATCATGCTAGGATTAGCAGGAAAAAGCAAAAAATTTCAGAATTGCACCTTGCAATGCGGAGAAATTACTGTGTGTGCATTTACAATATTCATTGATTTTTGCCATTGAAAAACATCGTTATTCATATACCAGAAATGTTTGAAGCTACTGACTGAATGAAAAGAGCTGGCATCTCACTCTCTTTGAATCTTCTTTATCATGCCAGGATTAGCAGGAAAAAGCAAAAAATTTCAGAATTGCACCTTGCAATGTGGAGATATTACTGTTTGTGCATTTACAATATTCATTGATTTTTGCCATTGAAAAACGTCCAGAAATGTTTGAAGCTACTGACTGAATGAAAGGAGCTGGCATCTCACTCTCTTTGAATCTTCTTTATCATGCTAGGATTAGCAGGAAAAAGCAAAAAATTTCAGAATTGCACCTTGCAATGCGGAGAAATTACGGTGTGTGCATTTACAATATTCATTGATTTTTGCCATTGAAAAACATGTTATTCATATACCAGAAATGTTTGAAGCTACTGACTGAATGAAAAGAGCTGGCATCTCACTCTCTTTGAATCTTCTTTATCATGCCAGGATTAGCAGGAAAAAGCAAAAAATTTCAGAATTGCACCTTGCAATGTGGTGATATTACTGTTTGTGCATTTACAATATTCATTGATTTTTGCCATTGAAAAACGTCCAGAAATGTTTGAAGCTACTGACTGAATGAAAGGAGCTGGCATCTCACTCTCTTTGAATCTTCATTATCATGCTAGGATTAGCAGGAAAAAGCAAAAAATTTCAGAATTGCACCTTGCAATGCGGAGAAATTACTGTTTGTGCATTTACAATATTCATTGATTTTTGCCATTGAAAAACATGTTATTCATATACCAGAAATGTTTGAAGCTACTGACTGAATGAAAAGAGCTGGCATCTCACTCTCTTTGAATCTTCTTTATCATGCCAGGATTAGCAGGAAAAAGCAAAAAATTTCAGAATTGCACCTTGCAATGTGGAGATATTACTGTTTGTGCATTTACAATATTCATTGATTTTTGCCATTGAAAAACGTCCAGAAATGTTTGAAGCTACTGACTGAATGAAAAGAGCTGGCATCTCACTCTCTTTGAATCTTCTTTATCATGCCAGGATTAGCAGGAAAAAGCAAAAAATTTCAGAATTGCACCTTGCAATGCGGAGAAATTACTGTTTGTGCATTTACAATATTCATTGATTTTTGCCATTGAAAAACATCGTTATTCATATACCAGAAATGTTTGAAGCTACTGACTGAATGAAAGGAGCTGGCATCTCACTCTATTTGAATCTTCTTTATCATGCTAGGATTAGCAGGAAAAAGCAAAAAATTTCAGAATTGCACCTTGCAATGCGGAGAAATTACTGTGTGTGCATTTACAATATTCATTGATTTTTGCCATTGAAAAACATCGTTATTCATATACCAGAAATGTTTGAAGCTACTGACTGAATGAAAGGAGCTGGCATCTCACTCTCTTTGAATCTTCTTTATCATGCTAGGATTAGCAGGAAAAAGCAAAAAATTTCAGAATTGCACCTTGCAATGCGGAGAAATTACTGTGTGTGCATTTACAATATTCATTGATTTTTGCCATTGAAAAACATCGTTATTCATATACCAGAAATGTTTGAAGCTACTGACTGAATGAAAAGAGCTGGCATCTCACTCTCTTTGAATCTTCTTTATCATGCCAGGATTAGCAGGAAAAAGCAAAAAATTTCAGAATTGCACCTTGCAATGTGGAGATATTACTGTTTGTGCATTTACAATATTCATTGATTTTTGCCATTGAAAAACGTCCAGAAATGTTTGAAGCTACTGACTGAATGAAAGGAGCTGGCATCTCACTCTCTTTGAATCTTCTTTATCATGCTAGGATTAGCAGGAAAAAGCAAAAAATTTCAGAATTGCACCTTGCAATGCGGAGAAATTACTGTGTGTGCATTTACAATATTCATTGATTTTTGCCATTGAAAAACATCATGTTATTCATATACTAGAAATGTTTGAAGCTACTGACTGAATGAAAAGAGCTGGCATCTCACTCTCTATGAATCTTCTTTATCATGCTAGGATTAGCAGGAAAAAGCAAAAAATTTCAGAATTGCACCTTGCAATGCGGAGAAATTACTGTGTGTGCATTTACAATATTCATTGATTTTTGCCATTGAAAAACATCATTTTATTCATATACCAGAAATGTTTGAAGCTACTGACTGAATGAAAGGAGTTGGCATCTCACTCTCTTTGAATCTTCTTTATCATGCTAGGATTAGCAGGAAAAAGCAAAAAATTTCAGAATTGCACCTTGCAATGCGGAGAAATTACTGTTTGTGCATTTACAATATTCATTGATTTTTGCCATTGAAAAACATCATGTTATTCATATACCAGAAATGTTTGAAGCTACTGACTGAATGAAAGGAGCTGGCATCTCACTCTCTTTGAATCTTCTTTATCATGCTAGGATTAGCAGGAAAAAGCAAAAAATTTCAGAATTGCACCTTGCAATGCTGAGAAATTACTGTTTGTGCATTTACATTATTCATTGATTTTTGCCATTGAAAAACATGTTATTCATATACCAGAAATGTTTGAAGCTACTGACTGAATGAAACGAGCTGGCATCTCACTCTCTTTGAATCTTCTTTATCATGCCAGGATTAGCAGGAAAAAGCAAAAAATTTCAGAATTGCACCTTGCAATGTGGAGATATTACTGTTTGTGCATTTACAATATTCATTGATTTTTGCCATTGAAAAACGTCCAGAAATGTTTGAAGCTACTGACTGAATGAAAGGAGCTGGCATCTCACTCTCTTTGAATCTTCTTTATCATGCTAGGATTAGCAGGAAAAAGCAAAAAATTTCAGAATTGCACCTTGCAATGCGGAGAAATTACTGTTTGTGCATTTACAATATTCATTGATTTTTGCCATTGAAAAACATGTTATTCATATACCAGAAATGTTTGAAGCTACTGACTGAATGAAAAGAGCTGGCATCTCACTCTCTTTGAATCTTCTTTATCATGCCAGGATTAGCAGGAAAAAGCAAAAAATTTCAGAATTGCACGTTGCAATGTGGAGATATTACTGTTTGTGCATTTACAATATTCATTGATTTTTGCCATTGAAAAACGTCCAGAAATGTTTGAAGCTACTGACTGAATGAAAGGAGCTGGCATCTCACTCTCTTTGAATCTTCTTTATCATGCTAGGATTGGCAGGAAAAAGCAAAAAATTTCAGAATTGCACCTTGCAATGCGGAGAAATTACTGTGTGTGCATTTACAATATTCATTGATTTTTGCCATTGAAAAACATCGTTATTCATATACCAGAAATGTTTGAAGCTACTGACTGAATGAAAAGAGCTGGCATCTCATTCTCTTTGAATCTTCTTTATCATGCCAGGATTAGCAGGAAAAAGCAAAAAATTTCAGAATTGCACCTTGCAATGTGGAGATATTACTGTTTGTGCATTTACAATATTCATTGATTTTTGCCATTGAAAAACATGTTATTCATATACCAGAAATGTTTGAAGCTACTGACTGAATGAAAAGAGCTGGCATCTCACTCTCTTTGAATCTTCTTTATCATGCCAGGATTAGCAGGAAAAAGCAAAAAATTTCAGAATTGCACCTTGCAATGTGGAGATATTACTGTTTGTGCATTTACAATATTCATTGATTTTTGCCATTGAAAAACGTCCAGAAATGTTTGAAGCTACTGACTGAATGAAAGGAGCTGGCATCTCACTCTCTTTGAATCTTCTTTATCATGCTAGGATTAGCAGGAAAAAGCAAAAAATTTCAGAATTGCACCTTGCAATGCGGAGAAATTACTGTGTGTGCATTTACAATATTCATTGATTTTTGCCATTGAAAAACATCGTTATTCATATACCAGAAATGTTTGAAGCTACTGACTGAATGAAAAGAGCTGGCATCTCACTCTCTTTGAATCTTCTTTATCATGCCAGGATTAGCAGGAAAAAGCAAAAAATTTCAGTATTGCACCTTGCAATGTGGAGATATTACTGTTTGTGCATTTACAATATTCATTGATTTTTGCCATTGAAAAACGTCCAGAAATGTTTGAAGCTACTGACTGAATGAAAGGAGCTGGCATCTCACTCTCTTTGAATCTTCTTTATCATGCTAGGATTAGCAGGAAAAAGCAAAAAATTTCAGAATTGCACCTTGCAATGCGGAGAAATTACTGTTTGTGCATTTACAATATTCATTGATTTTTGCCATTGAAAAACATGTTATTCATATACCAGAAATGTTTGAAGCTACTGACTGAATGAAAAGAGCTGGCATCTCACTCTCTTTGAATCTTCTTTATCATGCCAGGATTAGCAGGAAAAAGCAAAAAATTTCAGAATTGCACCTTGCAATGTGGAGATATTACTGTTTGTGCATTTACAATATTCATTGATTTTTGCCATTGAAAAACGTCCAGAAATGTTTGAAGCTACTGACTGAATGAAAGGAGCTGGCATCTCACTCTCTTTGAATCTTCTTTATCATGCTAGGATTAGCAGGAAAAAGCAAAAAATTTCAGAATTGCACCTTGCAATGCGGAGAAATTACTGTTTGTGCATTTACAATATTCATTGATTTTTGCCATTGAAAAACATGTTATTCATATACCAGAAATGTTTGAAGCTACTGACTGAATGAAAAGAGCTGGCATCTCACTCTCTTTGAATCTTCTTTATCATGCCAGGATTAGCAGGAAAAAGCAAAAAATTTCAGAATTGCACCTTGCAATGTGGAGATATTACTGTTTGTGCATTTACAATATTCATTGATTTTTGCCATTGAAAAACGTCCAGAAATGTTTGAAGCTACTGACTGAATGAAAAGAGCTGGCATCTCACTCTCTTTGAATCTTCTTTATCATGCCAGGATTAGCAGGAAAAAGCAAAAAATTTCAGAATTGCACCTTGCAATGCAGAGAAATTACTGTTTGTGCATTTACAATATTCATTGATTTTTCCATTGAAAAACATCGTTATTCATATACCAGAAATGTTTGAAGCTACTGACTGAATGAAAGGAGCTGGCATCTCACTCTCTTTGAATCTTCTTTATCATGCTAGGATTAGCAGGAAAAAGCAAAAAATTTCAGAATTGCACGTTGCAATGTGGAGATATTACTGTTTGTGCATTTACAATATTCATTGATTTTTGCCATTGAAAAACGTCCAGAAATGTTTGAAGCTACTGACTGAATGAAAGGAGCTGGCATCTCACTCTCTTTGAATCTTCTTTATCATGCTAGGATTGGCAGGAAAAAGCAAAAAATTTCAGAATTGCACCTTGCAATGCGGAGAAATTACTGTGTGTGCATTTACAATATTCATTGATTTTTGCCATTGAAAAACATCGTTATTCATATACCAGAAATGTTTGAAGCTACTGACTGAATGAAAAGAGCTGGCATCTCATTCTCTTTGAATCTTCTTTATCATGCCAGGATTAGCAGGAAAAAGCAAAAAATTTCAGAATTGCACCTTGCAATGTGGAGATATTACTGTTTGTGCATTTACAATATTCATTGATTTTTGCCATTGAAAAACATGTTATTCATATACCAGAAATGTTTGAAGCTACTGACTGAATGAAAAGAGCTGGCATCTCACTCTCTTTGAATCTTCTTTATCATGCCAGGATTAGCAGGAAAAAGCAAAAAATTTCAGAATTGCACCTTGCAATGTGGAGATATTACTGTTTGTGCATTTACAATATTCATTGATTTTTGCCATTGAAAAACGTCCAGAAATGTTTGAAGCTACTGACTGAATGAAAGGAGCTGGCATCTCACTCTCTTTGAATCTTCTTTATCATGCTAGGATTAGCAGGAAAAAGCAAAAAATTTCAGAATTGCACCTTGCAATGCGGAGAAATTACTGTGTGTGCATTTACAATATTCATTGATTTTTGCCATTGAAAAACATCGTTATTCATATACCAGAAATGTTTGAAGCTACTGACTGAATGAAAAGAGCTGGCATCTCACTCTCTTTGAATCTTCTTTATCATGCCAGGATTAGCAGGAAAAAGCAAAAAATTTCAGTATTGCACCTTGCAATGTGGAGATATTACTGTTTGTGCATTTACAATATTCATTGATTTTTGCCATTGAAAAACGTCCAGAAATGTTTGAAGCTACTGACTGAATGAAAGGAGCTGGCATCTCACTCTCTTTGAATCTTCTTTATCATGCTAGGATTAGCAGGAAAAAGCAAAAAATTTCAGAATTGCACCTTGCAATGCGGAGAAATTACTGTTTGTGCATTTACAATATTCATTGATTTTTGCCATTGAAAAACATGTTATTCATATACCAGAAATGTTTGAAGCTACTGACTGAATGAAAAGAGCTGGCATCTCACTCTCTTTGAATCTTCTTTATCATGCCAGGATTAGCAGGAAAAAGCAAAAAATTTCAGAATTGCACCTTGCAATGTGGAGATATTACTGTTTGTGCATTTACAATATTCATTGATTTTTGCCATTGAAAAACGTCCAGAAATGTTTGAAGCTACTGACTGAATGAAAGGAGCTGGCATCTCACTCTCTTTGAATCTTCTTTATCATGCTAGGATTAGCAGGAAAAAGCAAAAAATTTCAGAATTGCACCTTGCAATGCGGAGAAATTACTGTTTGTGCATTTACAATATTCATTGATTTTTGCCATTGAAAAACATGTTATTCATATACCAGAAATGTTTGAAGCTACTGACTGAATGAAAAGAGCTGGCATCTCACTCTCTTTGAATCTTCTTTATCATGCCAGGATTAGCAGGAAAAAGCAAAAAATTTCAGAATTGCACCTTGCAATGTGGAGATATTACTGTTTGTGCATTTACAATATTCATTGATTTTTGCCATTGAAAAACGTCCAGAAATGTTTGAAGCTACTGACTGAATGAAAAGAGCTGGCATCTCACTCTCTTTGAATCTTCTTTATCATGCCAGGATTAGCAGGAAAAAGCAAAAAATTTCAGAATTGCACCTTGCAATGCAGAGAAATTACTGTTTGTGCATTTACAATATTCATTGATTTTTCCATTGAAAAACATCGTTATTCATATACCAGAAATGTTTGAAGCTACTGACTGAATGAAAGGAGCTGGCATCTCACTCTCTTTGAATCTTCTTTATCATGCTAGGATTAGCAGGAAAAAGCAAAAAATTTCAGAATTGCACCTTGCAATGCGGAGAAATTACTGTGTGTGCATTTACAATATTCATTGATTTTTGCCATTGAAAAACATCGTTATTCATATACCAGAAATGTTTGAAGCTACTGACTGAATGAAAGGAGCTGGCATCTCACTCTCTTTGAATCTTCTTTATCATGCTAGGTTTAGCAGGAAAAAGCAAAAAATTTCAGAATTGCACCTTGCAATGCGGAGAAATTACTGTTTGTGCATTTACAATATTCATTGATTTTTGCCATTGAAAAACATGTTATTCATATACCAGAAATGTTTGAAGCTACTGACTGAATGAAAAGAGCTGGCATCTCACTCTCTTTGAATCTTCTTTATCATGCCAGGATTAGCAGGAAAAAGCAAAAAATTTCAGAATTGCACCTTGCAATGTGGAGATATTACTGTTTGTGCATTTACAATATTCATTGATTTTTGCCATTGAAAAACGTCCAGAAATGTTTGAAGCTACTGACTGAATGAAAGGAGCTGGCATCTCACTCTCTTTGAATCTTCTTTATCATGCTAGGATTAGCAGGAAAAAGCAAAAAATTTCAGAATTGCACCTTGCAATGCGGAGAAATTACTGTTTGTGCATTTACAATATTCATTGATTTTTGCCATTGAAAAACATGTTATTCATATACCAGAAATGTTTGAAGCTACTGACTGAATGAAAAGAGCTGGCATCTCACTCTCTTTGAATCTTCTTTATCATGCCAGGATTAGCAGGAAAAAGCAAAAAAATTCAGAATTGCACCTTGCAATGTGGAGATATTACTGTTTGTGCATTTACAATATTCATTGATTTTTGCCATTGAAAAACGTCCAGAAATGTTTGAAGCTACTGACTGAATGAAAAGAGCTGGCATCTCACTCTCTTTGAATCTTCTTTATCATGCCAGGATTAGCAGGAAAAAGCAAAAAATTTCAGAATTGCACCTTGCAATGCAGAGAAATTACTGTTTGTGCATTTACAATATTCATTGATTTTTCCATTGAAAAACATCGTTATTCATATACCAGAAATGTTTGAAGCTACTGACTGAATGAAAGGAGCTGGCATCTCACTCTCTTTGAATCTTCTTTATCATGCTAGGATTAGCAGGAAAAAGCAAAAAATTTCAGAATTGCACCTTGCAATGCGGAGAAATTACTGTGTGTGCATTTACAATATTCATTGATTTTTGCCATTGAAAAACATCGTTATTCATATACCAGAAATGTTTGAAGCTACTGACTGAATGAAAGGAGCTGGCATCTCACTCTCTTTGAATCTTCTTTATCATGCTAGGATTAGCAGGAAAAAGCAAAAAATTTCAGAATTGCACCTTGCAATGCGGAGAAATTACTGTGTGTGCATTTACAATATTCATTGATTTTTGCCATTGAAAAACATCGTTATTCATATACCAGAAATGTTTGAAGCTACTGACTGAATGAAAGGAGCTGGCATCTCACTCTCTTTGAATCTTCTTTATCATGCTAGGATTAGCAGGAAAAAGCAAAAAATTTCAGAATTGCACCTTGCAATGCGGAGAAATTACTGTTTGTGCATTTACAATATTCATTGATTTTTGCCATTGAAAAACATGTTATTCATATACCAGAAATGTTTGAAGCTACTGACTGAATGAAAAGAGCTGGCATCTCACTCTCTTTGAATCTTCTTTATCATGCCAGGATTAGCAGGAAAAAGCAAAAAATTTCAGAATTGCACCTTGCAATGTGGAGATATTACTGTTTGTGCATTTACAATATTCATTGATTTTTGCCATTGAAAAACGTCCAGAAATGTTTGAAGCTACTGACTGAATGAAAGGAGCTGGCATCTCACTCTCTTTGAATCTTCTTTATCATGCTAGGATTAGCAGGAAAAAGCAAAAAATTTCAGAATTGCACCTTGCAATGCGGAGAAATTACTGTTTGTGCATTTACAATATTCATTGATTTTTGCCATTGAAAAACATGTTATTCATATACCAGAAATGTTTGAAGCTACTGACTGAATGAAAAGAGCTGGCATCTCACTCTCTTTGAATCTTCTTTATCATGCCAGGATTAGCAGGAAAAAGCAAAAAATTTCAGAATTGCACCTTGCAATGTGGAGATATTACTGTTTGTGCATTTACAATATTCATTGATTTTTGCCATTGAAAAACGTCCAGAAATGTTTGAAGCTACTGACTGAATGAAAAGAGCTGGCATCTCACTCTCTTTGAATCTTCTTTATCATGCCAGGATTAGCAGGAAAAAGCAAAAAATTTCAGAATTGCACCTTGCAATGCAGAGAAATTACTGTTTGTGCATTTACAATATTCATTGATTTTTCCATTGAAAAACATCGTTATTCGTATACCAGAAATGTTTGAAGCTACTGACTGAATGAAAGGAGCTGGCATCTCACTCTCTTTGAATCTTCTTTATCATGCTAGGATTAGCAGGAAAAAGCAAAAAATTTCAGAATTGCACCTTGCAATGCGGAGAAATTACTGTGTGTGCATTTACAATATTCATTGATTTTTGCCATTGAAAAACATCGTTATTCATATACCAGAAATGTTTGAAGCTACTGACTGAATGAAAGGAGCTGGCATCTCACTCTCTTTGAATCTTCTTTATCATGCTAGGATTAGCAGGAAAAAGCAAAAAATTTCAGAATTGCACCTTGCAATGCGGAGAAATTACTGTGTGTGCATTTACAATATTCATTGATTTTTGCCATTGAAAAACATCGTTATTCATATACCAGAAATGTTTGAAGCTACTGACTGAATGAAAAGAGCTGGCATCTCACTCTCTTTGAATCTTCTTTATCATGCCAGGATTAGCAGGAAAAAGCAAAAAATTTCAGAATTGCACCTTGCAATGTGGAGATATTACTGTTTGTGCATTTACAATATTCATTGATTTTTGCCATTGAAAAACGTCCAGAAATGTTTGAAGCTACTGACTGAATGAAAGGAGCTGGCATCTCACTCTCTTTGAATCTTCTTTATCATGCTAGGATTAGCAGGAAAAAGCAAAAAATTTCAGAATTGCACCTTGCAATGCGGAGAAATTACTGTGTGTGCATTTACAATATTCATTGATTTTTGCCATTGAAAAACATCATGTTATTCATATACCAGAAATGTTTGTAGCTACTGACTGAATGAAAGGAGCTGGCATCTCACTCTCTTTGAATCTTCTTTATCATGCTAGGATTAGCAGGAAAAAGCAAAAAATTTCAGAATTGCACCTTGCAATGCGGAGAAATTACTGTTTGTGCATTTACAATATTCATTGATTTTTGCCATTGAAAAACATCGTTATTCATATACCAGAAATGTTTGAAGCTACTGACTGAATGAAAAGAGCTGGCATCTCACTCTCTTTGAATCTTCTTTATCATGCCAGGATTAGCAGGAAAAAGCAAAAAATTTCAGAATTGCACCTTGCAATGTGGAGATATTACTGTTTGTGCATTTACAATATTCATTGATTTTTGCCATTGAAAAACGTCCAGAAATGTTTGAAGCTACTGACTGAATGAAAGGAGCTGGCATCTCACTCTCTTTGAATCTTCTTTATCATGCTAGGATTAGCAGGAAAAAGCAAAAAATTTCAGAATTGCACCTTGCAATGCGGATAAATTACTTTGTGTGCATTTACAATATTCATTGATTTTTGCCATTGAAAAACATCATGTTATTCATATACCAGAAATGTTTGAAGCTACTGACTGAATGAAAGGAGCTGGCATCTCACTCTCTTTGAATCTTCTTTATCATGCTAGGATTAGCAGGAAAAAGCAAAAAATTTCAGAATTGCACCTTGCAATGCGGAGAAATTACTGTTTGTGCATTTACAATATTCATTGATTTTTGCCATTGAAAAACATCATGTTATTCATATACCAGAAATGTTTGAAGCTACTGACTGAATGAAAGGAGCTGGCATCTCACTCTCTTTGAATCTTCTTTATCATGCTAGGATTAGCAGGAAAAAGCAAAAAATTTCAGAATTGCACCTTGCAATGCGGAGAAATTACTGTTTGTGCATTTACAATATTCATTGATTTTTGCCATTGAAAAACATGTTATTCATATACCAGAAATGTTTGAAGCTACTGACTGAATGAAAAGAGCTGGCATCTCACTCTCTTTGAATCTTCTTTATCATGCCAGGATTAGCAGGAAAAAGCAAAAAATTTCAGAATTGCACCTTGCAATGTGGAGATATTACTGTTTGTGCATTTACAATATTCATTGATTTTTGCCATTGAAAAACGTCCAGAAATGTTTGAAGCTACTGACTGAATGAAAGGAGCTGGCATCTCACTCTCTTTGAATCTTCTTTATCATGCTAGGATTAGCAGGAAAAAGCAAAAAATTTCAGAATTGCACCTTGCAATGCGGAGAAATTACTGTTTGTGCATTTACAATATTCATTGATTTTTGCCATTGAAAAACATGTTATTCATATACCAGAAATGTTTGAAGCTACTGACTGAATGAAAAGAGCTGGCATCTCACTCTCTTTGAATCTTCTTTATCATGCCAGGATTAGCAGGAAAAAGCAAAAAATTTCAGAATTGCACGTTGCAATGTGGAGATATTACTGTTTGTGCATTTACAATATTCATTGATTTTTGCCATTGAAAAACGTCCAGAAATGTTTGAAGCTACTGACTGAATGAAAGGAGCTGGCATCTCACTCTCTTTGAATCTTCTTTATCATGCTAGGATTAGCAGGAAAAAGCAAAAAATTTCAGAATTGCACCTTGCAATGCGGAGAAATTACTGTGTGTGCATTTACAATATTCATTGATTTTTGCCATTGAAAAACATGTTATTCATATACCAGAAATGTTTGAAGCTACTGACTGAATGAAAAGAGCTGGCATCTCACTCTCTTTGAATCTTCTTTATCATGCCAGGATTAGCAGGAAAAAGCAAAAAATTTCAGAATTGCACCTTGCAATGTGGAGATATTACTGTTTGTGCATTTACAATATTCATTGATTTTTGCCATTGAAAAATGTCCAGAAATGTTTGAAGCTACTGACTGAATGAAAGGAGCTGGCATCTCACTCTCTTTGAATCTTCTTTATCATGCTAGGATTAGCAGGAAAAAGCAAAAAATTTCAGAATTGCACCTTGCAATGCGGAGAAATTACTGTTTGTGCATTTACAATATTCATTGATTTTTGCCATTGAAAAACATGTTATTCATATACCAGAAATGTTTGAAGCTACTGACTGAATGAAAAGAGCTGGCATCTCACTCTCTTTGAATCTTCTTTATCATGCCAGGATTAGCAGGAAAAAGCAAAAAATTTCAGAATTGCACCTTGCAATGTGGAGATATTACTGTTTGTGCATTTACAATATTCATTGATTTTTGCCATTGAAAAACGTCCAGAAATGTTTGAAGCTACTGACTGAATGAAAAGAGCTGGCATCTCACTCTCTTTGAATCTTCTTTATCATGCCAGGATTAGCAGGAAAAAGCAAAAAATTTCAGAATTGCACCTTGCAATGCGGAGAAATTACTGTTTGTTCATTTACAATATTCATTGATTTTTGCCATTGAAAAACATCGTTATTCATATACCAGAAATGTTTGAAGCTACTGACTGAATGAAAGAAGCTGGCATCTCACTCTATTTGAATCTTCTTTATCATGCTAGGATTAGCAGGAAAAAGCAAAAAATTTCAGAATTGCACATTGCAATGCGGAGAAATTACTGTGTGTGCATTTACAATATTCATTGATTTTTGCCATTGAAAAACATCGTTATTCATATACCAGAAATGTTTGAAGCTACTGACTGAATGAAAGGAGCTGGCATCTCACTCTCTTTGAATCTTCTTTATCATGCTAGGATTAGCAGGAAAAAGCAAAAAATTTCAGAATTGCACCTTGCAATGCGGAGAAATTACTGTGTGTGCATTTACAATATTCATTGATTTTTGCCATTGAAAAACATCGTTATTCATATACCAGAAATGTTTGAAGCTACTGACTGAATGAAAAGAGCTGGCATCTCACTCTCTTTGAATCTTCTTTATCATGCCAGGATTAGCAGGAAAAAGCAAAAAATTTCAGAATTGCACCTTGCAATGTGGAGATATTACTGTTTGTGCATTTACAATATTCATTGATTTTTGCCATTGAAAAACGTCCAGAAATGTTTGAAGCTACTGACTGAATGAAAGGAGCTGGCATCTCACTCTCTTTGAATCTTCTTTATCATGCTAGGATTAGCAGGAAAAAGCAAAAAATTTCAGAATTGCACCTTGCAATGCGGAGAAATTACTGTGTGTGCATTTACAATATTCATTGATTTTTGCCATTGAAAAACATCATGTTATTCATATACCAGAAATGTTTGAAGCTACTGACTGAATGAAAAGAGCTGGCATCTCACTCTCTTTGAATCTTCTTTATCATGCTAGGATTAGCAGGAAAAAGCAAAAAATTTCAGAATTGCACCTTGCAATGCGGAGAAATTACTGTGTGTGCATTTACAATATTCATTGATTTTTGCCATTGAAAAACATCATGTTATTCATATACCAGAAATGTTTGAAGCTACTGACTGAATGAAAGGAGCTGGCATCTCACTCTCTTTGAATCTTCTTTATCATGCTAGGATTAGCAGGAAAAAGCAAAAAATTTCAGAATTGCACCTTGCAATGCTGAGAAATTACTGTTTGTGCATTTACAATATTCATTGATTTTTGCCATTGAAAAACATGTTATTCATATACCAGAAATGTTTGAAGCTACTGACTGAATGAAAAGAGCTGGCATCTCACTCTCTTTGAATCTTCTTTATCATGCCAGGATTAGCAGGAAAAAGCAAAAAATTTCAGAATTGCACGTTGCAATGTGGAGATATTACTGTTTGTGCATTTACAATATTCATTGATTTTTGCCATTGAAAAACGTCCAGAAATGTTTGAAGCTACTGACTGAATGAAAGGAGCTGGCATCTCACTCTCTTTGAATCTTCTTTATCATGCTAGGATTAGCAGGAAAAAGCAAAAAATTTCAGAATTGCACCTTGCAATGCGGAGAAATTACTGTGTGTGCATTTACAATATTCATTGATTTTTGCCATTGAAAAACATCGTTATTCATATACCAGAAATGTTTGAAGCTACTGACTGAATGAAAAGAGCTGGCATCTCACTCTCTTTGAATCTTCTTTATCATGCCAGGATTAGCAGGAAAAAGCAAAAAATTTCAGAATTGCACCTTGCAATGTGGAGATATTACTGTTTGTGCATTTACAATATTCATTGATTTTTGCCATTGAAAAACATGTTATTCATATACCAGAAATGTTTGAAGCTACTGACTGAATGAAAAGAGCTGGCATCTCACTCTCTTTGAATCTTCTTTATCATGCCAGGATTAGCAGGAAAAAGCAAAAAATTTCAGAATTGCACCTTGCAATGTGGAGATATTACTGTTTGTGCATTTACAATATTCATTGATTTTTGCCATTGAAAAACGTCCAGAAATGTTTGAAGCTACTGACTGAATGAAAGGAGCTGGCATCTCACTCTCTTTGAATCTTCTTTATCATGCTAGGATTAGCAGGAAAAAGCAAAAAATTTCAGAATTGCACCTTGCAATGCGGAGAAATTACTGTTTGTGCATTTACAATATTCATTGATTTTTGCCATTGAAAAACATCATGTTATTCATATACCAGAAATGTTTGAAGCTACTGACAATGAAAAGAGCTGGCATCTCACTCTCTTTGAATCTTCTTTATCATGCTAAGAGGAGCAGGAAAAAGCAAAAAATTTCAGAATTGCACGTTGCAATGTGGAGATATTACTGTTTGTGCATTTACAATATTCATTGATTTTTGCCATTGAAAAACGTCCAGAAATGTTTGAAGCTACTGACTGAATGAAAGGAGCTGGCATCTCACTCTCTTTGAATCTTCTTTATCATGCTAGGATTAGCAGGAAAAAGCAAAAAATTTCAGAATTGCACCTTGCAATGCAGAGAAATTACTGTTTGTGCATTTACAATATTCATTGATTTTTGCCATTGAAAAACATCATGTTATTCATATACCAGAAATGTTTGAAGCTACTGACTGAATGAAAAGAGCTGGCATCTCACTCTCTTTGAATCTTCTTTATCATGCTAAGAGGAGCAGGAAAAAGCAAAAAATTTCAGAATTGCACGTTGCAATGTGGAGATATTACTTTTTGTGCATTTACAATATTCATTGATTTTTGCCATTGAAAAACGTCCAGAAATGTTTGAAGCTACTGACTGAATGAAAGGAGCTGGCATCTCACTCTCTTTGAATCTTCTTTATCATGCTAGAATTAGCAGGAAAAAGCAAAAAATTTCAGAATTGCACCTTGCAATGCGGAGAAATTACTGTGTGTGCATTTACAATATTCATTGATTTTTGCCATTGAAAAACATGTTATTCATATACCAGAAATGTTTGAAGCTACTGACTGAATGAAAAGAGCTGGCATCTCACTCTATTTGAATCTTCTTTATCATGCTAGGATTAGCAGGAAAAAGCAAAAAATTTCAGAATTGCACCTTGCAATGCGGAGAAATTACTGTTTGTGCATTTACAATATTCATTGATTTTTGCCATTGAAAAACATGTTATTCATATACCAGAAATGTTTGAAGCTACTGACTGAATGAAAAGAGCTGGCATCTCACTCTCTTTGAATCTTCTTTATCATGCCAGGATTAGCAGGAAAAAGCAAAAAATTTCAGAATTGCACGTTGCAATGTGGAGATATTACTGTTTGTGCATTTACAATATTCATTGATTTTTGCCATTGAAAAACGTCCAGAAATGTTTGAAGCTACTGACTGAATGAAAGGAGCTGGCATCTCACTCTCTTTGAATCTTCTTTATCATGCTAGGATTAGCAGGAAAAAGCAAAAAATTTCAGAATTGCACCTTGCAATGCGGAGAAATTACTGTTTGTGCATTTACAATATTCATTGATTTTTGCCATTGAAAAACATCATGTTATTCATATACCAGAAATGTTTGAAGCTACTGACTGAATGAAAAGAGCTGGCATCTCACTCTCTTTGAATCTTCTTTATCATGCCAGGATTAGCAGGAAAAAGCAAAAAATTTCAGAATTGCACGTTGCAATGTGGAGATATTACTGTTTGTGCATTTACAATATTCATTGATTTTTGCCATTGAAAAACGTCCAGAAATGTTTGAAGCTACTGACTGAATGAAAGGAGCTGGCATCTCACTCTCTTTGAATCTTCTTTATCATGCTAGGATTAGCAGGAAAAAGCAAAAAATTTCAGAATTGCACCTTGCAATGCGGAGAAATTACTGTTTGTGCATTTACAATATTCATTGATTTTTGCCATTGAAAAACATCATGTTATTCATATACCAGAAATGTTTGAAGCTACTGACTGAATGAAAAGAGCTGGCATCTCACTCTCTTCGAATCTTCTTTATCATGCCAGGATTAGCAGGAAAAAGCAAAAAATTTCAGAATTGCACGTTGCAATGTGGAGATATTACTGTTTGTGCATTTACAATATTCATTGATTTTTGCCATTGAAAAACGTCCAGAAATGTTTGAAGCTACTGACTGAATGAAAGGAGCTGGCATCTCACTCTCTTTGAATCTTCTTTATCATGCTAGGATTAGCAGGAAAAAGCAAAAAATTTCAGAATTGCACCTTGCAATGCGGAGAAATTACTGTGTGTGCATTTACAATATTCATTGATTTTTGCCATTGAAAAACATCATGTTATTCATATACCAGAAATGTTTGAAGCTACTGACTGAATGAAAAGAGCTGGCATCTCACTCTCTTTGAATCTTCTTTATCATGCCAGGATTAGCAGGAAAAAGCAAAAAATTTCAGAATTGCACGTTGCAATGTGGAGATATTACTGTTTGTGCATTTACAATATTCATTGATTTTTGCCATTGAAAAACATGTTATTCATATACCAGAAATGTTTGAAGCTACTGACTGAATGAAAAGAGCTGGCATCTCACTCTCTTTGAATCTTCTTTATCATGCCAGGATTAGCAGGAAAAAGCAAAAAATTTCAGAATTGCACCTTGCAATGTGGAGATATTACTGTTTGTGCATTTACAATATTCATTGATTTTTGCCATTGAAAAACGTCCAGAAATGTTTGAAGCTACTGACTGAATGAAAGGAGCTGGCATCTCACTCTCTTTGAATCTTCTTTATCATGCTAGGATTAGCAGGAAAAAGCAAAAAATTTCAGAATGGCACCTTGCAATGCGGAGAAATTACTGCTTGTGCATTTACAATATTCATTGATTTTTGCCATTGAAAAACATGGTATTCATATACCAGAAATGTTTGAAGCTACTGACTGAATGAAAAGAGCTGGCATCTCACTCTCTTTGAATCTTCTTTATCATGCCAGGATTAGCAGGAAAAAGCAAAAAATTTCAGAATTGCACCTTGCAATGTGGAGATATTACTGTTTGTGCATTTACAATATTCATTGATTTTTGCCATTGAAAAACGTCCAGAAATGTTTGAAGCTACTGACTGAATGAAAAGAGCTGGCATCTCACTCTCTTTGAATCTTCTTTATCATGCTAAGAGGAGCAGGAAAAAGCAAAAAATTTCAGAATTGCACGTTGCAATGTGGAGATATTACTGTTTGTGCATTTACAATATTCATTGATTTTTGCCATTGAAAAACATGTTATTCATATACCAGAAATGTTTGAAGCTACTGACTGAATGAAAAGAGCTGGCATCTCACTCTCTTTGAATCTTCTTTTTCATGCCAGGATTAGCAGGAAAAAGCC
Source organism: Phyllobates terribilis (assembly GCF_046119375.1). Taxonomy (NCBI): domain Eukaryota; kingdom Metazoa; phylum Chordata; class Amphibia; order Anura; family Dendrobatidae; genus Phyllobates; species Phyllobates terribilis. Next base: position 685,589 of record NW_027363181.1, on the reverse strand, counting down.
AAAAATTTCAGAATTGCACGTTGCAATGTGGAGATATTACTGTTTGTGCATTTACAATATTCATTGATTTTTGCCATTGAAAAACGTCCAGAAATGTTTGAAGCTACTGACTGAATGAAAGGAGCTGGCATCTCACTCTCTTTGAATCTTCTTTATCATGCTAGGATTAGCAGGAAAAAGCAAAAAATTTCAGAATTGCACCTTGCAATGCGGAGAAATTACTGTTTGTGCATTTACAATATTCATTGATTTTTGCCATTGAAAAACATCATGTTATTCATATACCAGAAATGTTTGAAGCTACTGACTGAATGAAAAGAGCTGGCATCTCACTCTCTTTGAATCTTCTTTATCATGCTAAGAGGAGCAGGAAAAAGCAAAAAATTTCAGAATTGCACGTTGCAATGTGGAGATATTACTGTTTGTGCATTTACAATATTCATTGATTTTTGCCATTGAAAAACGTCCAGAAATGTTTGAAGCTACTGACTGAATGAAAGGAGCTGGCATCTCACTCTCTTTGAACCTTCTTTATCATGCTAGGATTAGCAGGAAAAAGCAAAAAATTTCAGAATTGCACCTTGCAATGCGGAGAAATTACTGTTTGTGCATTTACAATATTCATTGATTTTTGCCATTGAAAAACATCATGTTATTCATATACCAGAAATGTTTGAAGCTACTGACTGAATGAAAAGAGCTGGCATCTCACTCTCTTTGAATCTTCTTTATCATGCTAAGAGGAGCAGGAAAAAGCAAAAAATTTCAGAATTGCACGTTGCAATGTGGAGATATTACTGTTTGTGCATTTACAATATTCATTGATTTTTGCCATTGAAAAACGTCCAGAAATGTTTGAAGCTACTGACTGAATGAAAGGAGCTGGCATCTCACTCTCTTTGAATCTTCTTTATCATGCTAGGATTAGCAGGAAAAAGCAAAAAATTTCAGAATTGCACCTTGCAATGCGGAGAAATTACTGTGTGTGCATTTACAATATTCATTGATTTTTGCCATTGAAAAACATGTTATTCATATACCAGAAATGTTTGAAGCTACTGACTGAATGAAAAGAGCTGGCATCTCACTCTCTTTGAATCTTCTTTATCATGCTAGGATTAGCAGGAAAAAGCAAAAAATTTCAGAATTGCACCTTGCAATGCGGAGAAATTACTGTTTGTGCATTTACAATATTCATTCATTTTTGCCATTGAAAAACATGTTATTCATATACCAGAAATGTTTGAAGCTACTGACTGAATGAAAAGAGCTGGCATCTCACTCTCTTTGAATCTTCTTTATCATGCCAGGATTAGCAGGAAAAAGCAAAAAATTTCAGAATTACACGTTGCAATGTGGAGATATTACTGTTTGTGCATTTACAATATTCATTGATTTTTGCCATTAAAAAACGTCCAGAAATGTTTGAAGCTACTGACTGAATGAAAGGAGCTGGCATCTCACTCTCTTTGAATCTTCTTTATCATGCTAGGATTAGCAGGAAAAAGCAAAAAATTTCAGAATTGCACCTTGCAATGCGGAGAAATTACTGTTTGTGCATTTACAATATTCATTGATTTTTGCCATTGAAAAACATCGTTATTCATATACCAGAAATGTTTGAAGCTACTGACTGAATGAAAAGAGCTGGCATCTCACTCTCTTTGAATCTTCTTTATCATGCCAGGATTAGCAGGAAAAAGCAAAAAATTTCAGAATTGCACGTTGCAATGTGGAGATATTACTGTTTGTGCATTTACAATATTCATTGATTTTTGCCATTGAAAAACGTCCAGAAATGTTTGAAGCTACTGACTGAATGAAAGGAGCTGGCATCTCACTCTCTTTGAATCTTCTTTATCATGCTAGGATTAGCAGGAAAAAGCAAAAAATTTCAGAATTGCACCTTGCAATGCGGAGAAATTACTGTTTGTGCATTTACAATATTCATTGATTTTTGCCATTGAAAAACATGTTATTCATATACCAGAAATGTTTGAAGCTACTGACTGAATGAAAGGAGCTGGCATCTCACTCTCTTTGAATCTTCTTTATCATGCCAGGATTAGCAGGAAAAAGCAAAAAATTTCAGAATTGCACCTTGCAATGTGGAGATATTACTGTTTGTGCATTTACAATATTCATTGATTTTTGCCATTGAAAAACGTCCAGAAATGTTTGAAGCTACTGACTGAATGAAAAGAGCTGGCATCTCACTCTCTTTGAATCTTCTTTATCATGCTAGGATTAGCAGGAAAAAGCAAAAAATTTCAGAATTGCACCTTGCAATGCGGAGAAATTACTGTTTGTGCATTTACAATATTCATTGATTTTTGCCATTGAAAAACATGTTATTCATATACCAGAAATGTTTGAAGCTACTGACTGAATGAAAAGAGCTGGCATCTCACTCTCTTTGAATCTTCTTTATCATGCCAGGATTAGCAGGAAAAAGCAAAAAATTTCAGAATTGCACCTTGCAATGTGGAGATAATACTGTTTGTGCATTTACAATATTCATTGATTTTTGCCATTGAAAAACGTCCAGAAATGTTTGAAGCTACTGACTGAATGAAAAGAGCTGGCATCTCACTCTCTTTGAATCTTCTTTATCATGCCAGGATTAGCAGGAAAAAGCAAAAAATTTTAGAATTGCACCTTGCAATGTGGAGATATTACTGTTTGTGCATTTACAATATTCATTGATTTTTGCCATTGAAAAACGTCCAGAAATGTTTGAAGCTACTGACTGAATGAAAGGAGCTGGCATCTCACTCTCTTTGAATCTTCTTTATCATGCTAGGATTAGCAGGAAAAAGCAAAAAATTTCAGAATTGCACCTTGCAATGCGGAGAAATTACTGTTTGTGCATTTACAATATTCATTGATTTTTGCCATTGAAAAACATGTTATTCATATACCAGAAATGTTTGAAGCTACTGACTGAATGAAAAGAGCTGGCATCTCACTCTCTTTGAATCTTCTTTATCATGCCAGGATTAGCAGGAAAAAGCAAAAAATTTCAGAATTGCACCTTGCAATGTGGAGATAATACTGTTTGTGCATTTACAATATTCATTGATTTTTGCCATTGAAAAACGTCCAGAAATGTTTGAAGCTACTGACTGAATGAAAAGAGCTGGCATCTCACTCTCTTTGAATCTTCTTTATCATGCCAGGATTAGCAGGAAAAAGCAAAAAATTTTAGAATTGCACCTTGCAATGTGGAGATATTACTGTTTGTGCATTTACAATATTCATTGATTTTTGCCATTGAAAAACGTCCAGAAATGTTTGAAGCTACTGACTGAATGAAAGGAGCTGGCATCTCACTCTCTTTGAATCTTCTTTATCATGTTAGGATTAGCAGGAAAAAGCAAAAAATTTCAGAATTGCACCTTGCAATGCGGAGAAATTACTGTTTGTGCATTTACAATATTCATTGATTTTTGCCATTGAAAAACATGTTATTCATATACCAGAAATGTTTGAAGCTACTGACTGAATGAAAGGAGCTGGCATCTCACTCTCTTTGAATCTTCTTTATCATGCCAGGATTAGCAGGAAAAAGCAAAAAATTTCAGAATTGCACCTTGCAATGTGGAGATATTACTGTTTGTGCATTTACAATATTCATTGATTTTTGCCATTGAAAAACGTCCAGAAATGTTTGAAGCTACTGACTGAATGAAAAGAGCTGGCATCTCACTCTCTTTGAATCTTCTTTATCATGCCAGGATTAGCAGGAAAAAGCAAAAAATTTCAGAATTGCACCTTGCAATGTGGAGATATTACTGTTTGTGCATTTACAATATTCATTGATTTTTGCCATTGAAAAACGTCCAGAAATGTTTGAAGCTACTGACTGAATGAAAGGAGCTGGCATCTCACTCTCTTTGAATCTTCTTTATCATGCTAGGATTAGCAGGAAAAAGCAAAAAATTTCAGAATTGCACCTTGCAATGCGGAGAAATTACTGTTTGTGCATTTACAATATTCATTGATTTTTGCCATTGAAAAACATGTTATTCATATACCAGAAATGTTTGAAGCTACTGACTGAATGAAAGGAGCTGGCATCTCAATCTCTTTGAATCTTCTTTATCATGCCAGGATTAGCAGGAAAAAGCAAAAAATTTCAGAATTGCACCTTGCAATGTGGAGATATTACTGTTTGTGCATTTACAATATTCATTGATTTTTGCCATTGAAAAACGTCCAGAAATGTTTGAAGCTACTGACTGAATGAAAAGAGCTGGCATCTCACTCTCTTTGAATCTTCTTTATCATGCTAGGATTAGCAGGAAAAAGCAAAAAATTTCAGAATTGCACCTTGCAATGCGTAGAAATTACTGTTTGTGCATTTACAATATTCATTGAGTTTTGCCATTGAAAAACGTCCAGAAATGTTTGAAGCTACTGACTGAATGAAAGGAGCTGGCATCTCACTCTCTTTGAATCTTCTTTATCATGCTAGGATTAGCAAGAAAAAGCAAAAAATTTCAGAATTGCACCTTGCAATGCGGAGAAATTACTGTTTGTGCATTTAAAATATTCATTGATTTTTGCCATTGAAAAACATGTTATTCATATACCAGAAATGTTTGAAGCTACTGACTGAATGAAAAGAGCTGGCATCTCACTCTCTTTGAATCTTCTTTATCATGCCAGGATTAGCAGGAAAAAGCAAAAAATTTCAGAATTGCACCTTGCAATGTGGAGATATTACTGTTTGTGCATTTACAATATTCATTGATTTTTGCCATTGAAAAACGTCCAGAAATGTTTGAAGCTACTGACTGAATGAAAGGAGCTGGCATCTCACTCTCTTTGAATCTTCTTTATCATGCTAGGATTAGCAGGAAAAAGCAAAAAATTTCAGAATTGCACCTTGCAATGCGGAGAAATTACTGTTTGTGCATTTACAACATTCATTGATTTTTGCCATTGAAAAACATGTTATTCATATACCAGAAATGTTTGAAGCTACTGACTGAATGAAAAGAGCTGGCATCTCACTCTCTTTGAATCTTCTTTATCATGCCAGGATTAGCAGGAAAAAGCAAAAAATTTCAGAATTGCACCTTGCAATGTGGAGATATTACTGTTTGTGCATTTACAATATTCATTGATTTTTGCCATTGAAAAACGTCCAGAAATGTTTGAAGCTACTGACTGAATGAAAGGAGCTGGCATCTCACTCTCTTTGAATCTTCTTTATCATGCTAGGATTAGCAGGAAAAAGCAAAAAATTTCAGAATTGCACCTTGCAATGCGGAGAAATTACTGTTTGTGCATTTACAATATTCATTGATTTTTGCCATTGAAAAACATGTTATTCATATACCAGAAATGTTTGAAGCTACTGACTGAATGAAAGGAGCTGGCATCTCACTCTCTTTGAATCTTCTTTATCATGCCAGGATTAGCAGGAAAAAGCAAAAAATTTCAGAATTGCACCTTGCAATGTGGAGATATTACTGTTTGTGCATTTACAATATTCATTGATTTTTGCCATTGAAAAACGTCCAGAAATGTTTGAAGCTACTGACTGAATGAAAAGAGCTGGCATCTCACTCTCTTTGAATCTTCTTTATCATGCTAGGATTAGCAGGAAAAAGCAAAAAATTTCAGAATTGCACCTTGCAATGCGTAGAAATTACTGTTTGTGCATTTACAATATTCATTGATTTTTGCCATTGAAAAACGTCCAGAAATGTTTGAAGCTACTGACTGAATGAAAGGAGCTGGCATCTCACTCTCTTTGAATCTTCTTTATCATGCTAGGATTAGCAGGAAAAAGCAAAAAATTTCAGAATTGCACCTTGCAATGCGGAGAAATTACTGTTTGTGCATTTACAATATTCATTGATTTTTGCCATTGAAAAACATGTTATTCATATACCAGAAATGTTTGAAGCTACTGACTGAATGAAAAGAGCTGGCATCTCACTCTCTTTGAATCTTCTTTATCATGCCAGGATTAGCAGGAAAAAGCAAAAAATTTCAGAATTGCACCTTGCAATGTGGAGATATTACTGTTTGTGCATTTACAATATTCATTGATTTTTGCCATTGAAAAACGTCCAGAAATGTTTGAAGCTACTGACTGAATGAAAGGAGCTGGCATCTCACTCTCTTTGAATCTTCTTTATCATGCTAGGATTAGCAGGAAAAAGCAAAAAATTTCAGAATTGCACCTTGCAATGCGGAGAAATTACTGTTTGTGCATTTACAATATTCATTGATTTTTGCCATTGAAAAACATGTTATTCATATACCAGAAATGTTTGAAGCTACTGACTGAATGAAAGGAGCTGGCATCTCAATCTCTTTGAATCTTCTTTATCATGCCAGGATTAGCAGGAAAAAGCAAAAAATTTCAGAATTGCACCTTGCAATGTGGAGATATTACTGTTTGTGCATTTACAATATTCATTGATTTTTGCCATTGAAAAACGTCCAGAAATGTTTGAAGCTACTGACTGAATGAAAAGAGCTGGCATCTCACTCTCTTTGAATCTTCTTTATCATGCTAGGATTAGCAGGAAAAAGCAAAAAATTTCAGAATTGCACCTTGCAATGCGTAGAAATTACTGTTTGTGCATTTACAATATTCATTGAGTTTTGCCATTGAAAAACGTCCAGAAATGTTTGAAGCTACTGACTGAATGAAAGGAGCTGGCATCTCACTCTCTTTGAATCTTCTTTATCATGCTAGGATTAGCAAGAAAAAGCAAAAAATTTCAGAATTGCACCTTGCAATGCGGAGAAATTACTGTTTGTGCATTTAAAATATTCATTGATTTTTGCCATTGAAAAACATGTTATTCATATACCAGAAATGTTTGAAGCTACTGACTGAATGAAAAGAGCTGGCATCTCACTCTCTTTGAATCTTCTTTATCATGCCAGGATTAGCAGGAAAAAGCAAAAAATTTCAGAATTGCACCTTGCAATGTGGAGATATTACTGTTTGTGCATTTACAATATTCATTGATTTTTGCCATTGAAAAACGTCCAGAAATGTTTGAAGCTACTGACTGAATGAAAGGAGCTGGCATCTCACTCTCTTTGAATCTTCTTTATCATGCTAGGATTAGCAGGAAAAAGCAAAAAATTTCAGAATTGCACCTTGCAATGCGGAGAAATTACTGTTTGTGCATTTACAACATTCATTGATTTTTGCCATTGAAAAACATGTTATTCATATACCAGAAATGTTTGAAGCTACTGACTGAATGAAAAGAGCTGGCATCTCACTCTCTTTGAATCTTCTTTATCATGCCAGGATTAGCAGGAAAAAGCAAAAAATTTCAGAATTGCACCTTGCAATGTGGAGATATTACTGTTTGTGCATTTACAATATTCATTGATTTTTGCCATTGAAAAACGTCCAGAAATGTTTGAAGCTACTGACTGAATGAAAGGAGCTGGCATCTCACTCTCTTTGAATCTTCTTTATCATGCTAGGATTAGCAGGAAAAAGCAAAAAATTTCAGAATTGCACCTTGCAATGCGGAGAAATTACTGTTTGTGCATTTACAATATTCATTGATTTTTGCCATTGAAAAACATGTTATTCATATACCAGAAATGTTTGAAGCTACTGACTGAATGAAAGGAGCTGGCATCTCACTCTCTTTGAATCTTCTTTATCATGCCAGGATTAGCAGGAAAAAGCAAAAAATTTCAGAATTGCACCTTGCAATGTGGAGATATTACTGTTTGTGCATTTACAATATTCATTGATTTTTGCCATTGAAAAACGTCCAGAAATGTTTGAAGCTACTGACTGAATGAAAATAGCTGGCATCTCACTCTCTTTGAATCTTCTTTATCATGCTAGGATTAGCAGGAAAAAGCAAAAAATTTCAGAATTGCACCTTGCAATGCGTAGAAATTACTGTTTGTGCATTTACAATATTCATTGATTTTTGCCATTGAAAAACGTCCAGAAATGTTTGAAGCTACTGACTGAATGAAAGGAGCTGGCATCTCACTCTCTTTGAATCTTCTTTATCATGCTAGGATTAGCAGGAAAAAGCAAAAAATTTCAGAATTGCACCTTGCAATGCGGAGAAATTACTGTTTGTGCATTTACAATATTCATTGATTTTTGCCATTGAAAAACATGTTATTCATATACCAGAAATGTTTGAAGCTACTGACTGAATGAAAAGAGCTGGCATCTCACTCTCTTTGAATCTTCTTTATCATGCCAGGATTAGCAGGAAAAAGCAAAAAATTTCAGAATTGCACCTTGCAATGTGGAGATATTACTGTTTGTGCATTTACAATATTCATTGATTTTTGCCATTGAAAAACGTCCAGAAATGTTTGAAGCTACTGACTGAATGAAAGGAGCTGGCATCTCACTCTCTTTGAATCTTCTTTATCATGCTAGGATTAGCAGGAAAAAGCAAAAAATTTCAGAATTGCACCTTGCAATGCGGAGAAATTACTGTTTGTGCATTTACAACATTCATTGATTTTTGCCATTGAAAAACATGTTATTCATATACCAGAAATGTTTGAAGCTACTGACTGAATGAAAAGAGCTGGCATCTCACTCTCTTTGAATCTTCTTTATCATGCCAGGATTAGCAGGAAAAAGCAAAAAATTTCAGAATTGCACCTTGCAATGTGGAGATATTACTGTTTGTGCATTTACAATATTCATTGATTTTTGCCATTGAAAAACGTCCAGAAATGTTTGAAGCTACTGACTGAATGAAAGGAGCTGGCATCTCACTCTCTTTGAATCTTCTTTATCATGCTAGGATTAGCAGGAAAAAGCAAAAAATTTCAGAATTGCACCTTGCAATGCGGAGAAATTACTGTGTGTGCATTTACAATATTCATTGATTTTTGCCATTGAAAAACATCGTTATTCATATACCAGAAATGTTTGAAGCTACTGACTGAATGAAAAGAGCTGGCATCTCACTCTCTTTGAATCTTCTTTATCATGCCAGGATTAGCAGGAAAAAGCAAAAAATTTCAGAATTGCACGTTGCAATGTGGAGATATTACTGTTTGTGCATTTACAATATTCATTGATTTTTGCCATTGAAAAACATCGTTATTCATATACCAGAAATGTTTGAAGCTACTGACTGAATGAAAAGAGCTGGCATCTCACTCTCTTTGAATCTTCTTTATCATGCCAGGATTAGCAGGAAAAAGCAAAAAATTTCAGAATTGCACGTTGCAATGTGGAGATATTACTGTTTGTGCATTTACAATATTCATTAATTTTTGCCATTAAAAAACATCATGTTATTCATATACCAGAAATGTTTGAAGCTACTGACTGAATGAAAAGAGCTCGCATCTCACTCTCTTTGAATCTTCTTTATCATGCTAAGAGGAGCAGGAAAAAGCAAAAAATTTCAGAATTGCACGTTGCAATGTGGAGATATTACTGTTTGTGCATTTACAATATTCATTGATTTTTGCCATTGAAAAACATGTTATTCATATACCAGAAATGTTTGAAGCTACTGACTGAATGAAAAGAGCTGGCATCTCACTCTCTTTGAATCTTCTTTATCATGCCAGGATTAGCAGGAAAAAGCAAAAAATTTCAGAATTGCACCTTGCAATGTGGAGAAATTACTGTTTGTGCATTTACAATATTCATTGATTTTTGCTATTGAAAAACGTCCAGAAATGTTTGAAGCTACTGACTGAATGAAAGGAGCTGGCATCTCACTCTCTTTGAATCTTCTTTATCATGCTAGGATTAGCAGGAAAAAGCAAAAAATTTCAGAATTGCACCTTGCAATGCGGAGAAATTACTGTGTGTGCATTTACAATATTCATTGATTTTTGCCATTGAAAAACATCGTTATTCATATACCAGAAATGTTTGAAGCTACTGACTGAATGAAAGGAGCTGGCATCTCACTCTCTTTGAATCTTCTTTATCATGCTAGTATTAGCAGGAAAAAGCAAAAAATTTCAGAATTGCACCTTGCAATGCGGAGAAATTACTGTTTGTGCATTTACAATATTCATTGATTTTTGTCATTGAAAAACATGTTATTCATATACCAGAAATGTTTGAAGCTACTGACTGAATGAAAAGAGCTGGCATCTCACTCTCTTTGAATCTTCTTTATCATGCCAGGATTAGCAGGAAAAAGCAAAAAATTTCAGAATTGCACCTTGCAATGTGGAGATATTACTGTTTGTGCATTTACAATATTCATTGATTTTTGCCATTGAAAAACATCCAGAAATGTTTGAAGCTACTGACTGAATGAAAGGAGCTGGCATCTCACTCTCTTTCAATCTTCTTTATCATGCTAGGATTAGCAGGAAAAAGCAAAAAATTTCAGAATTGCACCTTGCAATGCGGAGAAATTACTGTTTGTGCATTTACAATATTCATTGATTTTTGCCATTGAAAAACATGTTATTCATATACCAGAAATGTTTGAAGCTACTGACTGAATGAAAGGAGCTGGCATCTCACTCTCTTTGAATCTTCTTTATCATGCCAGGATTAGCAGGAAAAAGCAAAAAATTTCAGAATTGCACCTTGCAATGTGGAGATATTACTGTTTGTGCATTTACAATATTCATTGATTTTTGCCATTGAAAAACGTCCAGAAATGTTTGAAGCTACTGACTGAATGAAAAGAGCTGGCATCTCACTCTCTTTGAATCTTCTTTATCATGCCAGGATTAGCAGGAAAAAGCAAAAAATTTCAGAATTGCACCTTGCAATGTGGAGATATTACTGTTTGTGCATTTGCAATATTCATTGATTTTTGCCATTGAAAAACGTCCAGAAATGTTTGAAGCTACTGACTGAATGAAAGGAGCTGGCATCTCACTCTCTTTGAATCTTCTTTATCATGCTAGGATTAGCAGGAAAAAGCAAAAAATTTCAGAATTGCACATTGCAATGCGGAGAAATTACTGTTTGTGCATTTACAATATTCATTGATTTTTGCCATTAAAAAACATGTTATTCATATACCAGAAATGTTTGAAGCTACTGACTGAATGAAAGGAGCTGGCATCTCACTCTCTTTGAATCTTCTTTATCATGCCAGGATTAGCAGGAAAAAGCAAAAAATTTCAGAATTGCACCTTGCAATGTGGAGATATTACTGTTTGTGCATTTACAATATTCATTGATTTTTGCCATTGAAAAACGTCCAGAAATGTTTGAAGCTACTGACTGAATGAAAAGAGCTGGCATCTCACTCTCTTTGAATCTTCTTTATCATGCTAGGATTAGCAGGAAAAAGCAAAAAATTTCAGAATTGCACCTTGCAATGCGGAGAAATTACTGTTTGTGCATTTACAATATTCATTGATTTTTGCCATTGAAAAACGTCCAGAAATGTTTGAAGCTACTGACTGAATGAAAAGAGCTGGCATCTCACTCTCTTTGAATCTTCTTTATCATGCCAGGATTAGCAGGAAAAAGCAAAAAATTTCAGAATTGCACCTTGCAATGTGGAGATATTACTGTTTGTGCATTTACAATATTCATTGATTTTTGCCATTGAAAAACGTCCAGAAATGTTTGAAGCTACTGACTGAATGAAAGGAGCTGGCATCTCACTCTCTTTGAATCTTCTTTATCATGCTAGGATTAGCAGGAAAAAGCAAAAAATTTCAGAATTGCACCTTGCAATGCGGAGAAATTACTGTTTGTGCATTTACAATATTCATTGATTTTTGCCATTGAAAAACATGTTATTCATATACCAGAAATGTTTGAAGCTACTGACTGAATGAAAGGAGCTGGCATCTCACTCTCTTTGAATCTTCTTTATCATGCCAGGATTAGCAGGAAAAAGCAAAAAATTTCAGAATTGCACCTTGCAATGTGGAGATATTACTGTTTGTGCATTTACAATATTCATTGATTTTTGCCATTGAAAAACGTCCAGAAATGTTTGAAGCTACTGACTGAATGAAAGGAGCTGGCATCTCACTCTCTTTGAATCTTCTTTATCATGCTAGGATTAGCAGGAAAAAGCAAAAAATTTCAGAATTGCACCTTGCAATGCGGAGAAATTACTGTGTGTGCATTTACAATATTCATTGATTTTTGCCATTGAAAAACATGTTATTCATATACCAGAAATGTTTGAAGCTACTGACTGAATGAAAGGAGCTGGCATCTCACTCTCTTTGAATCTTCTTTATCATGCCAGGATTAGCAGGAAAAAGCAAAAAATTTCAGAATTGCACCTTGTAATGTGGAGATATTACTGTTTGTGCATTTACAATATTCATTGATTTTTGCCATTGAAAAACGTCCAGAAATGTTTGAAGCTACTGACTGAATGAAAGGAGCTGGCATCTCACTCTCTTTGAATCTTCTTTATCATGCTAGGATTAGCAGGAAAAAGCAAAAAATTTCAGAATTGCACCTTGCAATGCGGAGAAATTACTGTGTGTGCATTTACAATATTCATTGATTTTTGCCATTGAAAAACATGTTATTCATATACCAGAAATGTTTGAAGCTACTGACTGAATGAAAAGAGCTGGCATCTCACTCTCTTTGAATCTTCTTTATCATGCTAGCATTAGCAGGAAAAAGCAAAAAATTTCAGAATTGCACCTTGCAATGCGGAGAAATTACTGTTTGTGCATTTACAATATTCATTCATTTTTGCCATTGAAAAACATGTTATTCATATACCAGAAATGTTTGAAGCTACTGACTGAATGAAAAGAGCTGGCATCTCACTCTCTTTGAATCTTCTTTATCATGCCAGGATTAGCAGGAAAAAGCAAAAAATTTCAGAATTACACGTTGCAATGTGGAGATATTACTGTTTGTGCATTTACAATATTCATTGATTTTTGCCATTAAAAAACGTCCAGAAATGTTTGAAGCTACTGACTGAATGAAAGGAGCTGGCATCTCACTCTCTTTGAATCTTCTTTATCATGCTAGGATTAGCAGGAAAAAGCAAAAAATTTCAGAATTGCACCTTGCAATGCGGAGAAATTACTGTTTGTGCATTTACAATATTCATTGATTTTTGCCATTGAAAAACATCATTATTCATATACCAGAAATGTTTGAAGCTACTGACTGAATGAAAAGAGCTGGCATCTCACTCTCTTTGAATCTTCTTTATCATGCCAGGATTAGCAGGAAAAAGCAAAAAATTTCAGAATTGCACGTTGCAATGTGGAGATATTACTGTTTGTGCATTTACAATATTCATTGATTTTTGCCATTGAAAAACGTCCAGAAATGTTTGAAGCTACTGACTGAATGAAAGGAGCTGGCATCTCACTCTCTTTGAATCTTCTTTATCATGCTAGGATTAGCAGGAAAAAGCAAAAAATTTCAGAATTGCACCTTGCAATGCGGAGAAATTACTGTTTGTGCATTTACAATATTCATTGATTTTTGCCATTGAAAAACATGTTATTCATATACCAGAAATGTTTGAAGCTACTGACTGAATGAAAGGAGCTGGCATCTCACTCTCTTTGAATCTTCTTTATCATGCCAGGATTAGCAGGAAAAAGCAAAAAATTTCAGAATTGCACCTTGCAATGTGGAGATATTACTGTTTGTGCATTTACAATATTCATTGATTTTTGCCATTGAAAATCGTCCAGAAATGTTTGAAGCTACTGACTGAATGAAAAGAGCTGGCATCTCACTCTCTTTGAAACTTCTTTATCATGCTAGGATTAGCAGGAAAAAGCAAAAAATTTCAGAATTGCACCTTGCAATGCGGAGAAATTACTGTTTGTGCATTTACAATATTCATTGATTTTTGCCATTGAAAAACATGTTATTCATATACCAGAAATGTTTGAAGCTACTGACTGAATGAAAAGAGCTGGCATCTCACTCTCTTTGAATCTTCTTTATCATGCCAGGATTAGCAGGAAAAAGCAAAAAATTTCAGAATTGCACCTTGCAATGTGGAGATAATACTGTTTGTGCATTTACAATATTCATTGATTTTTGCCATTGAAAAACGTCCAGAAATGTTTGAAGCTACTGACTGAATGAAAAGAGCTGGCATCTCACTCTCTTTGAATCTTCTTTATCATGCCAGGATTAGCAGGAAAAAGCAAAAAATTTCAGAATTGCACCTTGCAATGTGGAGATATTACTGTTTGTGCATTTACAATATTCATTGATTTTTGCCATTGAAAAACGTCCAGAAATGTTTGAAGCTACTGACTGAATGAAAGGAGCTGGCATCTCACTCTCTTTGAATCTTCTTTATCATGTTAGGATTAGCAGGAAAAAGCAAAAAATTTCAGAATTGCACCTTGCAATGCGGAGAAATTACTGTTTGTGCATTTACAATATTCATTGATTTTTGCCATTGAAAAACATGTTATTCATATACCAGAAATGTTTGAAGCTACTGACTGAATGAAAGGAGCTGGCATCTCACTCTCTTTGAATCTTCTTTATCATGCCAGGATTAGCAGGAAAAAGCAAAAAATTTCAGAATTGCACCTTGCAATGTGGAGATATTACTGTTTGTGCATTTACAATATTCATTGATTTTTGCCATTGAAAAACGTCCAGAAATGTTTGAAGCTACTGACTGAATGAAAGGAGCTGGCATCTCACTCTCTTTGAATCTTCTTTATCATGCTAGGATTAGCAGGAAAAAGCAAAAAATTTCAGAATTGCACCTTGCAATGCGGAGATATTACTGTTTGTGCATTTACAATATTCATTGATTTTTGCCATTGAAAAACATGTTATTCATATACCAGAAATGTTTGAAGCTACTGACTGAATGAAAGGAGCTGGCATCTCACTCTCTTTGAATCTTCTTTATCATGCCAGGATTAGCAGGAAAAAGCAAAAAATTTCAGAATTGCACCTTGCAATGTGGAGATATTACTGTTTGTGCATTTACAATATTCATTGATTTTTGCCATTGAAAAACGTCCAGAAATGTTTGAAGCTACTGACTGAATGAAAAGAGCTGGCATCTCATTCTCTTTGAATCTTCTTTATCATGCTAGGATTAGCAGGAAAAAGCAAAAAATTTCAGAATTGCACCTTGCAATGCGTAGAAATTACTGTTTGTGCATTTACAATATTCATTGATTTTTGCCATTGAAAAACGTCCAGAAATGTTTGAAGCTACTGACTGAATGAAAGGAGCTGGCATCTCACGCTCTTTGAATCTTCTTTATCATGCTAGGATTAGCAGGAAAAAGCAAAAAATTTCAGAATTGCACCTTGCAATGCGGAGAAATTACTGTTTGTGCATTTACAATATTCATTGATTTTTGCCATTGAAAAACATGTTATTCATATACCAGAAATGTTTGAAGCTACTGACTGAATGAAAAGAGCTGGCATCTCACTCTCTTTGAATCTTCTTTATCATGCCAGGATTAGCAGGAAAAAGCAAAAAATTTCAGAATTGCACCTTGCAATGTGGAGATATTACTGTTTGTGCATTTACAATATTCATTGATTTTTGCCATTGAAAAACGTCCAGAAATGTTTGAAGCTACTGACTGAATGAAAGGAGCTGGCATCTCACTCTCTTTGAATCTTCTTTATCATGCTAGGATTAGCAGGAAAAAGCAAAAAATTTCAGAATTGCACCTTGCAATGCGGAGAAATTACTGTTTGTGCATTTACAACATTCATTGATTTTTGCCATTGAAAAACATGTTATTCATATACCAGAAATGTTTGAAGCTACTGACTGAATGAAAAGAGCTGGCATCTCACTCTCTTTGAATCTTCTTTATCATGCCAGGATTAGCAGGAAAAAGCAAAAAATTTCAGAATTGCACCTTGCAATGTGGAGATATTACTGTTTGTGCATTTACAATATTCATTGATTTTTGCCATTGAAAAACGTCCAGAAATGTTTGAAGCTACTGACTGAATGAAAGGAGCTGGCATCTCACTCTCTTTGAATCTTCTTTATCATGCTAGGATTAGCAGGAAAAAGCAAAAAATTTCAGAATTGCACCTTGCAATGCGGAGAAATTACTGTGTGTGCATTTACAATATTCATTGATTTTTGCCATTGAAAAACATCGTTATTCATATACCAGAAATGTTTGAAGCTACTGACTGAATGAAAAGAGCTGGCATCTCACTCTCTTTGAATCTTCTTTATCATGCCAGGATTAGCAGGAAAAAGCAAAAAATTTCAGAATTGCACGTTGCAATGTGGAGATATTACTGTTTGTGCATTTACAATATTCATTGATTTTTGCCATTGAAAAACATCGTTATTCATATACCAGAAATGTTTGAAGCTACTGACTGAATGAAAAGAGCTGGCATCTCACTCTCTTTGAATCTTCTTTATCATGCCAGGATTAGCAGGAAAAAGCAAAAAATTTCAGAATTGCACGTTGCAATGTGGAGATATTACTGTTTGTGCATTTACAATATTCATTGATTTTTGCCATTGAAAAACATCATGTTATTCATATACCAGAAATGTTTGAAGCTACTGACTGAATGAAAAGAGCTGGCATCTCACTCTCTTTGAATCTTCTTTATCATGCTAAGAGGAGCAGGAAAAAGCAAAAAATTTCAGAATTGCACGTTGCAATGTGGAGATATTACTGTTTGTGCATTTACAATATTCATTGATTTTTGCCATTGAAAAACATGTTATTCATATACCAGAAATGTTTGAAGCTACTGACTGAATGAAAAGAGCTGGCATCTCACTCTCTTTGAATCTTCTTTATCATGCCAGGATTAGCAGGAAAAAGCAAAAAATTTCAGAATTGCACGTTGCAATGTGGAGAAATTACTGTTTGTGCATTTACAATATTCATTGATTTTTGCCATAGAAAAACGTCCAGAAATGTTTGAAGCTACTGACTGAATGAAAGGAGCTGGCATCTCACTCTCTTTGAATCTTCTTTATCATGCTAGGATTAGCAGGAAAAAGCAAAAAATTTCAGAGTTGCACCTTGCAATGCGGAGAAATTACTGTGTGTGCATCTACAATATTCATTGATTTTTGCCATTGAAAAACATCGTTATTCATATACCAGAAATGTTTGAAGCTACTGACTGAATGAAAGGAGCTGGCATCTCACTCTCTTTGAATCTTCTTTATCATGCTAGTATTAGCAGGAAAAAGCAAAAAATTTCAGAATTGCACCTTGCAATGCGGAGAAATTACTGTTTGTGCATTTACAATATTCATTGATTTTTGTCATTGAAAAACATGTTATTCATATACCAAAAATGTTTGAAGCTACTGACTGAATGAAAAGAGCTGGCATCTCACTCTCTTTGAATCTTCTTTATCATGCTAGGATTAGCAGGAAAAAGCAAAAAATTTCAGAATTGCACCTTGCAATGTGGAGATATTACTGTTTGTGCATTTACAATATTCATTGATTTTTGCCATTGAAAAACGTCCAGAAATGTTTGAAGCTACTGACTGAATGAAAGGAGCTGGCATCTCACTCTCTTTCAATCTTCTTTATCATGCTAGGATTAGCAGGAAAAAGCAAAAAATTTCAGAATTGCACCTTGCAATGCGGAGAAATTACTGTTTGTGCATTTACAATATTCATTGATTTTTGCCATTGAAAAACATGTTATTCATATACCAGAAATGTTTGAAGCTACTGACTGAATGAAAGGAGCTGGCATCTCACTCTCTTTGAATCTTCTTTATCATGCCAGGATTAGCAGGAAAAAGCAAAAAATTTCAGAATTGCACCTTGCAATGTGGAGATATTACTGTTTGTGCATTTACAATATTCATTGATTTTTGCCATTGAAAAACGTCCAGAAATGTTTGAAGCTACTGACTGAATGAAAAGAGCTGGCATCTCACTCTCTTTGAATCTTCTTTATCATGCCAGGATTAGCAGGAAAAAGCAAAAAATTTCAGAATTGCACCTTGCAATGTGGAGATATTACTGTTTGTGCATTTACAATATTCATTGATTTTTGCCATTGAAAAACGTCCAGAAATGTTTGAAGCTACTGACTGAATGAAAGGAGCTGGCATCTCACTCTCTTTGAATCTTCTTTATCATGCTAGGATTAGCAGGAAAAAGCAAAAAATTTCAGAATTGCACCTTGCAATGCGGAGAAATTACTGTTTGTGCATTTACAATATTCATTGATTTTTGCCATTGAAAAACATGTTATTCATATACCAGAAATGTTTGAAGCTACTGACTGAATGAAAGGAGCTGGCATCTCACTCTCTTTGAATCTTCTTTATCATGCCAGGATTAGCAGGAAAAAGCAAAAAATTTCAGAATTGCACCTTGCAATGTGGAGATATTACTGTTTGTGCATTTACAATATTCATTGATTTTTGCCATTGAAAAACGTCCAGAAATGTTTGAAGCTACTGACTGAATGAAAAGAGCTGGCATCTCACTCTCTTTGAATCTTCTTTATCATGCTAGGATTAGCAGGAAAAAGCAAAAAATTTCAGAATTGCACCTTGCAATGCGGAGAAATTACTGTTTGTGCATTTACAATATTCATTGATTTTTGCCATTGAAAAACATCCAGAAATGTTTGAAGCTACTGACTGAATGAAAAGAGCTGGCATCTCACTCTCTTTGAATCTTCTTTATCATGCCAGGATTAGCAGGAAAAAGCAAAAAATTTCAGAATTGCACCTTGCAATGTGGAGATATTACTGTTTGTGCATTTACAATATTCATTGATTTTTGCCATTGAAAAACGTCCAGAAATGTTTGAAGCTACTGACTGAATGAAAGGAGCTGGCATCTCACTCTCTTTGAATCTTCTTTATCATGCTAGGATTAGCAGGAAAAAGCAAAAAATTTCAGAATTGCACCTTGCAATGCGGAGAAATTACTGTTTGTGCATTTACAATATTCATTGATTTTTGCCATTGAAAAACATGTTATTCATATACCAGAAATGTTTGAAGCTACTGACTGAATGAAAGGAGCTGGCATCTCACTCTCTTTGAATCTTCTTTATCATGCCAGGATTAGCAGGAAAAAGAAAAAAATTTCAGAATTGCACCTTGCAATGTGGAGATATTACTGTTTGTGCATTTACAATATTCATTGATTTTTGCCATTGAAAAACGTCCAGAAATGTTTGAAGCTACTGACTGAATGAAAAGAGCTGGCATCTCACTCTCTTTGAATCTTCTTTATCATGCTAGGATTAGCAGGAAAAAGCAAAAAATTTCAGAATTGCACCTTGCAATGCGTAGAAATTACTGTTTGTGCATTTACAATATTCATTGATTTTTGCCATTGAAAAACGTCCAGAAATGTTTGAAGCTACTGACTGAATGAAAGGAGCTGGCATCTCACTCTCTTTGAATCTTCTTTATCATGCTAGGATTAGCAGGAAAAAGCAAAAAATTTCAGAATTGCACCTTGCAATGCGGAGAAATTACTGTTTGTGCATTTACAATATTCATTGATTTTTGCCATTGAAAAACATGTTATTCATATACCAGAAATGTTTGAAGCTACTGACTGAATGAAAAGAGCTGGCATCTCACTCTCTTTGAATCTTCTTTATCATGCCAGGATTAGCAGGAAAAAGCAAAAAATTTCAGAATTGCACCTTGCAATGTGGAGATATTACTGTTTGTGCATTTACAATATTCATTGATTTTTGCCATTGAAAAACGTCCAGAAATGTTTGAAGCTACTGAATGAATGAAAGGAGCTGGCATCTCACTCTCTTTGAATCTTCTTTATCATGCTAGGATTAGCAGGAAAAAGCAAAAAATTTCAGAATTGCACATTGCAATGCGGAGAAATTACTGTTTGTGCATTTACAATATTCATTGATTTTTGCCATTGAAAAACATCATGTTATTCATATACCAGAAATGTTTGAAGCTACTGACTGAATGAAAGGAGCTGGCATCTCACTCTCTTTGAATCTTCTTTATCATGCCAGGATTAGCAGGAAAAAGCAAAAAATTTCAGAATTGCACATTGCAATGCGGAGAAATTACTGTTTGTGCATTTACAATATTCATTGATTTTTGCCATTGAAAAACATGTTATTCATATACCAGAAATGTTTGAAGCTACTGACTGAATGAAAAGAGCTGGCATCCCACTCTCTTTGAATCTTCTTTATCATGCCAGGATTAGCAGGAAAAAGCAAAAAATTTCAGAATTGCACCTTGCAATGTGGAGATATTACTGTTTGTGCATTTACAATATTCATTGATTTTTGCCATTGAAAAACATGTTATTCATATACCAGAAATGTTTGAAGCTACTGACTGAATGAAAGGAGCTGGCATCTCACTCTCTTTGAATCTTCTTTATCATGCTAGGATTAGCAGGAAAAAGCAAAAAATTTCAGAATTGCACCTTGCAATGCGGAGAAATTACTGTTTGTGCATTTACAATATTCATTGATTTTTGCCATTGAAAAACATGTTATTCATATACCAGAAATGTTTGAAGCTACTGACTGAATGAAAAGAGCTGGCATCTCACTCTCTTTGAATCTTCTTTATCATGCCAGGATTAGCAGGAAAAAGCAAAAAATTTCAGAATTGCACCTTGCAATGTGGAGATATTACTGTTTGTGCATTTACAATATTCATTGATTTTTGCCATTGAAAAACGTCCAGAAATGTTTGAAGCTACTGACTGAATGAAAGGAGCTGGCATCTCACTCTCTTTGAATCTTCTTTATCATGCTAGGATTAGCAGGAAAAAGCAAAAAATTTCAGAATTGCACCTTGCAATGCGGAGAAATTACTGTTTGTGCATTTACAATATTCATTGATTTTTGCCATTGAAAAACATGTTATTCATATACCAGAAATGTTTGAAGCTACTGACTGAATGAAAAGAGCTGGCATCTCACTCTCTTTGAATCTTCTTTATCATGCCAGGATTAGCAGGAAAAAGCAAAAAATTTCAGAATTGCACCTTGCAATGTGGAGATATTACTGTTTGTGCATTTACAATATTCATTGATTTTTGCCATTGAAAAACGTCCAGAAATGTTTGAAGCTACTGACTGAATGAAAGGAGCTGGCATCTCACTCTCTTTGAATCTTCTTTATCATGCTAGGATTAGCAGGAAAAAGCAAAAAATTTCAGAATTGCACCTTGCAATGCGGAGAAATTACTGTGTGTGCATTTACAATATTCATTGATTTTTGCCATTGAAAAACATCGTTATTCATATACCAGAAATGTTTGAAGCTACTGACTGAATGAAAAGAGCTGGCATCTCACTCTCTTTGAATCTTCTTTATCATGCCAGGATTAGCAGGAAAAAGCAAAAAATTTCAGAATTGCACGTTGCAATGTGGAGATATTACTGTTTGTGCATTTACAATATTCATTGATTTTTGCCATTGAAAAACATCGTTATTCATATACCAGAAATGTTTGAAGCTACTGACTGAATGAAAAGAGCTGGCATCTCACTCTCTTTGAATCTTCTTTATCATGCCAGGATTAGCAGGAAAAAGCAAAAAATTTCAGAATTGCACCTTGCAATGTGGAGATATTACTGTTTGTGCATTTACAATATTCATTGATTTTTGCCATTGAAAAACGTCCAGAAATGTTTGAAGCTACTGACTGAATGAAAGGAGCTGGCATCTCACTCTCTTTGAATCTTCTTTATCATGCTAGGATTAGCAGGAAAAAGCAAAAAATTTCAGAATTGCACCTTGCAATGCGTAGAAATTACTGTTTGTGCATTTACAATATTCATTGATTTTTGCCATTGAAAAACGTCCAGAAATGTTTGAAGCTACTGACTGAATGAAAGGAGCTGGCATCTCACTCTCTTTGAATCTTCTTTATCATGCTAGGATTAGCAGGAAAAAGCAAAAAATTTCAGAATTGCACCTTGCAATGCGTAGAAATTAGTTTGTGCATTTACAATATTCATTGATTTTTGCCATTGAAAAACGTCCAGAAATGTTTGAAGCTACTGACTGAATGAAAGGAGCTGGCATCTCACTCTCTTTGAATCTTCTTTATCATGCTAGGATTAGCAGGAAAAAGCAAAAAATTTCAGAATTGCACCTTGCAATGCGGAGAAATTACTGTTTGTGCATTTACAATATTCATTGATTTTTGCCACTGAAAAACATGTTATTCATATACCAGAAATGTTTGAAGCTACTGACTGAATGAAAAGAGCTGGCATCTCACTCTCTTTGAATCTTCTTTATCATGCCAGGATTAGCAGGAAAAAGCAAAAAATTTCAGAATTGCACGTTGCAATGTGGAGATATTACTGTTTGTGCATTTACAATATTCATTGATTTTTGCCATTGAAAAACGTCCAGAAATGTTTGAAGCTACTGACTGAATGAAAGGAGCTGGCATCTCACTCTCTTTGAATCTTCTTTATCATGCTAGGATTAGCAGGAAAAAGCAAAAAATTTCAGAATTGCACATTGCAATGCGGAGAAATTACTGTTTGTGCATTTACAATATTCATTGATTTTTGCCATTGAAAAACATCATGTTATTCATATACCAGAAATGTTTGAAGCTACTGACTGAATGAAAGGAGCTGGCATCTCACTCTCTTTGAATCTTCTTTATCATGCCAGGATTAGCAGGAAAAAGCAAAAAATTTCAGAATTGCACATTGCAATGCGGAGAAATTACAGTTTGTGCATTTACAATATTCATTGATTTTTGCCATTGAAAAACATGTTATTCATATACCAGAAATGTTTGAAGCTACTGACTGAATGAAAAGAGCTGGCATCTCACTCTCTTTGAATCTTCTTTATCATGCTAGGATTAGCAGGAAAAAGCAAAAAATTTCAGAATTGCACCTTGCAATGCGGAGAAATTACTGTGTGTGCATTTACAATATTCATTGATTTTTGCCATTGAAAAACATCGTTATTCATATACCAGAAATGTTTGAAGCTACTGACTGAATGAAAAGAGCTGGCATCCCACTCTCTTTGAATCTTCTTTATCATGCCAGGATTAGCAGGAAAAAGCAAAAAATTTCAGAATTGCACCTTGCAATGTGGAGATATTACTGTTTGTGCATTTACAATATTCATTGATTTTTGCCATTGAAAAACATGTTATTCATATACCAGAAATGTTTGAAGCTACTGACTGAATGAAAGGAGCTGGCATCTCACTCTCTTTGAATCTTCTTTATCATGCTAGGATTAGCAGGAAAAAGCAAAAAATTTCAGAATTGCACCTTGCAATGCGGAGAAATTACTGTTTGTGCATTTACAATATTCATTGATTTTTGTCATTGAAAAACATGTTATTCATATACCAGAAATGTTTGAAGCTACTGACTGAATGAAAGGAGCTGGCATCTCACTCTCTTTGAATCTTCTTTATCATGCTAGGATTAGCAGGAAAAAGCAAAAAATTTCAGAATTGCACCTTGCAATGCGGAGAAATTACTGTTTGTGCATTTACAATATTCATTGATTTTTGCCATTGAAAAACATGTTATTCATATACCAGAAATGTTTGAAGCTACTGACTGAATGAAAAGAGCTGGCATCTCACTCTCTTTGAATCTTCTTTATCATGCCAGGATTAGCAGGAAAAAGCAAAAAATTTCAGAATTGCACCTTGCAATGTGGAGATATTACTGTTTGTGCATTTACAATATTCATTGATTTTTGCCATTGAAAAACGTCCAGAAATGTTTGAAGCTACTGACTGAATGAAAGGAGCTGGCATCTCACTCTCTTTGAATCTTCTTTATCATGCTAGGATTAGCAGGAAAAAGCAAAAAATTTCAGAATTGCACCTTGCAATGCGGAGAAATTACTGTTTGTGCATTTACAATATTCATTGATTTTTGCCATTGAAAAACATGTTATTCATATACCAGAAATGTTTGAAGCTACTGACTGAATGAAAAGAGCTGGCATCTCACTCTCTTTGAATCTTCTTTATCATGCCAGGATTAGCAGGAAAAAGCAAAAAATTTCAGAATTGCACCTTGCAATGTGGAGATATTACTGTTTGTGCATTTACAATATTCATTGATTTTTGCCATTGAAAAACGTCCAGAAATGTTTGAAGCTACTGACTGAATGAAAGGAGCTGGCATCTCACTCTCTTTGAATCTTCTTTATCATGCTAGGATTAGCAGGAAAAAGCAAAAAATTTCAGAATTGCACCTTGCAATGCGGAGAAATTACTGTGTGTGCATTTACAATATTCATTGATTTTTGCCATTGAAAAACATCGTTATTCATATACCAGAAATGTTTGAAGCTACTGACTGAATGAAAAGAGCTGGCATCTCACTCTCTTTGAATCTTCTTTATCATGCCAGGATTAGCAGGAAAAAGCAAAAAATTTCAGAATTGCACGTTGCAATGTGGAGATATTACTGTTTGTGCATTTACAATATTCATTGATTTTTGCCATTGAAAAACATCGTTATTCATATACCAGAAATGTTTGAAGCTACTGACTGAATGAAAAGAGCTGGCATCTCACTCTCTTTGAATCTTCTTTATCATGCCAGGATTAGCAGGAAAAAGCAAAAAATTTCAGAATTGCACGTTGCAATGTGGAGATATTACTGTTTGTGCATTGACAATATTCATTGATTTTTGCCATTGAAAAACATCATGTTATTCATATACCAGAAATGTTTTAAGCTACTGACTGAATGAAAAGAGCTGGCATCTCACTCTCTTTGAATCTTCTTTATCATGCTAAGAGGAGCAGGAAAAAGCAAAAAATTTCAGAATTGCACGTTGCAATGTGGAGATATTACTGTTTGTGCATTTACAATATTCATTGATTTTTGCCATTGAAAAACATGTTATTCATATACCAGAAATGTTTGAAGCTACTGACTGAATGAAAAGAGCTGGCATCTCACTCTCTTTGAATCTTCTTTATCATGCCAGGATTAGCAGGAAAAAGCAAAACATTTCAGAATGGCACCTTGCAATGTGGAGATATTACTGTTTGTGCATTTACAATATTCATTGATTTTTGCCATTGAAAAACGTCCAGAAATGTTTGAAGCTACTGACTGAATGAAAGGAGCTGGCATCTCACTCTCTTTGAATCTTCTTTATCATGCTAGGATTAGCAGGAAAAAGCAAAAAATTTCAGAATTGCACCTTGCAATGCGGAGAAATTACTGTTTGTGCATTTACAATATTCATTGATTTTTGCCATAGAAAAACATCGTTATTCATATACCAGAAATGTTTGAAGCTACTGACTGAATGAAAGGAGCTGGCATCTCACTCTCTTTGAATCTTCTTCATCATGCTAGGATTAGCAGGAAAAAGCAAAAAATTTCAGAATTGCACCTTGCAATGCGGAGAAATTACTGTGTGTGCATTTACAATATTCATTGATTTTTGCCATTGAAAAACATGTTATTCATATACCAGAAATGTTTGAAGCTACTGACTGAATGAAAAGAGCTGGCATCTCACTCTCTTTGAATCTTCTTTATCATGCCAGGATTAGCAGGAAAAAGCAAAACATTTCAGAATGGCACCTTGCAATGTGGAGATATTACTGTTTGTGCATTTACAATATTCATTGATTTTTGCCATTGAAAAACGTCCAGAAATGTTTGAAGCTACTGACTGAATGAAAGGAGCTGGCATCTCACTCTCTTTGAATCTTCTTTATCATGCTAGGATTAGCAGGAAAAAGCAAAAAATTTCAGAATTGCACATTGCAATGCGGAGAAATTACTGTTTGTGCATTTACAATATTCATTGATTTTTGCCATTGAAAAACATCATGTTATTCATATACCAGAAATGTTTGAAGCTACTGACTGAATGAAAGGAGCTGGCATCTCACTCTCTTTGAATCTTCTTTATCATGCCAGGATTAGCAGGAAAAAGCAAAAAATTTCAGAATTGCACATTGCAATGCGGAGAAATTACTGTTTGTGCATTTACAATATTCATTGATTTTTGCCATTGAAAAACATGTTATTCATATACCAGAAATGTTTGAAGCTACTGACTGAATGAAAAGAGCTGGCATCTCACTCTCTTTGAATCTTCTTTATCATGCTAGGATTAGCAGGAAAAAGCAAAAAATTTCAGAATTGCACCTTGCAATGCGGAGAAATTACTGTGTGTGCATTTACAATATTCATTGATTTTTGCCATTGAAAAACATCGTTATTCATATACCAGAAATGTTTGAAGCTACTGACTGAATGAAAAGAGCTGGCATCCCACTCTCTTTGAATCTTCTTTATCATGCCAGGATTAGCAGGAAAAAGCAAAAAATTTCAGAATTGCACCTTGCAATGTGGAGATATTACTGTTTGTGCATTTACAATATTCATTGATTTTTGCCATTGAAAAACATGTTATTCATATACCAGAAATGTTTGAAGCTACTGAACTGAATGAAAGGAGCTGGCATCTCACTCTCTTTGAATCTTCTTTATCATGCCAGGATTAGCAGGAAAAAGCAAAAAATTTCAGAATTGCACCTTGCAATGCGGAGAAATTACTGTTTGTGCATTTACAATATTCATTGATTTTTGCCATTGAAAAACATGTTATTCATATACCAGAAATGTTTGAAGCTACTGACTGAATGAAAAGAGCTGGCATCTCACTCTCTTTGAATCTTCTTTATCATGCCAGGATTAGCAGGAAAAAGCAAAAAATTTCAGAATTGCACCTTGCAATGTGGAGATATTACTGTTTGTGCATTTACAATATTCATTGATTTTTGCCATTGAAAAACGTCCAGAAATGTTTGAAGCTACTGACTGAATGAAAGGAGCTGGCATCTCACTCTCTTTGAATCTTCTTTATCATGCTAGGATTAGCAGGAAAAAGCAAAAAATTTCAGAATTGCACCTTGCAATGCGGAGAAATTACTGTTTGTGCATTTACAATATTCATTGATTTTTGCCATTGAAAAACATGTTATTCATATACCAGAAATGTTTGAAGCTACTGACTGAATGAAAAGAGCTGGCATCTCACTCTCTTTGAATCTTCTTTATCATGCCAGGATTAGCAGGAAAAAGCAAAAAATTTCAGAATTGCACCTTGCAATGTGGAGATATTACTGTTTGTGCATTTACAATATTCATTGATTTTTGCCATTGAAAAACGTCCAGAAATGTTTGAAGCTACTGACTGAATGAAAGGAGCTGGCATCTCACTCTCTTTGAATCTTCTTTATCATGCTAGGATTAGCAGGAAAAAGCAAAAAATTTCAGAATTGCACCTTGCAATGCGGAGAAATTACTGTGTGTGCATTTACAATATTCATTGATTTTTGCCATTGAAAAACATCATTATTCATATACCAGAAATGTTTGAAGCTACTGACTGAATGAAAAGAGCTGGCATCTCACTCTCTTTGAATCTTCTTTATCATGCCAGGATTAGCAGGAAAAAGCAAAAAATTTCAGAATTGCACGTTGCAATGTGGAGATATTACTGTTTGTGCATTTACAATATTCATTGATTTTTGCCATTGAAAAACATCGTTATTCATATACCAGAAATGTTTGAAGCTTCTGACTGAATGAAAAGAGCTGGCATCTCACTCTCTTTGAATCTTCTTTATCATGCCAGGATTAGCAGGAAAAAGCAAAAAATTTCAGAATTGCACGTTGCAATGTGGAGATATTACTGTTTGTGCATTTACAATATTCATTGATTTTTGCCATTGAAAAACATGTTATTCATATACCAGAAATGTTTGAAGCTACTGACTGAATGAAAAGAGCTGGCATCTCACTCTCTTTGAATCTTCTTTATCATGCCAGGATTAGCAGGAAAAAGCAAAAAATTTCAGAATTGCACCTTGCAATGTGGAGATATTACTGTTTGTGCATTTACAATATTCATTGATTTTTGCCATTGAAAAACGTCCAGAAATGTTTGAAGCTACTGACTGAATGAAAAGAGCTGGCATCTCACTCTCTTTGAATCTTCTTTATCATGCCAGGATTAGCAGGAAAAAGCAAAAAATTTCAGAATTGCACCTTGCAATGCGGAGAAATTACTGTTTGTGCATTTACAATATTCATTGATTTTTGCCATTGAAAAACATCGTTATTCATATACCAGAAATGTTTGAAGCTACTGACTGAATGAAAGGAGCTGGCATCTCACTCTCTTTGAATCTTCTTTATCATGCTAGGATTAGCAGGAAAAAGCAAAAAATTTCAGAATTGCACCTTGCAATGCGGAGAAATTACTGTGTGTGCATTTACAATTTTCATTGATTTTTGCCATTGAAAAACATCGTTATTCATATACCAGAAATGTTTGAAGCTACTAACTGAATGAAAAGAGCTGGCATCTCACTCTCTTTGAATCTTCTTTATCATGCCAGGATTAGCAGGAAAAAGCAAAAAATTTCAGAATTGCACCTTGCAATGTGGAGATATTACTGTTTGTGCATTTACAATATTCATTGATTTTTGCCATTGAAAAACGTCCAGAAATGTTTGAAGCTACTGACTGAATGAAAGGAGCTGGCATCTCACTCTCTTTGAATCTTCTTTATCATGCTAGGATTAGCAGGAAAAATCAAAAAATTTCAGAATTGCACCTTGCAATGCGGAGAAATTACTGTTTGTGCATTTACAATATTCATTGATTTTTGCCATTGAAAAACATCATGTTATTCATATACCAGAAATGTTTGAAGCTACTGACTGAATGAAAGGAGCTGGCATCTCACTCTCTTTGAATCTTCTTTATCATGCTAGGATTAGCAGGAAAAAGCAAAAAATTTCAGAATTGCACCTTGCAATGCGGAGAAATTACTGTGTGTGCATTTACAATATTCATTGATTTTTGCCATTGAAAAACATCGTTATTCATATACCAGAAATGTTTGAAGCTACTGACTGAATGAAAAGAGCTGGCATCTCACTCTCTTTGAATCTTCTTTATCATGCCAGGATTAGCAGGAAAAAGCAAAAAATTTCAGAATTGCACGTTGCAATGTGGAGATATTACTGTTTGTGCATTTACAATATTCATTGATTTTTGCCATTGAAAAACGTCCAGAAATGTTTGAAGCTACTGACTGAATGAAAGGAGCTGGCATCTCACTCTCTTTGAATCTTCTTTATCATGCTAGGATTAGCAGTAAAAAGCAAAAAATTTCAGAATTGCACCTTGCAATGCGGAGAAATTACTGTGTGTGCATTTACAATATTCATTGATTTTTGCCATTGAAAAACATGTTATTCATATACCAGAAATGTTTGAAGCTACTGACTGAATGAAAAGAGCTGGCATCTCACTCTCTTTGAATCTTCTTTATCATGCCAGGATTAGCAGGAAAAAGCAAAAAATTTCAGAATTGCACCTTGCAATGTGGAGATATTACTGTTTGTGCATTTACAATATTCATTGATTTTTGCCATTGAAAAACGTCCAGAAATGTTTGAAGCTACTGACTGAATGAAAGGAGCTGGCATCTCACTCTCTTTGAATCTTCTTTATCATGCTAGGATTAACAGGAAAAAGCAAAAAATTTCAGAATTGCACCTTGCAATGCGGAGAAATTACTGTGTGTGCATTTACAATTTTCATTGATTTTTGCCATTGAAAAACATCGTTATTCATATACCAGAAATGTTTGAAGCTACTAACTGAATGAAAAGAGCTGGCATCTCACTCTCTTTGAATCTTCTTTATCATGCCAGGATTAGCAGGAAAAAGCAAAAAATTTCAGAATTGCACCTTGCAATGTGGAGATATTACTGTTTGTGCATTTACAATATTCATTGATTTTTGCCATTGAAAAACATGTTATTCATATACCAGAAATGTTTGAAGCTACTGAACTGAATGAAAGGAGCTGGCATCTCACTCTCTTTGAATCTTCTTTATCATGCCAGGATTAGCAGGAAAAAGCAAAAAATTTCAGAATTGCACCTTGCAATGCGGAGAAATTTCTGTTTGTGCATTTACAATATTCATTGATTTTTGCCATTGAAAAACATGTTATTCATATACCAGAAATGTTTGAAGCTACTGACTGAATGAAAAGAGCTGGCATCTCACTCTCTTTGAATCTTCTTTATCATGCCAGGATTAGCAGGAAAAAGCAAAAAATTTCAGAATTGCACCTTGCAATGTGGAGATATTACTGTTTGTGCATTTACAATATTCATTGATTTTTGCCATTGAAAAACGTCCAGAAATGTTTGAAGCTACTGACTGAATGAAAGGAGCTGGCATCTCACTCTCTTTGAATCTTCTTTATCATGCTAGGATTAGCAGGAAAAAGCAAAAAATTTCAGAATTGCACCTTGCAATGCGGAGAAATTACTGTTTGTGCATTTACAATATTCATTGATTTTTGCCATTGAAAAACATGTTATTCATATACCAGAAATGTTTGAAGCTACTGACTGAATGAAAAGAGCTGGCATCTCACTCTCTTTGAATCTTCTTTATCATGCCAGGATTAGCAGGAAAAAGCAAAAAATTTCAGAATTGCACCTTGCAATGTGGAGATATTACTGTTTGTGCATTTACAATATTCATTGATTTTTGCCATTGAAAAACGTCCAGAAATGTTTGAAGCTACTGACTGAATGAAAGGAGCTGGCATCTCACTCTCTTTGAATCTTCTTTATCATGCTAGGATTAGCAGGAAAAAGCAAAAAATTTCAGAATTGCACCTTGCAATGCGGAGAAATTACTGTGTGTGCATTTACAATATTCATTGATTTTTGCCATTGAAAAACATCATTATTCATATACCAGAAATGTTTGAAGCTACTGACTGAATGAAAAGAGCTGGCATCTCACTCTCTTTGAATCTTCTTTATCATGCCAGGATTAGCAGGAAAAAGCAAAAAATTTCAGAATTGCACGTTGCAATGTGGAGATATTACTGTTTGTGCATTTACAATATTCATTGATTTTTGCCATTGAAAAACATCGTTATTCATATACCAGAAATGTTTGAAGCTTCTGACTGAATGAAAAGAGCTGGCATCTCACTCTCTTTGAATCTTCTTTATCATGCCAGGATTAGCAGGAAAAAGCAAAAAATTTCAGAATTGCACGTTGCAATGTGGAGATATTACTGTTTGTGCATTTACAATATTCATTGATTTTTGCCATTGAAAAACATGTTATTCATATACCAGAAATGTTTGAAGCTACTGACTTAATGAAAAGAGCTGGCATCTCACTCTCTTTGAATCTTCTTTATCATGCCAGGATTAGCAGGAAAAAGCAAAAAATTTCAGAATTGCACCTTGCAATGTGGAGATATTACTGTTTGTGCATTTACAATATTCATTGATTTTTGCCATTGAAAAACGTCCAGAAATGTTTGAAGCTACTGACTGAATGAAAAGAGCTGGCATCTCACTCTCTTTGAATCTTCTTTATCATGCCAGGATTAGCAGGAAAAAGCAAAAAATTTCAGAATTGCACCTTGCAATGCGGAGAAATTACTGTTTGTGCATTTACAATATTCATTGATTTTTGCCATTGAAAAACATCGTTATTCATATACCAGAAATGTTTGAAGCTACTGACTGAATGAAAGGAGCTGGCATCTCACTCTCTTTGAATCTTCTTTATCATGCTAGGATTAGCAGGAAAAAGCAAAAAATTTCAGAATTGCACCTTGCAATGCGGAGAAATTACTGTGTGTGCATTTACAATTTTCATTGATTTTTGCCATTGAAAAACATCGTTATTCATATACCAGAAATGTTTGAAGCTACTAACTGAATGAAAAGAGCTGGCATCTCACTCTCTTTGAATCTTCTTTATCATGCCAGGATTAGCAGGAAAAAGCAAAAAATTTCAGAATTGCACCTTGCAATGTGGAGATATTACTGTTTGTGCATTTACAATATTCATTGATTTTTGCCATTGAAAAACGTCCAGAAATGTTTGAAGCTACTGACTGAATGAAAGGAGCTGGCATCTCACTCTCTTTGAATCTTCTTTATCATGCTAGGATTAGCAGGAAAAATCAAAAAATTTCAGAATTGCACCTTGCAATGCGGAGAAATTACTGTTTGTGCATTTACAATATTCATTGATTTTTGCCATTGAAAAACATCATGTTATTCATATACCAGAAATGTTTGAAGCTACTGACTGAATGAAAGGAGCTGGCATCTCACTCTCTTTGAATCTTCTTTATCATGCTAGGATTAGCAGGAAAAAGCAAAAAATTTCAGAATTGCACCTTGCAATGCGGAGAAATTACTGTGTGTGCATTTACAATATTCATTGATTTTTGCCATTGAAAAACATCGTTATTCATATACGAGAAATGTTTGAAGCTACTGACTGAATGAAAAGAGCTGGCATCTCACTCTCTTTGAATCTTCTTTATCATGCCAGGATTAGCAGGAAAAAGCAAAAAATTTCAGAATTGCACGTTGCAATGTGGAGATATTACTGTTTGTGCATTTACAATATTCATTGATTTTTGCCATTGAAAAACGTCCAGAAATGTTTGAAGCTACTGACTGAATGAAAGGAGCTGGCATCTCACTCTCTTTGAATCTTCTTTATCATGCTAGGATTAGCAGTAAAAAGCAAAAAATTTCAGAATTGCACCTTGCAATGCGGAGAAATTACTGTGTGTGCATTTACAATATTCATTGATTTTTGCCATTGAAAAACATGTTATTCATATACCAGAAATGTTTGAAGCTACTGACTGAATGAAAAGAGCTGGCATCTCACTCTCTTTGAATCTTCTTTATCATGCCAGGATTAGCAGGAAAAAGCAAAAAATTTCAGAATTGCACCTTGCAATGTGGAGATATTACTGTTTGTGCATTTACAATATTCATTGATTTTTGCCATTGAAAAACGTCCAGAAATGTTTGAAGCTACTGACTGAATGAAAGGAGATGGCATCTCACTCTCTTTGAATCTTCTTTATCATGCTAGGATTAACAGGAAAAAGCAAAAAATTTCAGAATTGCACCTTGCAATGCGGAGAAATTACTGTTTGTGCATTTACAATATTCATTGATTTTTGCCATTGAAAAACATCGTTATTCATATACCAGAAATGTTTGAAGCTACTGACTGAATGAAAGGAGCTGGCATCTCACTCTCTTTGAATCTTCTTTATCATGCTAGGATTAGCAGGAAAAAGCAAAAAATTTCAGAATTGCACCTTGCAATGCGGAGAAATTACTGTGTGTGCATTTACAATTTTCATTGATTTTTGCCATTGAAAAACATCGTTATTCATATACCAGAAATGTTTGAAGCTACTAACTGAATGAAAAGAGCTGGCATCTCACTCTCTTTGAATCTTCTTTATCATGCCAGGATTAGCAGGAAAAAGCAAAAAATTTCAGAATTGCACCTTGCAATGTGGAGATATTACTGTTTGTGCATTTACAATATTCATTGATTTTTGCCATTGAAAAACGTCCAGAAATGTTTGAAGCTACTGACTGAATGAAAGGAGCTGGCATCTCACTCTCTTTGAATCTTCTTTATCATGCTAGGATTAGCAGGAAAAATCAAAAAATTTCAGAATTGCACCTTGCAATGCGGAGAAATTACTGTTTGTGCATTTACAATATTCATTGATTTTTGCCATTGAAAAACATCATGTTATTCATATACCAGAAATGTTTGAAGCTACTGACTGAATGAAAGGAGCTGGCATCTCACTCTCTTTGAATCTTCTTTATCATGCTAGGATTAGCAGGAAAAAGCAAAAAATTTCAGAATTGCACCTTGCAATGCGGAGAAATTACTGTGTGTGCATTTACAATATTCATTGATTTTTGCCATTGAAAAACATCGTTATTCATATACGAGAAATGTTTGAAGCTACTGACTGAATGAAAAGAGCTGGCATCTCACTCTCTTTGAATCTTCTTTATCATGCCAGGATTAGCAGGAAAAAGCAAAAAATTTCAGAATTGCACGTTGCAATGTGGAGATATTACTGTTTGTGCATTTACAATATTCATTGATTTTTGCCATTGAAAAACGTCCAGAAATGTTTGAAGCTACTGACTGAATGAAAGGAGCTGGCATCTCACTCTCTTTGAATCTTCTTTATCATGCTAGGATTAGCAGTAAAAAGCAAAAAATTTCAGAATTGCACCTTGCAATGCGGAGAAATTACTGTGTGTGCATTTACAATATTCATTGATTTTTGCCATTGAAAAACATGTTATTCATATACCAGAAATGTTTGAAGCTACTGACTGAATGAAAAGAGCTGGCATCTCACTCTCTTTGAATCTTCTTTATCATGCCAGGATTAGCAGGAAAAAGCAAAAAATTTCAGAATTGCACCTTGCAATGTGGAGATATTACTGTTTGTGCATTTACAATATTCATTGATTTTTGCCATTGAAAAACGTCCAGAAATGTTTGAAGCTACTGACTGAATGAAAGGAGATGGCATCTCACTCTCTTTGAATCTTCTTTATCATGCTAGGATTAACAGGAAAAAGCAAAAAATTTCAGAATTGCACCTTGCAATGCGGAGAAATTACTGTGTGTGCATTTACAATTTTCATTGATTTTTGCCATTGAAAAACATCGTTATTCATATACCAGAAATGTTTGAAGCTACTAACTGAATGAAAAGAGCTGGCATCTCACTCTCTTTGAATCTTCTTTATCATGCCAGGATTAGCAGGAAAAAGCAAAAAATTTCAGAATTGCACCTTGCAATGTGGAGATATTACTGTTTGTGCATTTACAATATTCATTGATTTTTGCCATTGAAAAACATGTTATTCATATACCAGAAATGTTTGAAGCTACTGAACTGAATGAAAGGAGCTGGCATCTCACTCTCTTTGAATCTTCTTTATCATGCCAGGATTAGCAGGAAAAAGCAAAAAATTTCAGAATTGCACCTTGCAATGCGGAGAAATTACTGTTTGTGCATTTACAATATTCATTGATTTTTGCCATTGAAAAACATGTTATTCATATACCAGAAATGTTTGAAGCTACTGACTGAATGAAAAGAGCTGGCATCTCACTCTCTTTGAATCTTCTTTATCATGCCAGGATTAGCAGGAAAAAGCAAAAAATTTCAGAATTGCACCTTGCAATGTGGAGATATTACTGTTTGTGCATTTACAATATTCATTGATTTTTGCCATTGAAAAACGTCCAGAAATGTTTGAAGCTACTGACTGAATGAAAGGAGCTGGCATCTCACTCTCTTTGAATCTTCTTTATCATGCTAGGATTAGCAGGAAAAAGCAAAAAATTTCAGAATTGCACCTTGCAATGCGGAGAAATTACTGTTTGTGCATTTACAATATTCATTGATTTTTGCCATTGAAAAACATGTTATTCATATACCAGAAATGTTTGAAGCTACTGACTGAATGAAAAGAGCTGGCATCTCACTCTCTTTGAATCTTCTTTATCATGCCAGGATTAGCAGGAAAAAGCAAAAAATTTCAGAATTGCACCTTGCAATGTGGAGATATTACTGTTTGTGCATTTACAATATTCATTGATTTTTGCCATTGAAAAACGTCCAGAAATGTTTGAAGCTACTGACTGAATGAAAGGAGCTGGCATCTCACTCTCTTTGAATCTTCTTTATCATGCTAGGATTAGCAGGAAAAAGCAAAAAATTTCAGAATTGCACCTTGCAATGCGGAGAAATTACTGTGTGTGCATTTACAATATTCATTGATTTTTGCCATTGAAAAACATCATTATTCATATACCAGAAATGTTTGAAGCTACTGACTGAATGAAAAGAGCTGGCATCTCACTCTCTTTGAATCTTCTTTATCATGCCAGGATTAGCAGGAAAAAGCAAAAAATTTCAGAATTGCACGTTGCAATGTGGAGATATTACTGTTTGTGCATTTACAATATTCATTGATTTTTGCCATTGAAAAACATCGTTATTCATATACCAGAAATGTTTGAAGCTTCTGACTGAATGAAAAGAGCTGGCATCTCACTCTCTTTGAATCTTCTTTATCATGCCAGGATTAGCAGGAAAAAGCAAAAAATTTCAGAATTGCACGTTGCAATGTGGAGATATTACTGTTTGTGCATTTACAATATTCATTGATTTTTGCCATTGAAAAACATGTTATTCATATACCAGAAATGTTTGAAGCTACTGACTGAATGAAAAGAGCTGGCATCTCACTCTCTTTGAATCTTCTTTATCATGCCAGGATTAGCAGGAAAAAGCAAAAAATTTCAGAATTGCACCTTGCAATGTGGAGATATTACTGTTTGTGCATTTACAATATTCATTGATTTTTGCCATTGAAAAACGTCCAGAAATGTTTGAAGCTACTGACTGAATGAAAAGAGCTGGCATCTCACTCTCTTTGAATCTTCTTTATCATGCCAGGATTAGCAGGAAAAAGCAAAAAATTTCAGAATTGCACCTTGCAATGCGGAGAAATTACTGTTTGTGCATTTACAATATTCATTGATTTTTGCCATTGAAAAACATCGTTATTCATATACCAGAAATGTTTGAAGCTACTGACTGAATGAAAGGAGCTGGCATCTCACTCTCTTTGAATCTTCTTTATCATGCTAGGATTAGCAGGAAAAAGCAAAAAATTTCAGAATTGCACCTTGCAATGCGGAGAAATTACTGTGTGTGCATTTACAATTTTCATTGATTTTTGCCATTGAAAAACATCGTTATTCATATACCAGAAATGTTTGAAGCTACTAACTGAATGAAAAGAGCTGGCATCTCACTCTCTTTGAATCTTCTTTATCATGCCAGGATTAGCAGGAAAAAGCAAAAAATTTCAGAATTGCACCTTGCAATGTGGAGATATTACTGTT
Organism: Phyllobates terribilis; assembly: GCF_046119375.1. Lineage (NCBI taxonomy): Eukaryota > Metazoa > Chordata > Amphibia > Anura > Dendrobatidae > Phyllobates > Phyllobates terribilis. The sequence continues at coordinate 648,849 of NW_027363181.1, read as the reverse complement.
TGTGCATTTACAATATTCATTGATTTTTGCCATTGAAAAACGTCCAGAAATGTTTGAAGCTACTGACTGAATGAAAGGAGCTGGCATCTCACTCTCTTTGAATCTTCTTTATCATGCTAGGATTAGCAGGAAAAATCAAAAAATTTCAGAATTGCACCTTGCAATGCGGAGAAATTACTGTTTGTGCATTTACAATATTCATTGATTTTTGCCATTGAAAAACATCATGTTATTCATATACCAGAAATGTTTGAAGCTACTGACTGAATGAAAGGAGCTGGCATCTCACTCTCTTTGAATCTTCTTTATCATGCTAGGATTAGCAGGAAAAAGCAAAAAATTTCAGAATTGCACCTTGCAATGCGGAGAAATTACTGTGTGTGCATTTACAATATTCATTGATTTTTGCCATTGAAAAACATCGTTATTCATATACCAGAAATGTTTGAAGCTACTGACTGAATGAAAAGAGCTGGCATCTCACTCTCTTTCAATCTTCTTTATCATGCCAGGATTAGCAGGAAAAAGCAAAAAATTTCAGAATTGCACGTTGCAATGTGGAGATATTACTGTTTGTGCATTTACAATATTCATTGATTTTTGCCATTGAAAAACGTCCAGAAATGTTTGAAGCTACTGACTGAATGAAAGGAGCTGGCATCTCACTCTCTTTGAATCTTCTTTATCATGCTAGGATTAGCAGTAAAAAGCAAAAAATTTCAGAATTGCACCTTGCAATGCGGAGAAATTACTGTGTGTGCATTTACAATATTCATTGATTTTTGCCATTGAAAAACATGTTATTCATATACCAGAAATGTTTGAAGCTACTGACTGAATGAAAAGAGCTGGCATCTCACTCTCTTTGAATCTTCTTTATCATGCCAGGATTAGCAGGAAAAAGCAAAAAATTTCAGAATTGCACCTTGCAATGTGGAGATATTACTGTTTGTGCATTTACAATATTCATTGATTTTTGCCATTGAAAAACGTCCAGAAATGTTTGAAGCTACTGACTGAATGAAAGGAGCTGGCATCTCACTCTCTTTGAATCTTCTTTATCATGCTAGGATTAACAGGAAAAAGCAAAAAATTTCAGAATTGCACCTTGCAATGCGGAGAAATTACTGTGTGTGCATTTACAATTTTCATTGATTTTTGCCATTGAAAAACATCGTTATTCATATACCAGAAATGTTTGAAGCTACTAACTGAATGAAAAGAGCTGGCATCTCACTCTCTTTGAATCTTCTTTATCATGCCAGGATTAGCAGGAAAAAGCAAAAAATTTCAGAATTGCACCTTGCAATGTGGAGATATTACTGTTTGTGCATTTACAATATTCATTGATTTTTGCCATTGAAAAACGTCCAGAAATGTTTGAAGCTACTGACTGAATGAAAGGAGCTGGCATCTCACTCTCTTTGAATCTTCTTTATCATGCTAGGATTAGCAGGAAAAAGCAAAAAATTTCAGAATTGCACCTTGCAATGCGGAGAAATTACTGTTTGTGCATTTACAATATTCATTGATTTTTGCCATTGAAAAACATCATGTTATTCATATACCAGAAATGTTTGAAGCTACTGACTGAATGAAAGGAGCTGGCATCTCACTCTCTTTGAATCTTCTTTATCATGCTAGGATTAGCAGGAAAAAGCAAAAAATTTCAGAATTGCACCTTGCAATGCGGAGAAATTACTGTGTGTGCATTTACAATATTCATTGATTTTTGCCATTGAAAAACATCATTATTCATATACCAGAAATGTTTGAAGCTACTGACTGAATGAAAAGAGCTGGCATCTCACTCTCTTTGAATCTTCTTTATCATGCCAGGATTAGCAGGAAAAAGCAAAAAATTTCAGAATTGCACCTTGCAATGTGGAGATATTACTGTTTGTGCATTTACAATATTCATTGATTTTTGCCACTGAAAAACGTCCAGAAATGTTTGAAGCTACTGACTGAATGAAAGGAGCTGGCATCTCACTCTCTTTGAATCTTCTTTATCATGCTAGGATTAGCAGGAAAAAGCAAAAAATTTCAGAATTGCACCTTGCAATGCGGAGAAATTACTGTTTGTGCATTTACAATATTCATTGATTTTTGGGAATGAAAAACATGTTATTCATATACCAGAAATGTTTGAAGCTACTGACTGAATGAAAAGAGCTGGCATCTCACTCTCTTTGAATCTTCTTTATCATGCCAGGATTAGCAGGAAAAAGCAAAAAATTTCAGAATTGCACCTTGCAATGTGGAGATATTACTGTTTGTGCATTTACAATATTCATTGATTTTTGCCATTGAAAAACGTCCAGAAATGTTTGAAGCTACTGACTGAATGAATGGAGCTGGCATCTCACTCTCTTTGAATCTTCTTTATCATGCTAGGATTAGCAGGAAAAAGCAAAAAATTTCAGAATTGCACCTTGCAATGCGGAGAAATTACTGTGTGTGCATTTACAATATTCATTGATTTTTGCCATTGAAAAACATCGTTATTCATATACCAGAAATGTTTGAAGCTACTGACTGAATGAAAAGAGCTGGCATCTCACTCTCTTTGAATCTTCTTTATCATGCCAGGATTAGCAGGAAAAAGCAAAAAATTTCAGAATTTCACGTTGCAATGTGGAGATATTACTGTTTGTGCATTTACAATATTCATTGATTTTTGCCATTGAAAAACGTCCAGAAATGTTTGAAGCTACTGACTGAATGAAAGGAGCTGGCATCTCACTCTCTTTGAATCTTCTTTATCATGCTAGGATTAGCAGGAAAAAGCAAAAAATTTCAGAATTGCACCTTGCAATGCGGAGAAATTACTGTTTGTGCATTTACAATATTCATTGATTTTTGCCATTGAAAAACATGTTATTCATATACCAGAAATGTTTGAAGCTACTGACTGAATGAAAAGAGCTGGCATCTCACTCTCTTTGAATCTTCTTTATCATGCCAGGATTAGCAGGAAAAAGCAAAAAATTTCAGAATTGCACCTTGCAATGTGGAGATATTACTGTTTGTGCATTTACAATATTCATTGATTTTTGCCATTGAAAAACGTCCAGAAATGTTTGAAGCTACTGACTGAATGAATGGAGCTGGCATCTCACTCTCTTTGAATCTTCTTTATCATGCTAGGATTAGCAGGAAAAAGCAAAAAATTTCAGAATTGCACCTTGCAATGCGGAGAAATTACTGTGTGTGCATTTACAATATTCATTGATTTTTGCCATTGAAAAACATCGTTATTCATATACCAGAAATGTTTGAAGCTACTGACTGAATGAAAAGAGCTGGCATCTCACTCTCTTTGAATCTTCTTTATCATGCCAGGATTAGCAGGAAAAAGCAAAAAATTTCAGAATTGCACGTTGCAATGTGGAGATATTACTGTTTGTGCATTTACAATATTCATTGATTTTTGCCATTGAAAAACATCGTTATTCATATACCAGAAATGTTTGAAGCTACTGACTGAATGAAAAGAGCTGGCATCTCACTCTCTTTGAATCTTCTTTATCATGCCAGGATTAGCAGGAAAAAGCAAAAAATTTCAGAATTGCACCTTGCAATGTGGAGATATTACTGTTTGTGCATTTACAATATTCATTGATTTTTGCCATTGAAAAACGTCCAGAAATGTTTGAAGCTACTGACTGAATGAAAGGAGCTGGCATCTCACTCTCTTTGAATCTTCTTTATCATGCTAGGATTAGCAGGAAAAAGCAAAAAATTTCAGAATTGCACCTTGCAATGCGTAGAAATTACTGTTTGTGCATTTACAATATTCATTGATTTTTGCCATTGAAAAACGTCCAGAAATGTTTGAAGCTACTGACTGAATGAAAAGAGCTGGCATCTCACTCTCTTTGAATCTTCTTTATCATGCTAGGATTAGCAGGAAAAAGCAAAAAATTTCAGAATTGCACCTTGCAATGCGTAGAAATTACTGTTTGTGCATTTACAATATTCATTGATTTTTGCCATTGAAAAACGTCCAGAAATGTTTGAAGCTACTGACTGAATGAAAGGAGCTGGCATCTCACTCTCTTTGAATCTTCTTTATCATGCTAGGATTAGCAGGAAAAAGCAAAAAATTTCAGAATTGCACCTTGCAATGCGGAGAAATTACTGTTTGTGCATTTACAATATTCATTGATTTTTGCCATTGAAAAACATGTTATTCATATACCAGAAATGTTTGAAGCTACTGACTGAATGAAAAGAGCTGGCATCTCACTCTCTTTGAATCTTCTTTATCATGCCAGGATTAGCAGGAAAAAGCAAAAAATTTCAGAATTGCACCTTGCAATGTGGAGATATTACTGTTTGTGCATTTACAATATTCATTGATTTTTGCCATTGAAAAACGTCCAGAAATGTTTGAAGCTACTGACTGAATGAAAGGAGCTGGCATCTCACTCTCTTTGAATCTTCTTTATCATGCTAGGATTAGCAGGAAAAAGCAAAAAATTTCAGAATTGCACCTTGCAATGCGGAGAAATTACTGTTTGTGCATTTACAATATTCATTGATTTTTGCCATTGAAAAACATGTTATTCATATACCAGAAATGTTTGAAGCTACTGACTGAATGAAAGGAGCTGGCATCTCACTCTCTTTGAATCTTCTTTATCATGCCAGGATTAGCAGGAAAAAGCAAAAAATTTCAGAATTGCACCTTGCAATGTGGAGATATTACTGTTTGTGCATTTACAATATTCATTGATTTTTGCCATTGAAAAACGTCCAGAAATGTTTGAAGCTACTGACTGAATGAAAAGAGCTGGCATCTCACTCTCTTTGAATCTTCTTTATCATGCTAGGATTAGCAGAAAAAAGCAAAAAATTTCAGAATTGCACCTTGCAATGCGTAGAAATTACTGTTTGTGCATTTACAATATTCATTGATTTTTGCCATTGAAAAACGTCCAGAAATGTTTGAAGCTACTGACTGAATGAAAGGAGCTGGCATCTCACTCTCTTTGAATCTTCTTTATCATGCTAGGATTAGCAGGAAAAAGCAAAAAATTTCAGAATTGCACCTTGCAATGCGGAGAAATTACTGTTTGTGCATTTACAATATTCATTGATTTTTGCCATTGAAAAACATGTTATTCATATACCAGAAATGTTTGAAGCTACTGACTGAATGAAAAGAGCTGGCATCTCACTCTCTTTGAATCTTCTTTATCATGCCAGGATTAGCAGGAAAAAGCAAAAAATTTCAGAATTGCACCTTGCAATGTGGAGATATTACTGTTTGTGCATTTACAATATTCATTGATTTTTGCCATTGAAAAACGTCCAGAAATGTTTGAAGCTACTGACTGAATGAAAGGAGCTGGCATCTCACTCTCTTTGAATCTTCTTTATCATGCTAGGATTAGCAGGAAAAAGCAAAAAATTTCAGAATTGCACATTGCAATGCGGAGAAATTACTGTTTGTGCATTTACAATATTCATTGATTTTTGCCATTGAAAAACATCATGTTATTCATATACCAGAAATGTTTGAAGCTACTGACTGAATGAAAGGAGCTGGCATCTCACTCTCTTTGAATCTTCTTTATCATGCCAGGATTAGCAGGAAAAAGCAAAAAATTTCAGAATTGCACATTGCAATGCGGAGAAATTACTGTTTGTGCATTTACAATATTCATTGATTTTTGCCATTGAAAAACATGTTATTCATATACCAGAAATGTTTGAAGCTACTGACTGAATGAAAAGAGCTGGCATCTCACTCTCTTTGAATCTTCTTTATCATGCTAGGATTAGCAGGAAAAAGCAAAAAATTTCAGAATTGCACCTTGCAATGCGGAGAAATTACTGTGTGTGCATTTACAATATTCATTGATTTTTGCCATTGAAAAACATCGTTATTCATATACCAGAAATGTTTGAAGCTACTGACTGAATGAAAAGAGCTGGCATCCCACTCTCTTTGAATCTTCTTTATCATGCCAGGATTAGCAGGAAAAAGCAAAAAATTTCAGAATTGCACCTTGCAATGTGGAGATATTACTGTTTGTGCATTTACAATATTCATTGATTTTTGCCATTGAAAAACATGTTATTCATATACCAGAAATGTTTGAAGCTACTGACTGAATGAAAGGAGCTGGCATCTCACTCTCTTTGAATCTTCTTTATCATGCTAGGATTAGCAGGAAAAAGCAAAAAATTTCAGAATTGCACCTTGCTATGCGGAGAAATTACTGTTTGTGCATTTACAATATTCATTGATTTTTGCCATTGAAAAACATGTTATTCATATACCAGAAATGTTTGAAGCTACTGACTGAATGAAAGGAGCTGGCATCTCACTCTCTTTGAATCTTCTTTATCATGCTAGGATTAGCAGGAAAAAGCAAAAAATTTCAGAATTGCACCTTGCAATGCGGAGAAATTACTGTTTGTGCATTTACAATATTCATTGATTTTTGCCATTGAAAAACATGTTATTCATATACCAGAAATGTTTGAAGCTACTGACTGAATGAAAAGAGCTGGCATCTCACTCTCTTTGAATCTTCTTTATCATGCCAGGATTAGCAGGAAAAAGCAAAAAATTTCAGAATTGCACCTTGCAATGTGGAGATATTACTGTTTGTGCATTTACAATATTCATTGATTTTTGCCATTGAAAAACGTCCAGAAATGTTTGAAGCTACTGACTGAATGAAAGGAGCTGGCATCTCACTCTCTTTGAATCTTCTTTATCATGCTAGGATTAGCAGGAAAAAGCAAAAAATTTCAGAATTGCACCTTGCAATGCGGAGAAATTACTGTTTGTGCATTTACAATATTCATTGATTTTTGCCATTGAAAAACATGTTATTCATATACCAGAAATGTTTGAAGCTACTGACTGAATGAAAAGAGCTGGCATCTCACTCTCTTTGAATCTTCTTTATCATGCCAGGATTAGCAGGAAAAAGCAAAAAATTTCAGAATTGCACCTTGCAATGTGGAGATATTACTGTTTGTGCATTTACAATATTCATTGATTTTTGCCATTGAAAAACGTCCAGAAATGTTTGAAGCTACTGACTGAATGAAAGGAGCTGGCATCTCACTCTCTTTGAATCTTCTTTATCATGCTAGGATTAGCAGGAAAAGGCAAAAAATTTCAGAATTGCACCTTGCAATGCGGAGAAATTACTGTTTGTGCATTTACAATATTCATTGATTTTTGCCATTGAAAAACATCGTTATTCATATACCAGAAATGTTTGAAGCTACTGACTGAATGAAAAGAGCTGGCATCTCACTCTCTTTGAATCTTCTTTATCATGCCAGGATTAGCAGGAAAAAGCAAAAAATTTCAGAATTGCACGTTGCAATGTGGAGATATTACTGTTTGTGCATTTACAATATTCATTGATTTTTGCCATTGAAAAACATCGTTATTCATATACCAGAAATGTTTGAAGCTTCTGACTGAATGAAAAGAGCTGGCATCTCACTCTCTTTGAATCTTCTTTATCATGCCAGGATTAGCAGGAAAATGCAAAAAATTTCAGAATTGCACGTTGCAATGTGGAGATATTACTGTTTGTGCATTGACAATATTCATTGATTTTTGCCATTGAAAAACATCATGTTATTCATATACCAGAAATGTTTGAAGCTACTGACTGAATGAAAAGAGCTGGCATCTCACTCTCTTTGAATCTTCTTTATCATGCTAAGAGGAGCAGGAAAAAGCAAAAAATTTCAGAATTGCACGTTGCAATGTGGAGATATTACTGTTTGTGCATTTACAATATTCATTGATTTTTGCCATTGAAAAACATGTTATTCATATACCAGAAATGTTTGAAGCTACTGACTGAATGAAAAGAGCTGGCATCTCACTCTCTTTGAATCTTCTTTATCATGCCAGGATTAGCAGGAAAAAGCAAAACATTTCAGAATGGCACCTTGCAATGTGGAGATATTACTGTTTGTGCATTTACAATATTCATTGATTTTTGCCATTGAAAAACATCCAGAAATGTTTGAAGCTACTGACTGAATGAAAGGAGCTGGCATCTCACTCTCTTTGAATCTTCTTTATCATGCTAGGATTAGCAGGAAAAAGCAAAAAATTTCAGAATTGCACCTTGCAATGCGGAGAAATTACTGTTTGTGCATTTACAATATTCATTGATTTTTGCCATAGAAAAACATCGTTATTCATATACCAGAAATGTTTGAAGCTACTGACTGAATGAAAGGAGCTGGCATCTCACTCTCTTTGAATCTTCTTTATCATGCTAAGAGGAGCAGGAAAAAGCAAAAAATTTCAGAATTGCACGTTGCAATGTGGAGATATTACTGTTTGTGCATTTACAATATTCATTGATTTTTGCCATTGAAAAACGTCCAGAAATGTTTGAAGCTACTGACTGAATGAAAGGAGCTGGCATCTCACTCTCTTTGAATCTTCTTTATCATGCTAGGATTAGCAGGAAAAAGCAAAAAATTTCAGAATTGCACCTTGCAATGCGGAGAAATTACTGTTTGTGCATTTACAATATTCATTGATTTTTGCCATTGAAAGACATGTTATTCATATACCAGAAATGTTTGAAGCTACTGACTGAATGAAAGGAGCTGGCATCTCAGTCTCTTTGAATCTTCTTTATCATGCTAGGATTAGCAGGAAAAAGCAAAAAATTTCAGAATTGCACCTTGCAATGCGGAGAAATTACTGTTTGTGCATTTACAATATTCATTGATTTTTGCCATTGAAAAACATGTTATTCATATACCAGAAATGTTTGAAGCTACTGACTGAATGAAAAGAGCTGGCATCTCACTCTCTTTGAATCTTCTTTATCATGCCAGGATTAGCAGGAAAAAGCAAAAAATTTCAGAATTGCACCTTGCAATGTGGAGATATTACTGTTTGTGCATTTACAATATTCATTGATTTTTGCCACTGAAAAACGTCCAGAAATGTTTGAAGCTACTGACTGAATGAAAGGAGCTGGCATCTCACTCTCTTTGAATCTTCTTTATCATGCTAGGATTAGCAGGAAAAAGCAAAAAATTTCAGAATTGCACCTTGCAATGCGGAGAAATTACTGTTTGTGCATTTACAATATTCATTGATTTTTGCCATTGAAAAACATGTTATTCATATACCAGAAATGTTTGAAGCTACTGACTGAATGAAAAGAGCTGGCATCTCACTCTCTTTGAATCTTCTTTATCATGCCAGGATTAGCAGGAAAAAGCAAAAAATTTCAGAATTGCACCTTGCAATGTGGAGATATTACTGTTTGTGCATTTACAATATTCATTGATTTTTGCCATTGAAAAACGTCCAGAAATGTTTGAAGCTACTGACTGAATGAAAGGAGCTGGCATCTCACTCTCTTTGAATCTTCTTTATCATGCTAGGATTAGCAGGAAAAAGCAAAAAATTTCAGAATTGCACCTTGCAATGCGGAGAAATTACTGTGTGTGCATTTACAATATTCATTGATTTTTGCCATTGAAAAACATCGTTATTCATATACCAGAAATGTTTGAAGCTACTGACTGAATGAAAAGAGCTGGCATCTCACTCTCTTTGAATCTTCTTTATCATGCCAGGATTAGCAGGAAAAAGCAAAAAATTTCAGAATTGCACGTTGCAATGTGGAGATATTACTGTTTGTGCATTTACAATATTCATTGATTTTTGCCATTGAAAAACATCGTTATTCATATACCAGAAATGTTTGAAGCTACTGACTGAATGAAAAGAGCTGGCATCTCACTCTCTTTGAATCTTCTTTATCATGCCAGGATTAGCAGGAAAAAGCAAAAAATTTCAGAATTGCACCTTGCAATGTGGAGATATTACTGTTTGTGCATTTACAATATTCATTGATTTTTGCCATTGAAAAACGTCCAGAAATGTTTGAAGCTACTGACTGAATGAAAGGAGCTGGCATCTCACTCTCTTTGAATCTTCTTTATCATGCTAGGATTAGCAGGAAAAAGCAAAAAATTTCAGAATTGCACCTTGCAATGCGTAGAAATTACTGTTTGTGCATTTTCAATATTCATTGATTTTTGCCATTGAAAAACGTCCAGAAATGTTTGAAGCTACTGACTGAATGAAAGGAGCTGGCATCTCACTCTCTTTGAATCTTCTTTATCATGCTAGGATTAGCAGGAAAAAGCAAAAAATTTCAGAATTGCACCTTGCAATGCGGAGAAATTACTGTTTGTGCATTTACAATATTCATTGATTTTTGCCATTGAAAAACATGTTATTCATATACCAGAAATGTTTGAAGCTACTGACTGAATGAAAAGAGCTGGCATCTCACTCTCTTTGAATCTTCTTTATCATGCCAGGATTAGCAGGAAAAAGCAAAAAATTTCAGAATTGCACCTTGCAATGTGGAGATATTACTGTTTGTGCATTTACAATATTCATTGATTTTTGCCATTGAAAAACGTCCAGAAATGTTTGAAGCTACTGACTGAATGAAAGGAGCTGGCATCTCACTCTCTTTGAATCTTCTTTATCATGCTAGGATTAGCAGGAAAAAGCAAAAAATTTCAGAATTGCACCTTGCAATGCGGAGAAATTACTGTTTGTGCATTTACAATATTCATTGATTTTTGCCATTGAAAAACATGTTATTCATATACCAGAAATGTTTGAAGCTACTGACTGAATGAAAGGAGCTGGCATCTCACTCTCTTTGAATCTTCTTTATCATGCCAGGATTAGCAGGAAAAAGCAAAAAATTTCAGAATTGCACCTTGCAATGTGGAGATATTACTGTTTGTGCATTTACAATATTCATTGATTTTTGCCATTGAAAAACGTCCAGAAATGTTTGAAGCTACTGACTGAATGAAAAGAGCTGGCATCTCACTCTCTTTGAATCTTCTTTATCATGCTAGGATTAGCAGGAAAAAGCAAAAAATTTCAGAATTGCACCTTGCAATGCGTAGAAATTACTGTTTGTGCATTTACAATATTCATTGATTTTTGCCATTGAAAAACGTCCAGAAATGTTTGAAGCTACTGACTGAATGAAAGGAGCTGGCATCTCACTCTCTTTGAATCTTCTTTATCATGCTTGGATTAGCAGGAAAAAGCAAAAAATTTCAGAATTGCACCTTGCAATGCGGAGAAATTACTGTTTGTGCATTTACAATATTCATTGATTTTTGCCATTGAAAAACATGTTATTCATATACCAGAAATGTTTGAAGCTACTGACTGAATGAAAAGAGCTGGCATCTCACTCTCTTTGAATCTTCTTTATCATGCCAGGATTAGCAGGAAAAAGCAAAAAATTTCAGAATTGCACCTTGCAATGTGGAGATATTACTTTTTGTGCATTTACAAAATTCATTGATTTTTGCCATTGAAAAATGTCCAGAAATGTTTGAAGCTACTGACTGAATGAAAGGAGCTGGCATCTCACTCTCTTTGAATCTTCTTTATCATGCTAGGATTAGCAGGAAAAAGCAAAAAATTTCAGAATTGCACATTGCAATGCGGAGAAATTACTGTTTGTGCATTTACAATATTCATTGATTTTTGCCATTGAAAAACATCATGTTATTCATATACCAGAAATGTTTGAAGCTACTGACTGAATGAAAAGAGCTGGCATCTCACTCTCTTTGAATCTTCTTTATCATGCCAGGATTAGCAGGAAAAAGCAAAAAATTTCAGAATTGCACCTTGCAATGTGGAGATATTACTGTTTGTGCATTTACAATATTCATTGATTTTTGCCACTGAAAAACGTCCAGAAATGTTTGAAGCTACTGACTGAATGAAAGGAGCTGGCATCTCACTCTCTTTGAATCTTCTTTATCATGCTAGGATTAGCAGGAAAAAGCAAAAAATTTCAGAATTGCACCTTGCAATGCGGAGAAATTACTGTTTGTGCATTTACAATATTCATTGATTTTTGCCATTGAAAAACATGTTATTCATATACCAGAAATGTTTGAAGCTACTGACTGAATGAAAAGAGCTGGCATCTCACTCTCTTTGAATCTTCTTTATCATGCCAGGATTAGCAGGAAAAAGCAAAAAATTTCAGAATTGCACCTTGCAATGTGGAGATATTACTGTTTGTGCATTTACAATATTCATTGATTTTTGCCATTGAAAAACGTCCAGAAATGTTTGAAGCTACTGACTGAATGAAAGGAGCTGGCATCTCACTCTCTTTGAATCTTCTTTACCATGCTAGGATTAGCAGGAAAAAGCAAAAAATTTCAGAATTGCACCTTGCAATGCGGAGAAATTACTGTGTGTGCATTTACAATATTCATTGATTTTTGCCATTGAAAAACATCGTTATTCATATACCAGAAATGTTTGAAGCTACTGACTGAATGAAAAGAGCTGGCATCTCACTATCTTTGAATCTTCTTTATCATGCCAGGATTAGCAGGAAAAAGCAAAAAATTTCAGAATTGCACGTTGCAATGTGGAGATATTACTGTTTGTGCATTTACAATATTCATTGATTTTTGCCATTGAAAAACATCGTTATTCATATACCAGAAATGTTTGAAGCTACTGACTGAATGAAAAGAGCTGGCATCTCACTCTCTTTGAATCTTCTTTATCATGCCAGGATTAGCAGGAAAAAGCAAAAAATTTCAGAATTGCACCTTGCAATGTGGAGATATTACTGTTTGTGCATTTACAATATTCATTGATTTTTGCCATTGAAAAACGTCCAGAAATGTTTGAAGCTACTGACTGAATGAAAGGAGCTGGCATCTCACTCTCTTTGAATCTTCTTTATCATGCTAGGATTAGCAGGAAAAAGCAAAAAATTTCAGAATTGCACCTTGCAATGCGGAGAAATTACTGTTTGTGCATTTACAATATTCATTGATTTTTGCCATAGAAAAACATCGTTATTCATATACCAGAAATGTTTGAAGCTACTGACTGAATGAAAGGAGCTGGCATCTCACTCTCTTTGAATCTTCTTTATCATGCTAAGAGGAGCAGGAAAAAGCAAAAAATTTCAGAATTGCACGTTGCAATGTGGAGATATTACTGTTTGTGCATTTACAATATTCATTGATTTTTGCCATTGAAAAACGTCCAGAAATGTTTGAAGCTACTGACTGAATGAAAGGAGCTGGCATCTCACTCTCTTTGAATCTTCTTTATCATGCTAGGATTAGCAGGAAAAAGCAAAAAATTTCAGAATTGCACCTTGCAATGCGGAGAAATTACTGTTTGTGCATTTACAATATTCATTGATTTTTGCCATTGAAAGACATGTTATTCATATACCAGAAATGTTTGAAGCTACTGACTGAATGAAAGGAGCTGGCATCTCACTCTCTTTGAATCTTCTTTATCATGCTAGGATTAGCAGGAAAAAGCAAAAAATTTCAGAATTGCACCTTGCAATGCGGAGAAATTACTGTTTGTGCATTTACAATATTCATTGATTTTTGCCATTGAAAAACATGTTATTCATATACCAGAAATGTTTGAAGCTACTGACTGAATGAAAAGAGCTGGCATCTCACTCTCTTTGAATCTTCTTTATCATGCCAGGATTAGCAGGAAAAAGCAAAAAATTTCAGAATTGCACCTTGCAATGTGGAGATATTACTGTTTGTGCATTTACAATATTCATTGATTTTTGCCACTGAAAAACGTCCAGAAATGTTTGAAGCTACTGACTGAATGAAAGGAGCTGGCATCTCACTCTCTTTGAATCTTCTTTATCATGCTAGGATTAGCAGGAAAAAGCAAAAAATTTCAGAATTGCACCTTGCAATGCGGAGAAATTACTGTTTGTGCATTTACAATATTCATTGATTTTTGCCATTGAAAAACATGTTATTCATATACCAGAAATGTTTGAAGCTACTGACTGAATGAAAAGAGCTGGCATCTCACTCTCTTTGAATCTTCTTTATCATGCCAGGATTAGCAGGAAAAAGCAAAAAATTTCAGAATTGCACCTTGCAATGTGGAGATATTACTGTTTGTGCATTTACAATATTCATTGATTTTTGCCATTGAAAAACGTCCAGAAATGTTTGAAGCTACTGACTGAATGAAAGGAGCTGGCATCTCACTCTCTTTGAATCTTCTTTATCATGCTAGGATTAGCAGGAAAAAGCAAAAAATTTCAGAATTGCACCTTGCAATGCGGAGAAATTACTGTGTGTGCATTTACAATATTCATTGATTTTTGCCATTGAAAAACATCGTTATTCATATACCAGAAATGTTTGAAGCTACTGACTGAATGAAAAGAGCTGGCATCTCACTCTCTTTGAATCTTCTTTATCATGCCAGGATTAGCAGGAAAAAGCAAAAAATTTCAGAATTGCACGTTGCAATGTGGAGATATTACTGTTTGTGCATTTACAATATTCATTGATTTTTGCCATTGAAAAACATCGTTATTCATATACCAGAAATGTTTGAAGCTACTGACTGAATGAAAAGAGCTGGCATCTCACTCTCTTTGAATCTTCTTTATCATGCCAGGATTAGCAGGAAAAAGCAAAAAATTTCAGAATTGCACCTTGCAATGTGGAGATATTACTGTTTGTGCATTTACAATATTCATTGATTTTTGCCATTGAAAAACGTCCAGAAATGTTTGAAGCTACTGACTGAATGAAAGGAGCTGGCATCTCACTCTCTTTGAATCTTCTTTATCATGCTAGGATTAGCAGGAAAAAGCAAAAAATTTCAGAATTGCACCTTGCAATGCGTAGAAATTACTGTTTGTGCATTTACAATATTCATTGATTTTTGCCATTGAAAAACGTCCAGAAATGTTTGAAGCTACTGACTGAATGAAAGGAGCTGGCATCTCACTCTCTTTGAATCTTCTTTATCATGCTAGGATTAGCAGGAAAAAGCAAAAAATTTCAGAATTGCACCTTGCAATGCGGAGAAATTACTGTTTGTGCATTTACAATATTCATTGATTTTTGCCATTGAAAAACATGTTATTCATATACCAGAAATGTTTGAAGCTACTGACTGAATGAAAAGAGCTGGCATCTCACTCTCTTTGAATCTTCTTTATCATGCCAGGATTAGCAGGAAAAAGCAAAAAATTTCAGAATTGCACCTTGCAATGTGGAGATATTACTGTTTGTGCATTTACAATATTCATTGATTTTTGCCATTGAAAAACGTCCAGAAATGTTTGAAGCTACTGACTGAATGAAAGGAGCTGGCATCTCACTCTCTTTGAATCTTCTTTATCATGCTAGGATTAGCAGGAAAAAGCAAAAAATTTCAGAATTGCACCTTGCAATGCGGAGAAATTACTGTTTGTGCATTTACAATATTCATTGATTTTTGCCATTGAAAAACATGTTATTCATATACCAGAAATGTTTGAAGCTACTGACTGAATGAAAGGAGCTGGCATCTCACTCTCTTTCAATCTTCTTTATCATGCCAGGATTAGCAGGAAAAAGCAAAAAATTTCAGAATTGCACCTTGCAATGTGGAGATATTACTGTTTGTGCATTTACAATATTCATTGATTTTTGCCATTGAAAAACGTCCAGAAATGTTTGAAGCTACTGACTGAATGAAAAGAGCTGGCATCTCACTCTCTTTGAATCTTCTTTATCATGCTAGGATTAGCAGGAAAAAGCAAAAAATTTCAGAATTGCACCTTGCAATGCGTAGAAATTACTGTTTGTGCATTTACAATATTCATTGATTTTTGCCATTGAAAAACGTCCAGAAATGTTTGAAGCTACTGACTGAATGAAAGGAGCTGGCATCTCACTCTCTTTGAATCTTCTTTATCATGCTTGGATTAGCAGGAAAAAGCAAAAAATTTCAGAATTGCACCTTGCAATGCGGAGAAATTACTGTTTGTGCATTTACAATATTCATTGATTTTTGCCATTGAAAAACATGTTATTCATATACCAGAAATGTTTGAAGCTACTGACTGAATGAAAAGAGCTGGCATCTCACTCTCTTTGAATCTTCTTTATCATGCCAGGATTAGCAGGAAAAAGCAAAAAATTTCAGAATTGCACCTTGCAATGTGGAGATATTACTTTTTGTGCATTTACAAAATTCATTGATTTTTGCCATTGAAAAATGTCCAGAAATGTTTGAAGCTACTGACTGAATGAAAGGAGCTGGCATCTCACTCTCTTTGAATCTTCTTTATCATGCTAGGATTAGCAGGAAAAAGCAAAAAATTTCAGAATTGCACATTGCAATGCGGAGAAATTACTGTTTGTGCATTTACAATATTCATTGATTTTTGCCATTGAAAAACATCATGTTATTCATATACCAGAAATGTTTGAAGCTACTGACTGAATGAAAAGAGCTGGCATCTCACTCTCTTTGAATCTTCTTTATCATGCCAGGATTAGCAGGAAAAAGCAAAAAATTTCAGAATTGCACCTTGCAATGTGGAGATATTACTGTTTGTGCATTTACAATATTCATTGATTTTTGCCACTGAAAAACGTCCAGAAATGTTTGAAGCTACTGACTGAATGAAAGGAGCTGGCATCTCACTCTCTTTGAATCTTCTTTATCATGCTAGGATTAGCAGGAAAAAGCAAAAAATTTCAGAATTGCACCTTGCAATGCGTAGAAATTACTGTTTGTGCATTTACAATATTCATTGATTTTTGCCATTGAAAAACGTCCAGAAATGTTTGAAGCTACTGACTGAATGAAAGGAGCTGGCATCTCACTCTCTTTGAATCTTCTTTATCATGCTAGGATTAGCAGGAAAAAGCAAAAAATTTCAGAATTGCACCTTGCAATGCGGAGAAATTACTGTTTGTGCATTTACAATATTCATTGATTTTTGCCATTGAAAAACATGTTATTCATATACCAGAAATGTTTGAAGCTACTGACTGAATGAAAAGAGCTGGCATCTCACTCTCTTTGAATCTTCTTTATCATGCCAGGATTAGCAGGAAAAAGCAAAAAATTTCAGAATTGCACCTTGCAATGTGGAGATATTACTGTTTGTGCATTTACAATATTCATTGATTTTTGCCATTGAAAAACGTCCAGAAATGTTTGAAGCTACTGACTGAATGAAAGGAGCTGGCATCTCACTCTCTTTGAATCTTCTTTATCATGCTAGGATTAGCAGGAAAAAGCAAAAAATTTCAGAATTGCACCTTGCAATGCGGAGAAATTACTGTTTGTGCATTTACAATATTCATTGATTTTTGCCATTGAAAAACATGTTATTCATATACCAGAAATGTTTGAAGCTACTGACTGAATGAAAGGAGCTGGCATCTCACTCTCTTTGAATCTTCTTTATCATGCCAGGATTAGCAGGAAAAAGCAAAAAATTTCAGAATTGCACGTTGCAATGTGGAGATATTACTGTTTGTGCATTTACAATATTCATTGATTTTTGCCATTGAAAAACGTCCAGAAATGTTTGAAGCTACTGACTGAATGAAAAGAGCTGGCATCTCACTCTCTTTGAATCTTCTTTATCATGCTAGGATTAGCAGGAAAAAGCAAAAAATTTCAGAATTGCACCTTGCAATGCGTAGAAATTACTGTTTGTGCATTTACAATATTCATTGATTTTTGCCATTGAAAAACGTCCAGAAATGTTTGAAGCTACTGACTGAATGAAAGGAGCTGGCATCTCACTCTCTTTGAATCTTCTTTATCATGCTTGGATTAGCAGGAAAAAGCAAAAAATTTCAGAATTGCACCTTGCAATGCGGAGAAATTACTGTTTGTGCATTTACAATATTCATTGATTTTTGCCATTGAAAAACATGTTATTCATATACCAGAAATGTTTGAAGCTACTGACTGAATGAAAAGAGCTGGCATCTCACTCTCTTTGAATCTTCTTTATCATGCCAGGATTAGCAGGAAAAAGCAAAAAATTTCAGAATTGCACCTTGCAATGTGGAGATATTACTGTTTGTGCATTTACAATATTCATTGATTTTTGCCATTGAAAAATGTCCAGAAATGTTTGAAGCTACTGACTGAATGAAAGGAGCTGGCATCTCACTCTCTTTGAGTCTTCTTTATCATGCTAGGATTAGCAGGAAAAAGCAAAAAATTTCAGAATTGCACATTGCAATGCGGAGAAATTACTGTTTGTGCATTTACAATATTCATTGATTTTTGCCATTGAAAAACATCATGTTATTCATATACCAGAAATGTTTGAAGCTACTGACTGAATGAAAGGAGCTGGCATCTCACTCTCTTTGAATCTTCTTTATCATGCCAGGATTAGCAGGAAAAAGCAAAAAATTTCAGAATTGCACATTGCAATGCGGAGAAATTACTGTTTGTGCATTTACAATATTCATTGATTTTTGCCATTGAAAAACATGTTATTCATATACCAGAAATGTTTGAAGCTACTGACTGAATGAAAAGAGCTGGCATCTCACTCTCTTTGAATCTTCTTTATCATGCTAGGATTAGCAGGAAAAAGCAAAAAATTTCAGAATTGCACCTTGCAATGCGGAGAAATTACTGTGTGTGCATTTACAATATTCATTGATTTTTGCCATTGAAAAACATCGTTATTCATATACCAGAAATGTTTGAAGCTACTGACTGAATGAAAAGAGCTGGCATCCCACTCTCTTTGAATCTTCTTTATCATGCCAGGATTAGCAGGAAAAAGCAAAAAATTTCAGAATTGCACCTTGCAATGTGGAGATATTACTGTTTGTGCATTTACAATATTCATTGATTTTTGCCATTGAAAAACATGTTATTCATATACCAGAAATGTTTGAAGCTACTGACTGAATGAAAGGAGCTGGCATCTCACTCTCTTTGAATCTTCTTTATCATGCTAGGATTAGCAGGAAAAAGCAAAAAATTTCAGAATTGCACCTTGCAATGCGGAGAAATTACTGTTTGTGCATTTACAATATTCATTGATTTTTGCCATTGAAAAACATGTTATTCATATACCAGAAATGTTTGAAGCTACTGACTGAATGAAAGGAGCTGGCATCTCACTCTCTTTGAATCTTCTTTATCATGCCAGGATTAGCAGGAAAAAGCAAAAAATTTCAGAATTGCACGTTGCAATGTGGAGATATTACTGTTTGTGCATTTACAATATTCATTGATTTTTGCCATTGAAAAACGTCCAGAAATGTTTGAAGCTACTGACTGAATGAAAAGAGCTGGCATCTCACTCTCTTTGAATCTTCTTTATCATGCTAGGATTAGCAGGAAAAAGCAAAAAATTTCAGAATTGCACCTTGCAATGCGTAGAAATTACTGTTTGTGCATTTACAATATTCATTGATTTTTGCCATTGAAAAACGTCCAGAAATGTTTGAAGCTACTGACTGAATGAAAGGAGCTGGCATCTCACTCTCTTTGAATCTTCTTTATCATGCTTGGATTAGCAGGAAAAAGCAAAAAATTTCAGAATTGCACCTTGCAATGCGGAGAAATTACTGTTTGTGCATTTACAATATTCATTGATTTTTGCCATTGAAAAACATGTTATTCATATACCAGAAATGTTTGAAGCTACTGACTGAATGAAAAGAGCTGGCATCTCACTCTCTTTGAATCTTCTTTATCATGCCAGGATTAGCAGGAAAAAGCAAAAAATTTCAGAATTGCACCTTGCAATGTGGAGATATTACTGTTTGTGCATTTACAATATTCATTGATTTTTGCCATTGAAAAATGTCCAGAAATGTTTGAAGCTACTGACTGAATGAAAGGAGCTGGCATCTCACTCTCTTTGAATCTTCTTTATCATGCTAGGATTAGCAGGAAAAAGCAAAAAATTTCAGAATTGCACATTGCAATGCGGAGAAATTACTGTTTGTGCATTTACAATATTCATTGATTTTTGCCATTGAAAAACATCATGTTATTCATATACCAGAAATGTTTGAAGCTACTGACTGAATGAAAGGAGCTGGCATCTCACTCTCTTTGAATCTTCTTTATCATGCCAGGATTAGCAGGAAAAAGCAAAAAATTTCAGAATTGCACATTGCAATGCGGAGAAATTACTGTTTGTGCATTTACAATATTCATTGATTTTTGCCATTGAAAAACATGTTATTCATATACCAGAAATGTTTGAAGCTACTGACTGAATGAAAAGAGCTGGCATCTCACTCTCTTTGAATCTTCTTTATCATGCTAGGATTAGCAGGAAAAAGCAAAAAATTTCAGAATTGCACCTTGCAATGCGGAGAAATTACTGTGTGTGCATTTACAATATTCATTGATTTTTGCCATTGAAAAACATCGTTATTCATATACCAGAAATGTTTGAAGCTACTGACTGAATGAAAAGAGCTGGCATCCCACTCTCTTTGAATCTTCTTTATCATGCCAGGATTAGCAGGAAAAAGCAAAAAATTTCAGAATTGCGACTTGCAATGTGGAGATATTACTGTTTGTGCATTTACAATATTCATTGATTTTTGCCATTGAAAAACATGTTATTCATATACCAGAAATGTTTGAAGCTACTGACTGAATGAAAGGAGCTGGCATCTCACTCTCTTTGAATCTTCTTTATCATGCTAGGATTAGCAGGAAAAAGCAAAAAATTTCAGAATTGCACCTTGCAATGCGGAGAAATTACTGTTTGTGCATTTACAATATTCATTGATTTTTGCCATTGAAAAACATGTTATTCATATACCAGAAATGTTTGAAGCTACTGACTGAATGAAAGGAGCTGGCATCTCACTCTCTTTGAATCTTCTTTATCATGCTAGGATTAGCAGGAAAAAGCAAAAAATTTCAGAATTGCACCTTGCAATGCGGAGAAATTACTGTTTGTGCATTTACAATATTCATTGATTTTTGCCATTGAAAAACATGTTATTCATATACCAGAAATGTTTGAAGCTACTGACTGAATGAAAAGAGCTGGCATCTCACTCTCTTTGAATCTTCTTTATCATGCCAGGATTAGCAGGAAAAATCAAAAAATTTCAGAATTGCACCTTGCAATGTGGAGATATTACTGTTTGTGCATTTACAATATTCATTGATTTTTGCCATTGAAAAACGTCCAGAAATGTTTGAAGCTACTGACTGAATGAAAGGAGCTGGCATCTCACTCTCTTTGAATCTTCTTTATCATGCTAGGATTAGCAGGAAAAAGCAAAAAATTTCAGAATTGCACCTTGCAATGCGGAGAAATTACTGTTTGTGCATTTACAATATTCATTGATTTTTGCCATTGAAAAACATGTTATTCATATACCAGAAATGTTTGAAGCTACTGACTGAATGAAAAGAGCTGGCATCTCACTCTCTTTGAATCTTCTTTATCATGCCAGGATTAGCAGGAAAAAGCAAAAAATTTCAGAATTGCACGTTGCAATGTGGAGATATTACTGTTTGTGCATTTACAATATTCATTGATTTTTGCCATTGAAAAACATCGTTATTCATATACCAGAAATGTTTGAAGCTACTGACTGAATGAAAAGAGCTGGCATCTCACTCTCTTTGAATCTTCTTTATCATGCCAGGATTAGCAGGAAAAAGCAAAAAATTTCAGAATTGCACGTTGCAATGTGGAGATATTACTGTTTGTGCATTGACAATATTCATTGATTTTTGCCATTGAAAAACATCATGTTATTCATATACCAGAAATGTTTGAAGCTACTGACTGAATGAAAAGAGCTGGCATCTCACTCTCTTTGAATCTTCTTTATCATGCTAAGAGGAGCAGGAAAAAGCAAAAAATTTCAGAATTGCACGTTGCAATGTGGAGATATTACTGTTTGTGCATTTACAATATTCATTGATTTTTGCCATTGAAAAACATGTTATTCATATACCAGAAATGTTTGAAGCTACTGACTGAATGAAAAGAGCTGGCATCTCACTCTCTTTGAATCTTCTTTATCATGCCAGGATTAGCAGGAAAAAGCAAAACATTTCAGAATGGCACCTTGCAATGTGGAGATATTACTGTTTGTGCATTTACAATATTCATTGATTTTTGCCATTGAAAAACGTCCAGAAATGTTTGAAGCTACTGACTGAATGAAAGGAGCTGGCATCTCACTCTCTTTGAATCTTCTTTATCATGCTAGGATTAGCAGGAAAAAGCAAAAAATTTCAGAATTGCACCTTGCAATGCGGAGAAATTACTGTTTGTGCATTTACAATATTCATTGATTTTTGCCATTGAAAAACATGTTATTCATATACCAGAAATGTTTGAAGCTACTGACTGAATGAAAGGAGCTGGCATCTCACTCTCTTTGAATCTTCTTTATCATGCTAGGATTAGCAGGAAAAAGCAAAAAATTTCAGAATTGCACCTTGCAATGCGGAGAAATTACTGTTTGTGCATTTACAATATTCATTGATTTTTGCCATTGAAAAACATGTTATTCATATACCAGAAATGTTTGAAGCTACTGACTGAATGAAAGGAGCTGGCATCTCACTCTCTTTGAATCTTCTTTATCATGCCAGGATTAGCAGGAAAAAGCAAAAAATTTCAGAATTGCACGTTGCAATGTGGAGATATTACTGTTTGTGCATTTACAATATTCATTGATTTTTGCCATTGAAAAACGTCCAGAAATGTTTGAAGCTACTGACTGAATGAAAAGAGCTGGCATCTCACTCTCTTTGAATCTTCTTTATCATGCTAGGATTAGCAGGAAAAAGCAAAAAATTTCAGAATTGCACCTTGCAATGCGTAGAAATTACTGTTTGTGCATTTACAATATTCATTGATTTTTGCCATTGAAAAACGTCCAGAAATGTTTGAAGCTACTGACTGAATGAAAGGAGCTGGCATCTCACTCTCTTTGAATCTTCTTTATCATGCTTGGATTAGCAGGAAAAAGCAAAAAATTTCAGAATTGCACCTTGCAATGCGGAGAAATTACTGTTTGTGCATTTACAATATTCATTGATTTTTGCCATTGAAAAACATGTTATTCATATACCAGAAATGTTTGAAGCTACTGACTGAATGAAAAGAGCTGGCATCTCACTCTCTTTGAATCTTCTTTATCATGCCAGGATTAGCAGGAAAAAGCAAAAAATTTCAGAATTGCACCTTGCAATGTGGAGATATTACTGTTTGTGCATTTACAATATTCATTGATTTTTGCCATTGAAAAATGTCCAGAAATGTTTGAAGCTACTGACTGAATGAAAGGAGCTGGCATCTCACTCTCTTTGAATCTTCTTTATCATGCTAGGATTAGCAGGAAAAAGCAAAAAATTTCAGAATTGCACATTGCAATGCGGAGAAATTACTGTTTGTGCATTTACAATATTCATTGATTTTTGCCATTGAAAAACATCATGTTATTCATATACCAGAAATGTTTGAAGCTACTGACTGAATGAAAGGAGCTGGCATCTCACTCTCTTTGAATCTTCTTTATCATGCCAGGATTAGCAGGAAAAAGCAAAAAATTTCAGAATTGCACATTGCAATGCGGAGAAATTACTGTTTGTGCATTTACAATATTCATTGATTTTTGCCATTGAAAAACATGTTATTCATATACCAGAAATGTTTGAAGCTACTGACTGAATGAAAAGAGCTGGCATCTCACTCTCTTTGAATCTTCTTTATCATGCT
Source organism: Phyllobates terribilis (assembly GCF_046119375.1). Taxonomy (NCBI): domain Eukaryota; kingdom Metazoa; phylum Chordata; class Amphibia; order Anura; family Dendrobatidae; genus Phyllobates; species Phyllobates terribilis. Next base: position 625,249 of record NW_027363181.1, on the reverse strand, counting down.
AGGATTAGCAGGAAAAAGCAAAAAATTTCAGAATTGCACCTTGCAATGCGGAGAAATTACTGTGTGTGCATTTACAATATTCATTGATTTTTGCCATTGAAAAACATCGTTATTCATATACCAGAAATGTTTGAAGCTACTGACTGAATGAAAAGAGCTGGCATCCCACTCTCTTTGAATCTTCTTTATCATGCCAGGATTAGCAGGAAAAAGCAAAAAATTTCAGAATTGCACCTTGCAATGTGGAGATATTACTGTTTGTGCATTTACAATATTCATTGATTTTTGCCATTGAAAAACATGTTATTCATATACCAGAAATGTTTGAAGCTACTGACTGAATGAAAGGAGCTGGCATCTCACTCTCTTTGAATCTTCTTTATCATGCTAGGATTAGCAGGAAAAAGCAAAAAATTTCAGAATTGCACCTTGCAATGCGGAGAAATTACTGTTTGTGCATTTACAATATTCATTGATTTTTGCCATTGAAAAACATGTTATTCATATACCAGAAATGTTTGAAGCTACTGACTGAATGAAAGGAGCTGGCATCTCACTCTCTTTGAATCTTCTTTATCATGCTAGGATTAGCAGGAAAAAGCAAAAAATTTCAGAATTGCACCTTGCAATGCGGAGAAATTACTGTTTGTGCATTTACAATATTCATTGATTTTTGCCATTGAAAAACATGTTATTCATATACCAGAAATGTTTGAAGCTACTGACTGAATGAAAAGAGCTGGCATCTCACTCTCTTTGAATCTTCTTTATCATGCCAGGATTAGCAGGAAAAATCAAAAAATTTCAGAATTGCACCTTGCAATGTGGAGATATTACTGTTTGTGCATTTACAATATTCATTGATTTTTGCCATTGAAAAACGTCCAGAAATGTTTGAAGCTACTGACTGAATGAAAGGAGCTGGCATCTCACTCTCTTTGAATCTTCTTTATCATGCTAGGATTAGCAGGAAAAAGCAAAAAATTTCAGAATTGCACCTTGCAATGCGGAGAAATTACTGTTTGTGCATTTACAATATTCATTGATTTTTGCCATTGAAAAACATGTTATTCATATACCAGAAATGTTTGAAGCTACTGACTGAATGAAAAGAGCTGGCATCTCACTCTCTTTGAATCTTCTTTATCATGCCAGGATTAGCAGGAAAAAGCAAAAAATTTCAGAATTGCACCTTGCAATGTGGAGATATTACTGTTTGTGCATTTACAATATTCATTGATTTTTGCCATTGAAAAACGTCCAGAAATGTTTGAAGCTACTGACTGAATGAAAGGAGCTGGCATCTCACTCTCTTTGAATCTTCTTTATCATGCTAGGATTAGCAGGAAAAAGCAAAAAATTTCAGAATTGCACCTTGCAATGCGGAGAAATTACTGTGTGTGCATTTACAATATTCATTGATTTTTGCCATTGAAAAACATCGTTATTCATATACCAGAAATGTTTGAAGCTACTGACTGAATGAAAAGAGCTGGCATCTCACTCTCTTTGAATCTTCTTTATCATGCCAGGATTAGCAGGAAAAAGCAAAAAATTTCAGAATTGCACGTTGCAATGTGGAGATATTACTGTTTGTGCATTTACAATATTCATTGATTTTTGCCATTGAAAAACATCGTTATTCATATACCAGAAATGTTTGAAGCTACTGACTGAATGAAAAGAGCTGGCATCTCACTCTCTTTGAATCTTCTTTATCATGCCAGGATTAGCAGGAAAAAGCAAAAAATTTCAGAATTGCACGTTGCAATGTGGAGATATTACTGTTTGTGCATTGACAATATTCATTGATTTTTGCCATTGAAAAACATCATGTTATTCATATACCAGAAATGTTTGAAGCTACTGACTGAATGAAAAGAGCTGGCATCTCACTCTCTTTGAATCTTCTTTATCATGCTAAGAGGAGCAGGAAAAAGCAAAAAATTTCAGAATTGCACGTTGCAATGTGGAGATATTACTGTTTGTGCATTTACAATATTCATTGATTTTTGCCATTGAAAAACATGTTATTCATATACCAGAAATGTTTGAAGCTACTGACTGAATGAAAAGAGCTGGCATCTCACTCTCTTTGAATCTTCTTTATCATGCCAGGATTAGCAGGAAAAAGCAAAACATTTCAGAATGGCACCTTGCAATGTGGAGATATTACTGTTTGTGCATTTACAATATTCATTGATTTTTGCCATTGAAAAACGTCCAGAAATGTTTGAAGCTACTGACTGAATGAAAGGAGCTGGCATCTCACTCTCTTTGAATCTTCTTTATCATGCTAGGATTAGCAGGAAAAAGCAAAAAATTTCAGAATTGCACCTTGCAATGCGGAGAAATTACTGTTTGTGCATTTACAATATTCATTGATTTTTGCCATTGAAAAACATGTTATTCATATACCAGAAATGTTTGAAGCTACTGACTGAATGAAAGGAGCTGGCATCTCACTCTCTTTGAATCTTCTTTATCATGCTAGGATTAGCAGGAAAAAGCAAAAAATTTCAGAATTGCACCTTGCAATGCGGAGAAATTACTGTTTGTGCATTTACAATATTCATTGATTTTTGCCATTGAAAAACATGTTATTCATATACCAGAAATGTTTGAAGCTACTGACTGAATGAAAAGAGCTGGCATCTCACTCTCTTTGAATCTTCTTTATCATGCCAGGATTAGCAGGAAAAAGCAAAAAATTTCAGAATTGCACCTTGCAATGTGGAGATATTACTGTTTGTGCATTTACAATATTCATTGATTTTTGCCATTGAAAAACGTCCAGAAATGTTTGAAGCTACTGACTGAATGAAAGGAGCTGGCATCTCACTCTCTTTGAATCTTCTTTATCATGCTAGGATTAGCAGGAAAAAGCAAAAAATTTCAGAATTGCACCTTGCAATGCGGAGAAATTACTGTTTGTGCATTTACAATATTCATTGATTTTTGCCATTGAAAAACATGTTATTCATATACCAGAAATGTTTGAAGCTACTGACTGAATGAAAAGAGCTGGCATCTCACTCTCTTTGAATCTTCTTTATCATGCCAGGATTAGCAGGAAAAAGCAAAAAATTTCAGAATTGCACCTTGCAATGTGGAGATATTACTGTTTGTGCATTTACAATATTCATTGATTTTTGCCATTGAAAAACGTCCAGAAATGTTTGAAGCTACTGACTGAATGAAAGGAGCTGGCATCTCACTCTCTTTGAATCTTCTTTATCATGCTAGGATTAGCAGGAAAAAGCAAAAAATTTCAGAATTGCACCTTGCAATGCGGAGAAATTACTGTGTGTGCATTTACAATATTCATTGATTTTTGCCATTGAAAAACATCGTTATTCATATACCAGAAATGTTTGAAGCTACTGACTGAATGAAAAGAGCTGGCATCTCACTCTCTTTGAATCTTCTTTATCATGCCAGGATTAGCAGGAAAAAGCAAAAAATTTCAGAATTGCACGTTGCAATGTGGAGATATTACTGTTTGTGCATTTACAATATTCATTGATTTTTGCCATTGAAAAACATCGTTATTCATATACCAGAAATGTTTGAAGCTACTGACTGAATGACAAGAGCTGGCATCTCACTCTCTTTGAATCTTCTTTATCATGCCAGGATTAGCAGGAAAAAGCAAAAAATTTCAGAATTGCACGTTGCAATGTGGAGATATTACTGTTTGTGCATTGACAATATTCATTGATTTTTGCCATTGAAAAACATCATGTTATTCATATACCAAAAATGTTTGAAGCTACTGACTGAATGAAAAGAGCTGGCATCTCACTCTCTTTGAATCTTCTTTATCATGCTAAGAGGAGCAGGAAAAAGCAAAAAATTTCAGAATTGCACGTTGCAATGTGGAGATATTACTGTTTGTGCATTTACAATATTCATTGATTTTTGCCATTGAAAAACATGTTATTCATATACCAGAAATGTTTGAAGCTACTGACTGAATGAAAAGAGCTGGCATCTCACTCTCTTTGAATCTTCTTTATCATGCCAGGATTAGCAGGAAAAAGCAAAACATTTCAGAATGGCACCTTGCAATGTGGAGATATTACTGTTTGTGCATTTACAATATTCATTGATTTTTGCCATTGAAAAACGTCCAGAAATGTTTGAAGCTACTGACTGAATGAAAGGAGCTGGCATCTCACTCTCTTTGAATCTTCTTTATCATGCTAGGATTAGCAGGAAAAAGCAAAAAATTTCAGAATTGCACCTTGCAATGCGGAGAAATTACTGTTTGTGCATTTACAATATTCATTGATTTTTGCCATAGAAAAACATCGTTATTCATATACCAGAAATGTTTGAAGCTACTGACTGAATGAAAGGAGCTGGCATCTCACTCTCTTTGAATCTTCTTTATCATGCTAGGATTAGCAGGAAAAAGCAAAAAATTTCAGAATTGCACCTTGCAATGCGGAGAAATTACTGTGTGTGCATTTACAATATTCATTGATTTTTGCCATTGAAAAACATGTTATTCATATACCAGAAATGTTTGAAGCTACTGACTGAATGAAAAGAGCTGGCATCTCACTCTCTTTGAATCTTCTTTATCATGCCAGGATTAGCAGGAAAAAGCAAAAAATTTCAGAATTGCACCTTGCAATGTGGAGATATTACTGTTTGTGCATTTACAATATTCATTGATTTTTGCCATTGAAAAACGTCCAGAAATGTTTGAAGCTACTGACTGAATGAAAGGAGCTGGCATCTCACTCTCTTTGAATCTTCTTTATCATGCTAGGATTAGCAGGAAAAAGCAAAAAATTTCAGAATTGCACATTGCAATGCGGAGAAATTACTGTTTGTGCATTTACAATATTCATTGATTTTTGCCATTGAAAAACATCATGTTATTCATATACCAGAAATGTTTGAAGCTACTGACTGAATGAAAGGAGCTGGCATCTCACTCTCTTTGAATCTTCTTTATCATGCCAGGATTAGCAGGAAAAAGCAAAAAATTTCAGAATTGCACATTGCAATGCGGAGAAATTACTGTTTGTGCATTTACAATATTCATTGATTTTTGCCATTGAAAAACATGTTATTCATATACCAGAAATGTTTGAAGCTACTGACTGAATGAAAAGAGCTGGCATCTCACTCTCTTTGAATCTTCTTTATCATGCCAGGATTAGCAGGAAAAAGCAAAAAATTTCAGAATTGCACCTTGCAATGTGGAGATATTACTGTTTGTGCATTTACAATATTCATTGATTTTTGCCATTGAAAAACGTCCAGAAATGTTTGAAGCTACTGACTGAATGAAAGGAGCTGGCATCTCACTCTCTTTGAATCTTCTTTATCATGCTAGGATTAGCAGGAAAAAGCAAAAAATTTCAGAATTGCACCTTGCAATGCGGAGAAATTACTGTGTGTGCATTTACAATATTCATTGATTTTTGCCATTGAAAAACATCGTTATTCATATACCAGAAATGTTTGAAGCTACTGACTGAATGAAAAGAGCTGGCATCTCACTCTCTTTGAATCTTCTTTATCATGCCAGGATTAGCAGGAAAAAGCAAAAAATTTCAGAATTGCACGTTGCAATGTGGAGATATTACTGTTTGTGCATTTACAATATTCATTGATTTTTGCCATTGAAAAACATCGTTATTCATATACCAGAAATGTTTGAAGCTACTGACTGAATGAAAAGAGCTGGCATCTCACTCTCTTTGAATCTTCTTTATCATGCCAGGATTAGCAGGAAAAAGCAAAAAATTTCAGAATTGCACGTTGCAATGTGGAGATATTACTGTTTGTGCATTGACAATATTCATTGATTTTTGCCATTGAAAAACATCATGTTATTCATATACCAAAAATGTTTGAAGCTACTGACTGAATGAAAAGAGCTGGCATCTCACTCTCTTTGAATCTTCTTTATCATGCTAAGAGGAGCAGGAAAAAGCAAAAAATTTCAGAATTGCACGTTGCAATGTGGAGATATTACTGTTTGTGCATTTACAATATTCATTGATTTTTGCCATTGAAAAACATGTTATTCATATACCAGAAATGTTTGAAGCTACTGACTGAATGAAAAGAGCTGGCATCTCACTCTCTTTGAATCTTCTTTATCATGCCAGGATTAGCAGGAAAAAGCAAAACATTTCAGAATGGCACCTTGCAATGTGGAGATATTACTGTTTGTGCATTTACAATATTCATTGATTTTTGCCATTGAAAAACGTCCAGAAATGTTTGAAGCTACTGACTGAATGAAAGGAGCTGGCATCTCACTCTCTTTGAATCTTCTTTATCATGCTAGGATTAGCAGGAAAAAGCAAAAAATTTCAGAATTGCACCTTGCAATGCGGAGAAATTACTGTTTGTGCATTTACAATATTCATTGATTTTTGCCATAGAAAAACATCGTTATTCATATACCAGAAATGTTTGAAGCTACTGACTGAATGAAAGGAGCTGGCATCTCACTCTCTTTGAATCTTCTTTATCATGCTAGGATTAGCAGGAAAAAGCAAAAAATTTCAGAATTGCACCTTGCAATGCGGAGAAATTACTGTTTGTGCATTTACAATATTCATTGATTTTTGCCATTGAAAAACATGTTATTCATATACCAGAAATGTTTGAAGCTACTGACTGAATGAAAAGAGCTGGCATCTCACTCTCTTTGAATCTTCTTTATCATGCCAGGATTAGCAGGAAAAAGCAAAAAATTTCAGAATTGCACCTTGCAATGTGGAGATATTACTGTTTGTGCATTTACAATATTCATTGATTTTTGCCATTGAAAAACGTCCAGAAATGTTTGAAGCTACTGACTGAATGAAAGGAGCTGGCATCTCACTCTCTTTGAATCTTCTTTATCATGCTAGGATTAGCAGGAAAAAGCAAAAAATTTCAGAATTGCACATTGCAATGCGGAGAAATTACTGTTTGTGCATTTACAATATTCATTGATTTTTGCCATTGAAAAACATCATGTTATTCATATACCAGAAATGTTTGAAGCTACTGACTGAATGAAAGGAGCTGGCATCTCACTCTCTTTGAATCTTCTTTATCATGCCAGGATTAGCAGGAAAAAGCAAAAAATTTCAGAATTGCACATTGCAATGCGGAGAAATTACTGTTTGTGCATTTACAATATTCATTGATTTTTGCCATTGAAAAACATGTTATTCATATACCAGAAATGTTTGAAGCTACTGACTGAATGAAAAGAGCTGGCATCTCACTCTCTTTGAATCTTCTTTATCATGCTAGGATTAGCAGGAAAAAGCAAAAAATTTCAGAATTGCACCTTGCAATGCGGAGAAATTACTGTGTGTGCATTTACAATATTCATTGATTTTTGCCATTGAAAAACATCGTTATTCATATACCAGAAATGTTTGAAGCTACTGACTGAATGAAAAGAGCTGGCATCCCACTCTCTTTGAATCTTCTTTATCATGCCAGGATTAGCAGGAAAAAGCAAAAAATTTCAGAATTGCACCTTGCAATGTGGAGATATTACTGTTTGTGCATTTACAATATTCATTGATTTTTGCCATTGAAAAACATGTTATTCATATACCAGAAATGTTTGAAGCTACTGACTGAATGAAAGGAGCTGGCATCTCACTCTCTTTGAATCTTCTTTATCATGCCAGGATTAGCAGGAAAAAGCAAAAAATTTCAGAATTGCACCTTGCAATGCGGAGAAATTACTGTTTGTGCATTTACAATATTCATTGATTTTTGCCATTGAAAAACATGTTATTCATATACCAGAAATGTTTGAAGCTACTGACTGAATGAAAAGAGCTGGCATCTCACTCTCTTTGAATCTTCTTTATCATGCCAGGATTAGCAGGAAAAAGCAAAAAATTTCAGAATTGCACCTTGCAATGTGGAGATATTACTGTTTGTGCATTTACAATATTCATTGATTTTTGCCATTGAAAAACGTCCAGAAATGTTTGAAGCTACTGACTGAATGAAAGGAGCTGGCATCTCACTCTCTTTGAATCTTCTTTATCATGCTAGGATTAGCAGGAAAAAGCAAAAAATTTCAGAATTGCACCTTGCAATGCGGAGAAATTACTGTGTGTGCATTTACAATATTCATTGATTTTTGCCATTGAAAAACATCGTTATTCATATACCAGAAATGTTTGAAGCTACTGACTGAATGAAAAGAGCTGGCATCTCACTCTCTTTGAATCTTCTTTATCATGCCAGGTATAGCAGGAAAAAGCAAAAAATTTCAGAATTGCACGTTGCAATGTGGAGATATTACTGTTTGTGCATTTACAATATTCATTGATTTTTGCCATTGAAAAACATCGTTATTCATATACCAGAAATGTTTGAAGCTACTGACTGAATGAAAAGAGCTGGCATCTCACTCTCTTTGAATCTTCTTTATCATGCCAGGATTAGCAGGAAAAAGCAAAAAATTTCAGAATTGCACGTTGCAATGTGCAGATATTACTGTTTGTGCATTTACAATATTCATTGATTTTTGCCATTGAAAAACATCATGTTATTCATATACCAGAAATGTTTGAAGCTACTGACTGAATGAAAAGGGCTGGCATCTCACTCTCTTTGAATCTTCTTTATCATGCTAAGAGGAGCAGGAAAAAGCAAAAAATTTCAGAATTGCACGTTGCAATGTGGAGATATTACTGTTTGTGCATTTACAATATTCATTGATTTTTGCCATTGAAAAACATGTTATTCATATACCAGAAATGTTTGAAGCTACTGACTGAATGAAAAGAGCTGGCATCTCACTCTCTTTGAATCTTCTTTATCATGCCAGGATTAGCAGGAAAAAGCAAAAAATTTCAGAATTGCACCTTGCAATGTGGAGATATTACTGTTTGTGCATTTACAATATTCATTGATTTTTGCCATTGAAAAACGTCCAGAAATGTTTGAAGCTACTGACTGAATGAAAAGAGCTGGCATCTCACTCTCTTTGAATCTTCTTTATCATGCCAGGATTAGCAGGAAAAAGCAAAAAATTTCAGAATTGCACCTTGCAATGCGGAGAAATTACTGTTTGTGCATTTACAATATTCATTGATTTTTACCATTGAAAAACATCGTTATTCATATACCAGAAATGTTTGAAGCTACTGACTGAATGAAAGGAGCTGGCATCTCACTCTCTTTGAATCTTCTTTATCATGCTAGGATTAGCAGGAAAAAGCAAAAAATTTCAGAATTGCACCTTGCAATGCGGAGAAATTACTGTGTGTGCATTTACAATTTTCATTGATTTTTGCCATTGAAAAACATCGTTATTCATATACCAGAAATGTGTGAAGCTACTAACTGAATGAAAAGAGCTGGCATCTCACTCTCTTTGAATCTTCTTTATCATGCCAGGATTAGCAGGAAAAAGCAAAAAATTTCAGAATTGCACCTTGCAATGTGGAGATATTACTGTTTGTGCATTTACAATATTCATTGATTTTTGCCATTGAAAAACGTCCAGAAATGTTTGAAGCTACTGACTGAATGAAAGGAGCTGGCATCTCACTCTCTTTGAATCTTCTTTATCATGCTAGGATTAGCAGGAAAAATCAAAAAATTTCAGAATTGCACCTTGCAATGCGGAGAAATTACTGTTTGTGCATTTACAATATTCATTGATTTTTGCCATTGAAAAACATCATGTTATTCATATACCAGAAATGTTTGAAGCTACTGACTGAATGAAAGGAGCTGGCATCTCACTCTCTTTGAATCTTCTTTATCATGCTAGGATTAACAGGAAAAAGCAAAAAATTTCAGAATTGCACCTTGCAATGCGGAGAAATTACTGTGTGTGCATTTACAATATTCATTGATTTTTGCCATTGAAAAACATCGTTATTCATATACCAGAAATGTTTGAAGCTACTGACTGAATGAAAAGAGCTGGCATCTCACTCTCTTTGAATCTTCTTTATCATGCCAGGATTAGCAGGAAAAAGTAAAAAATTTCAGAATTGCACGTTGCAATGTGGAGATATTACTGTTTGTGCATTTACAATATTCATTGATTTTTGCCATTGAAAAACGTCCAGAAATGTTTGAAGCTACTGACTGAATGAAAGGAGCTGGCATCTCACTCTCTTTGAATCTTCTTTATCATGCTAGGATTAGCAGGAAAAAGCAAAAAATTTCAGAATTGCACCTTGCAATGCGGAGAAATTACTGTGTGTGCATTTACAATATTCATTGATTTTTGCCATTGAAAAACATGTTATTCATATACCAGAAATGTTTGAAGCTACTGACTGAATGAAAAGAGCTGGCATCTCACTCTCTTTGAATCTTCTTTATCATGCCAGGATTAGCAGGAAAAAGCAAAAAATTTCAGAATTGCACCTTGCAATGTGGAGATATTACTGTTTGTGCATTTACAATATTCATTGATTTTTGCCATTGAAAAACGTCCAGAAATGTTTGAAGCTACTGACTGAATGAAAGGAGCTGGCATCTCACTCTCTTTGAATCTTCTTTATCATGCTAGGATTAGCAGGAAAAAGCAAAAAATTTCAGAATTGCACCTTGCAATGCGGAGAAATTACTGTGTGTGCATTTACAATTTTCATTGATTTTTGCCATTGAAAAACATCGTTATTCATATACCAGAAATGTTTGAAGCTACTAACTGAATGAAAAGAGCTGGCATCTCACTCTCTTTGAATCTTCTTTATCATGCCAGGATTAGCAGGAAAAAGCAAAAAATTTCAGAATTGCACCTTGCAATGTGGAGATATTACTGTTTGTGCATTTACAATATTCATTGATTTTTGCCATTGAAAAACGTCCAGAAATGTTTGAAGCTACTGACTGAATGAAAGGAGCTGGCATCTCACTCTCTTTGAATCTTCTTTATCATGCTAGGATTAGCAAGAAAAAGCAAAAAATTTCAGAATTGCACCTTGCAATGCGGAGAAATTACTGTTTGTGCATTTACAATATTCATTGATTTTTGCCATTGAAAAACATCATGTTATTCATATACCAGAAATGTTTGAAGCTACTGACTGAATGAAAGGAGCTGGCATCTCACTCTCTTTGAATCTTCTTTATCATGCTAGGATTAGCAGGAAAAAGCAAAAAATTTCAGAATTGCACCTTGCAATGCGGAGAAATTACTGTGTGTGCATTTACAATATTCATTGATTTTTGCCATTGAAAAACATGTTATTCATATACCAGAAATGTTTGAAGCTACTGACTGAATGAAAAGAGCTGGCATCTCACTCTCTTTGAATCTTCTTTATCATGCCAGGATTAGCAGGAAAAAGCAAAAAATTTCAGAATTGCACCTTGCAATGTGGAGATATTACTGTTTGTGCATTTACAATATTCATTGATTTTTGCCATTGAAAAACGTCCAGAAATGTTTGAAGCTACTGACTGAATGAAAGGAGCTGGCATCTCACTCTCTTTGAATCTTCTTTATCATGCTAGGATTAGCAGGAAAAAGCAAAAAATTTCAGAATTGCACATTGCAATGCGGAGAAATTACTGTTTGTGCATTTACAATATTCATTGATTTTTGCCATTGAAAAACATCATGTTATTCATATACCAGAAATGTTTGAAGCTACTGACTGAATGAAAAGAGCTGGCATCTCACTCTCTTTGAATCTTCTTTATCATGCTAAGAGGAGCAGGAAAAAGCAAAAAATTTCAGAATTGCACGTTGCAATGTGGAGATATTACTGTTTGTGCATTTACAATATTCATTGATTTTTGCCATTGAAAAACGTCCAGAAATGTTTGAAGCTACTGACTGAATGAAAGGAGCTGGCATCTCACTCTCTTTGAATCTTCTTTATCATGCTAGGATTAGCAAGAAAAAGCAAAAAATTTCAGAATTGCACCTTGCAATGCGGAGAAATTACTGTTTGTGCATTTACAATATTCATTGATTTTTGCCATTGAAAAACATCATGTTATTCATATACCAGAAATGTTTGAAGCTACTGACTGAATGAAAGGAGCTGGCATCTCACTCTCTTTGAATCTTCTTTATCATGCTAGGATTAGCAGGAAAAAGCAAAAAATTTCAGAATTGCACCTTGCAATGCGGAGAAATTACTGTGTGTGCATTTACAATATTCATTGATTTTTGCCATTGAAAAACATGTTATTCATATACCAGAAATGTTTGAAGCTACTGACTGAATGAAAAGAGCTGGCATCTCACTCTCTTTGAATCTTCTTTATCATGCCAGGATTAGCAGGAAAAAGCAAAAAATTTCAGAATTGCACCTTGCAATGTGGAGATATTACTGTTTGTGCATTTACAATATTCATTGATTTTTGCCATTGAAAAACGTCCAGAAATGTTTGAAGCTACTGACTGAATGAAAGGAGCTGGCATCTCACTCTCTTTGAATCTTCTTTATCATGCTAGGATTAGCAGGAAAAAGCAAAAAATTTCAGAATTGCACATTGCAATGCTGAGAAATTACTGTTTGTGCATTTACAATATTCATTGATTTTTGCCATTGAAAAACATCATGTTATTCATATACCAGAAATGTTTGAAGCTACTGACTGAATGAAAAGAGCTGGCATCTCACTCTCTTTGAATCTTCTTTATCATGCTAAGAGGAGCAGGAAAAAGCAAAAAATTTCAGAATTGCACGTTGCAATGTGGAGATATTACTGTTTGTGCATTTACAATATTCATTGATTTTTGCCATTGAAAAACGTCCAGAAATGTTTGAAGCTACTGACTGAATGAAAGGAGCTGGCATCTCACTCTCTTTGAATCTTCTTTATCATGCTAGGATTAGCAGGAAAAAGCAAAAAATTTCAGAATTGCACCTTGCAATGCGGAGAAATTACTGTTTGTGCATTTACAATATTCATTGATTTTTGCCATTGAAAAACATGTTATTCATATACCAGAAATGTTTGAAGCTACTGACTGAATGAAAGGAGCTGGCATCTCACTCTCTTTGAATCTTCTTTATCATGCTAGGATTAGCAGGAAAAAGCAAAAAATTTCAGAATTGCACCTTTCAATGCGGAGAAATTACTGTTTGTGCATTTACAATATTCATTGATTTTTGCCATTGAAAAACATGTTATTCATATACCAGAAATGTTTGAAGCTACTGACTGAATGAAAAGAGCTGGCATCTCACTCTCTTTGAATCTTCTTTATCATGCCAGGATTAGCAGGAAAAAGCAAAAAATTTCAGAATTGCACCTTGCAATGTGGAGATATTACTGTTTGTGCATTTACAATATTCATTGATTTTTGCCACTGAAAAACGTCCAGAAATGTTTGAAGCTACTGACTGAATGAAAGGAGCTGGCATCTCACTCTCTTTGAATCTTCTTTATCATGCTAGGATTAGCAGGAAAAAGCAAAAAATTTCAGAATTGCACCTTGCAATGCGGAGAAATTACTGTTTGTGCATTTACAATATTCATTGATTTTTGCCATTGAAAAACATGTTATTCATATACCAGAAATGTTTGAAGCTACTGACTGAATGAAAAGAGCTGGCATCTCACTCTCTTTGAATCTTCTTTATCATGCCAGGATTAGCAGGAAAAAGCAAAAAATTTCAGAATTGCACCTTGCAATGTGGAGATATTACTGTTTGTGCATTTACAATATTCATTGATTTTTGCCATTGAAAAACGTCCAGAAATGTTTGAAGCTACTGACTGAATGAAAGGAGCTGGCATCTCACTCTCTTTGAATCTTCTTTATCATGCTAGGATTAGCAGGAAAAAGCAAAAAATTTCAGAATTGCACCTTGCAATGCGGAGAAATTACTGTGTGTGCATTTACAATATTCATTGATTTTTGCCATTGAAAAACATCGTTATTCATATACCAGAAATGTTTGAAGCTACTGACTGAATGAAAAGAGCTGGCATCTCACTCTCTTTGAATCTTCTTTATCATGCCAGGATTAGCAGGAAAAAGCAAAAAATTTCAGAATTGCACGTTGCAATGTGGAGATATTACTGTTTGTGCATTTACAATATTCATTGATTTTTGCCATTGAAAAACATCGTTATTCATATACCAGAAATGTTTGAAGCTACTGACTGAATGAAAAGAGCTGGCATCTCACTCTCTTTGAATCTTCTTTATCATGCCAGGATTAGCAGGAAAAAGCAAAAAATTTCAGAATTGCACCTTGCAATGTGGAGATATTACTGTTTGTGCATTTACAATATTCATTGATTTTTGCCATTGAAAAACGTCCAGAAATGTTTGAAGCTACTGACTGAATGAAAGGAGCTGGCATCTCACTCTCTTTGAATCTTCTTTATCATGCTAGGATTAGCAGGAAAAAGCAAAAAATTTCAGAATTGCACCTTGCAATGCGTAGAAATTACTGTTTGTGCATTTACAATATTCATTGATTTTTGCCATTGAAAAACGTCCAGAAATGTTTGAAGCTACTGACTGAATGAAAGGAGCTGGCATCTCACTCTCTTTGAATCTTCTTTATCATGCTAGGATTAGCAGGAAAAAGCAAAAAATTTCAGAATTGCACCTTGCAATGCGGAGAAATTACTGTTTGTGCATTTACAATATTCATTGATTTTTGCCATTGAAAAACATGTTATTCATATACCAGAAATGTTTGAAGCTACTGACTGAATGAAAAGAGCTGGCATCTCACTCTCTTTGAATCTTCTTTATCATGCCAGGATTAGCAGGAAAAAGCAAAAAATTTCAGAATTGCACCTTGCAATGTGGAGATATTACTGTTTGTGCATTTACAATATTCATTGATTTTTGCCATTGAAAAACGTCCAGAAATGTTTGAAGCTACTGACTGAATGAAAGGAGCTGGCATCTCACTCTCTTTGAATCTTCTTTATCATGCTAGGATTAGCAGGAAAAAGCAAAAAATTTCAGAATTGCACCTTGCAATGCGGAGAAATTACTGTTTGTGCATTTACAATATTCATTGATTTTTGCCATTGAAAAACATGTTATTCATATACCAGAAATGTTTGAAGCTACTGACTGAATGAAAGGAGCTGGCATCTCACTCTCTTTGAATCTTCTTTATCATGCCAGGATTAGCAGGAAAAAGCAAAAAATTTCAGAATTGCACCTTGCAATGTGGAGATATTACTGTTTGTGCATTTACAATATTCATTGATTTTTGCCATTGAAAAACGTCCAGAAATGTTTGAAGCTACTGACTGAATGAAAAGAGCTGGCATCTCACTCTCTTTGAATCTTCTTTATCATGCTAGGATTAGCAGGAAAAAGCAAAAAATTTCAGAATTGCACCTTGCAATGCGTAGAAATTACTGTTTGTGCATTTACAATATTCATTGATTTTTGCCATTGAAAAACGTCCAGAAATGTTTGAAGCTACTGACTGAATGAAAGGAGCTGGCATCTCACTCTCTTTGAATCTTCTTTATCATGCTAGGATTAGCAGGAAAAAGCAAAAAATTTCAGAATTGCACCTTGCAATGCGGAGAAATTACTGTTTGTGCATTTACAATATTCATTGATTTTTGCCATTGAAAAACATGTTATTCATATACCAGAAATGTTTGAAGCTACTGACTGAATGAAAAGAGCTGGCATCTCACTCTCTTTGAATCTTCTTTATCATGCCAGGATTAGCAGGAAAAAGCAAAAAATTTCAGAATTGCACCTTGCAATGTGGAGATATTACTGTTTGTGCATTTACAATATTCATTGATTTTTGCCATTGAAAAACGTCCAGAAATGTTTGAAGCTACTGACTGAATGAAAGGAGCTGGCATCTCACTCTCTTTGAATCTTCTTTATCATGCTAGGATTAGCAGGAAAAAGCAAAAAATTTCAGAATTGCACATTGCAATGCGGAGAAATTACTGTTTGTGCATTTACAATATTCATTGATTTTTGCCATTGAAAAACATCATGTTATTCATATACCAGAAATGTTTGAAGCTACTGACTGAATGAAAGGAGCTGGCATCTCACTCTCTTTGAATCTTCTTTATCATGCCAGGATTAGCAGGAAAAAGCAAAAAATTTCAGAATTGCACCTTGCAATGCGGAGAAATTACTGTTTGTGCATTTACAATATTCATTGATTTTTGCCATTGAAAAACATGTTATTCATATACCAGAAATGTTTGAAGCTACTGACTGAATGAAAGGAGCTGGCATCTCACTCTCTTTGAATCTTCTTTATCATGCTAGGATTAGCAGGAAAAAGCAAAAAATTTCAGAATTGCACCTTGCAATGCGGAGAAATTACTGTTTGTGCATTTACAATATTCATTGATTTTTGCCATTGAAAAACATGTTATTCATATACCAGAAATGTTTGAAGCTACTGACTGAATGAAAGGAGCTGGCATCTCACTCTCTTTGAATCTTCTTTATCATGCTAGGATTAGCAGGAAAAAGCAAAAAATTTCAGAATTGCACCTTGCAATGCGGAGAAATTACTGTTTGTGCATTTACAATATTCATTGATTTTTGCCATTGAAAAACATGTTATTCATATACCAGAAATGTTTGAAGCTACTGACTGAATGAAAAGAGCTGGCATCTCACTCTCTTTGAATCTTCTTTATCATGCCAGGATTAGCAGGAAAAAGCAAAAAATTTCAGAATTGCACCTTGCAATGTGGAGATATTACTGTTTGTGCATTTACAATATTCATTGATTTTTGCCATTGAAAAACGTCCAGAAATGTTTGAAGCTACAGACTGAATGAAAGGAGCTGGCATCTCACTCTCTTTGAATCTTCTTTATCATGCTAGGATTAGCAGGAAAAAGCAATAAATTTCAGAATTGCACCTTGCAATGCGGAGAAATTACTGTTTGTGCATTTACAATATTCATTGATTTTTGCCATTGAAAAACATGTTATTCATATACCAGAAATGTTTGAAGCTACTGACTGAATGAAAAGAGCTGGCATCTCACTCTCTTTGAATCTTCTTTATCATGCCAGGATTAGCAGGAAATAGCAAAAAATTTCAGAATTGCACCTTGCAAGGTGGAGATATTACTGTTTGTGCATTTACAATATTCATTGATTTTTGCCATTGAAAAACGTCCAGAAATGTTTGAAGCTACTGACTGAATGAAAGGAGCTGGCATCTCACTCTCTTTGAATCTTCTTTATCATGCTAGGATTAGCAGGAAAAAGCAAAAAATTTCAGAATTGCACCTTGCAATGCGGAGAAATTACTGTGTGTGCATTTACAATATTCATTGATTTTTGCCATTGAAAAACATCGTTATTCATATACCAGAAATGTTTGAAGCTACTGACTGAATGAAAAGAGCTGGCATCTCACTCTCTTTGAATCTTCTTTATCATGCCAGGATTAGCAGGAAAAAGCAAAAAATTTCAGAATTGCACGTTGCAATGTGGAGATATTACTGTTTGTGCATTTACAATATTCATTGATTTTTGCCATTGAAAAACATCGTTATTCATATACCAGAAATGTTTGAAGCTACTGACTGAATGAAAAGAGCTGGCATCTCACTCTCTTTGAATCTTCTTTATCATGCTAAGAGGAGCAGGAAAAAGCAAAAAATTTCAGAATTGCACGTTGCAATGTGGAGATATTACTGTTTGTGCATTTACAATATTCATTGATTTTTGCCATTGAAAAACATGTTATTCATATACCAGAAATGTTTGAAGCTACTGACTGAATGAAAAGAGCTGGCATCTCACTCTCTTTGAATCTTCTTTATCATGCCAGGATTAGCAGGAAAAAGCAAAAAATTTCAGAATTGCACCTTGCAATGTGGAGATATTACTGTTTGTGCATTTACAATATTCATTGATTTTTGCCATTGAAAAACGTCCAGAAATGTTTGAAGCTACTGACTGAATGAAAGGAGCTGGCATCTCACTCTCTTTGAATCTTCTTTATCATGCTAGGATTAGCAGGAAAAAGCAAAAAATTTCAGAATTGCACATTGCAATGCGGAGAAATTACTGTTTGTGCATTTACAATATTCATTGATTTTTGCCATTGAAAAACATCATGTTATTCATATACCAGAAATGTTTGAAGCTACTGACTGAATGAAAGGAGCTGGCATCTCACTCTCTTTGAATCTTCTTTATCATGCCAGGATTAGCAGGAAAAAGCAAAAAATTTCAGAATTGCACATTGCAATGCGGAGAAATTACTGTTTGTGCATTTACAATATTCATTGATTTTTGCCATTGAAAAACATGTTATTCATATACCAGAAATGTTTGAAGCTACTGACTGAATGAAAAGAGCTGGCATCTCACTCTCTTTGAATCTTCTTTATCATGCTAGGATTAGCAGGAAAAAGCAAAAAATTTCAGAATTGCACCTTGCAATGCGGAGAAATTACTGTGTGTGCATTTACAATATTCATTGATTTTTGCCATTGAAAAACATCGTTATTCATATACCAGAAATGTTTGAAGCTACTGACTGAATGAAAAGAGCTGGCATCCCACTCTCTTTGAATCTTCTTTATCATGCCAGGATTAGCAGGAAAAAGCAAAAAATTTCAGAATTGCACCTTGCAATGTGGAGATATTACTGTTTGTGCATTTACAATATTCATTGATTTTTGCCATTGAAAAACATGTTATTCATATACCAGAAATGTTTGAAGCTACTGACTGAATGAAAGGAGCTGGCATCTCACTCTCTTTGAATCTTCTTTATCATGCTAGGATTAGCAGGAAAAAGCAAAAAATTTCAGAATTGCACCTTGCAATGCGGAGAAATTACTGTTTGTGCATTTACAATATTCATTGATTTTTGCCATTGAAAAACATGTTATTCATATACCAGAAATGTTTGAAGCTACTGACTGAATGAAAGGAGCTGGCATCTCACTCTCTTTGAATCTTCTTTATCATGCTAGGATTAGCAGGAAAAAGCAAAAAATTTCAGAATTGCACCTTGCAATGCGGAGAAATTACTGTTTGTGCATTTACAATATTCATTGATTTTTGCCATTGAAAAACATGTTATTCATATACCAGAAATGTTTGAAGCTACTGACTGAATGAAAAGAGCTGGCATCTCACTCTCTTTGAATCTTCTTTATCATGCCAGGATTAGCAGGAAAAAGCAAAAAATTTCAGAATTGCACCTTGCAATGTGGAGATATTACTGTTTGTGCATTTACAATATTCATTGATTTTTGCCATTGAAAAACGTCCAGAAATGTTTGAAGCTACTGACTGAATGAAAGGAGCTGGCATCTCACTCTCTTTGAATCTTCTTTATCATGCTAGGATTAGCAGGAAAAAGCAAAAAATTTCAGAATTGCACCTTGCAATGCGGAGAAATTACTGTGTGTGCATTTACAATATTCATTGATTTTTGCCATTGAAAAACATCGTTATTCATATACCAGAAATGTTTGAAGCTACTGACTGAATGAAAAGAGCTGGCATCTCACTCTCTTTGAATCTTCTTTATCATGCCAGGATTAGCAGGAAAAAGCAAAAAATTTCAGAATTGCACGTTGCAATGTGGAGATATTACTGTTTGTGCATTTACAATATTCATTGATTTTTGCCATTGAAAAACATCGTTATTCATATACCAGAAATGTTTGAAGCTACTGACTGAATGAAAGGAGCTGGCATCTCACTCTCTTTGAATCTTCTTTATCATGCTAGGATTAGCAGGAAAAAGCAAAAAATTTCAGAATTGCACCTTGCAATGCGGAGAAATTACTGTTTGTGCATTTACAATATTCATTGATTTTTGCCATTGAAAAACATGTTATTCATATACCAGAAATGTTTGAAGCTACTGACTGAATGAAAGGAGCTGGCATCTCACTCTCTTTGAATCTTCTTTATCATGCCAGGATTAGCAGGAAAAAGCAAAAAATTTCAGAATTGCACCTTGCAATGTGGAGATATTACTGTTTGTGCATTTACAATATTCATTGATTTTTGCCATTGAAAAACGTCCAGAAATGTTTGAAGCTACTGACTGAATGAAAAGAGCTGGCATCTCACTCTCTTTGAATCTTCTTTATCATGCTAGGATTAGCAGGAAAAAGCAAAAAATTTCAGAATTGCACCTTGCAATGCGTAGAAATTACTGTTTGTGCATTTACAATATTCATTGATTTTTGCCATTGAAAAACGTCCAGAAATGTTTGAAGCTACTGACTGAATGAAAGGAGCTGGCATCTCACTCTCTTTGAATCTTCTTTATCATGCTAGGATTAGCAGGAAAAAGCAAAAAATTTCAGAATTGCACCTTGCAATGCGGAGAAATTACTGTTTGTGCATTTACAATATTCATTGATTTTTGCCATTGAAAAACATGTTATTCATATACCAGAAATGTTTGAAGCTACTGACTGAATGAAAAGAGCTGGCATCTCACTCTCTTTGAATCTTCTTTATCATGCCAGGATTAGCAGGAAAAAGCAAAAAATTTCAGAATTGCACCTTGCAATGTGGAGATATTACTGTTTGTGCATTTACAATATTCATTGATTTTTGCCATTGAAAAACGTCCAGAAATGTTTGAAGCTACTGACTGAATGAAAGGAGCTGGCATCTCACTCTCTTTGAATCTTCTTTATCATGCTAGGATTAGCAGGAAAAAGCAAAAAATTTCAGAATTGCACATTGCAATGCGGAGAAATTACTGTTTGTGCATTTACAATATTCATTGATTTTTGCCATTGAAAAACATCATGTTATTCATATACCAGAAATGTTTGAAGCTACTGACTGAATGAAAGGAGCTGGCATCTCACTCTCTTTGAATCTTCTTTATCATGCCAGGATTAGCAGGAAAAAGCAAAAAATTTCAGAATTGCACCTTGCAATGCGGAGAAATTACTGTTTGTGCATTTACAATATTCATTGATTTTTGCCATTGAAAAACATGTTATTCATATACCAGAAAAGTTTGAAGCTACTGACTGAATGAAAGGAGCTGGCATCTCACTCTCTTTGAATCTTCTTTATCATGCTAGGATTAGCAGGAAAAAGCAAAAAATTTCAGAATTGCACCTTGCAATGCGGAGAAATTACTGTTTGTGCATTTACAATATTCATTGATTTTTGCCATTGAAAAACATGTTATTCATATACCAGAAATGTTTGAAGCTACTGACTGAATGAAAGGAGCTGGCATCTCACTCTCTTTGAATCTTCTTTATCATGCTAGGATTAGCAGGAAAAAGCAAAAAATTTCAGAATTGCACCTTGCAATGCGGAGAAATTACTGTTTGTGCATTTACAATATTCATTGATTTTTGCCATTGAAAAACATGTTATTCATATACCAGAAATGTTTGAAGCTACTGACTGAATGAAAAGAGCTGGCATCTCACTCTCTTTGAATCTTCTTTATCATGCCAGGATTAGCAGGAAAAAGCAAAAAATTTCAGAATTGCACCTTGCAATGTGGAGATATTACTGTTTGTGCATTTACAATATTCATTGATTTTTGCCATTGAAAAACGTCCAGAAATGTTTGAAGCTACTGACTGAATGAAAGGAGCTGGCATCTCACTCTCTTTGAATCTTCTTTATCATGCTAGGATTAGCAGGAAAAAGCAAAAAATTTCAGAATTGCACCTTGCAATGCGGAGAAATTACTGTGTGTGCATTTACAATATTCATTGATTTTTGCCATTGAAAAACATCGTTATTCATATACCAGAAATGTTTGAAGCTACTGACTGAATGAAAAGAGCTGGCATCTCACTCTCTTTGAATCTTCTTTATCATGCCAGGATTAGCAGGAAAAAGCAAAAAATTTCAGAATTGCACGTTGCAATGTGGAGATATTACTGTTTGTGCATTTACAATATTCATTGATTTTTGCCATTGAAAAACATCGTTATTCATATACCAGAAATGTTTGAAGCTACTGACTGAATGAAAGGAGCTGGCATCTCACTCTCTTTGAATCTTCTTTATCATGCTAGGATTAGCAGGAAAAAGCAAAAAATT
The DNA here is from genome assembly GCF_046119375.1 of Phyllobates terribilis. Lineage (NCBI taxonomy): Eukaryota > Metazoa > Chordata > Amphibia > Anura > Dendrobatidae > Phyllobates > Phyllobates terribilis. The sequence continues at coordinate 603,277 of NW_027363181.1, read as the reverse complement.
TCAGAATTGCACCTTGCAATGCGGAGAAATTACTGTTTGTGCATTTACAATATTCATTGATTTTTGCCATTGAAAAACATGTTATTCATATACCAGAAATGTTTGAAGCTACTGACTGAATGAAAGGAGCTGGCATCTCACTCTCTTTGAATCTTCTTTATCATGCCAGGATTAGCAGGAAAAAGCAAAAAATTTCAGAATTGCACCTTGCAATGTGGAGATATTACTGTTTGTGCATTTACAATATTCATTGATTTTTGCCATTGAAAAACGTCCAGAAATGTTTGAAGCTACTGACTGAATGAAAAGAGCTGGCATCTCACTCTCTTTGAATCTTCTTTATCATGCCAGGATTAGCAGGAAAAAGCAAAAAATTTCAGAATTGCACCTTGCAATGCGTAGAAATTACTGTTTGTGCATTTACAATATTCATTGATTTTTGCCATTGAAAAACGTCCAGAAATGTTTGAAGCTACTGACTGAATGAAAGGAGCTGGCATCTCACTCTCTTTGAATCTTCTTTATCATGCTAGGATTAGCAGGAAAAAGCAAAAAATTTCAGAATTGCACCTTGCAATGCGGAGAAATTACTGTTTGTGCATTTACAATATTCATTGATTTTTGCCATTGAAAAACATGTTATTCATATACCAGAAATGTTTGAAGCTACTGACTGAATGAAAAGAGCTGGCATCTCACTCTCTTTGAATCTTCTTTATCATGCCAGGATTAGCAGGAAAAAGCAAAAAATTTCAGAATTGCACCTTGCAATGTGGAGATATTACTGTTTGTGCATTTACAATATTCATTGATTTTTGCCATTGAAAAACGTCCAGAAATGTTTGAAGCTACTGACTGAATGAAAGGAGCTGGCATCTCACTCTCTTTGAATCTTCTTTATCATGCTAGGATTAGCAGGAAAAAGCAAAAAATTTCAGAATTGCACATTGCAATGCGGAGAAATTACTGTTTGTGCATTTACAATATTCATTGATTTTTGCCATTGAAAAACATCATGTTATTCATATACCAGAAATGTTTGAAGCTACTGACTGAATGAAAGGAGCTGGCATCTCACTCTCTTTGAATCTTCTTTATCATGCCAGGATTAGCAGGAAAAAGCAAAAAATTTCAGAATTGCACCTTGCAATGCGGAGAAATTACTGTTTGTGCATTTACAATATTCATTGATTTTTGCCATTGAAAAACATGTTATTCATATACCAGAAATGTTTGAAGCTACTGACTTAATGAAAGGAGCTGGCATCTCACTCTCTTTGAATCTTCTTTATCATGCTAGGATTAGCAGGAAAAAGCAAAAAATTTCAGAATTGCACCTTGCAATGCGGAGAAATTACTGTTTGTGCATTTACAATATTCATTGATTTTTGCCATTGAAAAACATGTTATTCATATACCAGAAATGTTTGAAGCTACTGACTGAATGAAAGGAGCTGGCATCTCACTCTCTTTGAATCTTCTTTATCATGCTAGGATTAGCAGGAAAAAGCAAAAAATTTCAGAATTGCACCTTGCAATGCGGAGAAATTACTGTTTGTGCATTTACAATATTCATTGATTTTTGCCATTGAAAAACATGTTATTCATATACCAGAAATGTTTGAAGCTACTGACTGAATGAAAAGAGCTGGCATCTCACTCTCTTTGAATCTTCTTTATCATGCCAGGATTAGCAGGAAAAAGCAAAAAATTTCAGAATTGCACCTTGCAATGTGGAGATATTACTGTTTGTGCATTTACAATATTCATTGATTTTTGCCATTGAAAAACGTCCAGAAATGTTTGAAGCTACTGACTGAATGAAAGGAGCTGGCATCTCACTCTCTTTGAATCTTCTTTATCATGCTAGGATTAGCAGGAAAAAGCAAAAAATTTCAGAATTGCACCTTGCAATGCGGAGAAATTACTGTGTGTGCATTTACAATATTCATTGATTTTTGCCATTGAAAAACATCGTTATTCATATACCAGAAATGTTTGAAGCTACTGACTGAATGAAAAGAGCTGGCATCTCACTCTCTTTGAATCTTCTTTATCATGCCAGGATTAGCAGGAAAAAGCAAAAAATTTCAGAATTGCACGTTGCAATGTGGAGATATTACTGTTTGTGCATTTACAATATTCATTGATTTTTGCCATTGAAAAACATCGTTATTCATATACCAGAAATGTTTGAAGCTACTGACTGAATGAAAAGAGCTGGCATCTCACTCTCTTTGAATCTTCTTTATCATGCTAAGAGGAGCAGGAAAAAGCAAAAAATTTCAGAATTGCACGTTGCAATGTGGAGATATTACTGTTTGTGCATTTACAATATTCATTGATTTTTGCCATTGAAAAACATGTTATTCATATACCAGAAATGTTTGAAGCTACTGACTGAATGAAAAGAGCTGGCATCTCACTCTCTTTGAATCTTCTTTATCATGCCAGGATTAGCAGGAAAAAGCAAAAAATTTCAGAATTGCACCTTGCAATGTGGAGATATTACTGTTTGTGCATTTACAATATTCATTGATTTTTGCCATTGAAAAACATCATGTTATTCATATACCAGAAATGTTTGAAGCTACTGACTGAATGAAAGGAGCTGGCATCTCACTCTCTTTGAATCTTCTTTATCATGCCAGGATTAGCAGGAAAAAGCAAAAAATTTCAGAATTGCACATTGCAATGCGGAGAAATTACTGTTTGTGCATTTACAATATTCATTGATTTTTGCCATTGAAAAACATGTTATTCATATACCAGAAATGTTTGAAGCTACTGACTGAATGAAAAGAGCTGGCATCTCACTCTCTTTGAATCTTCTTTATCATGCTAGGATTAGCAGGAAAAAGCAAAAAATTTCAGAATTGCACCTTGCAATGCGGAGAAATTACTGTGTGTGCATTTACAATATTCATTGATTTTTGCCATTGAAAAACATCGTTATTCATATACCAGAAATGTTTGAAGCTACTGACTGAATGAAAAGAGCTGGCATCCCACTCTCTTTGAATCTTCTTTATCATGCCAGGATTAGCAGGAAAAAGCAAAAAATTTCAGAATTGCACCTTGCAATGTGGAGATATTACTGTTTGTGCATTTACAATATTCATTGATTTTTGCCATTGAAAAACATGTTATTCATATACCAGAAATGTTTGAAGCTACTGACTGAATGAAAGGAGCTGGCATCTCACTCTCTTTGAATCTTCTTTATCATGCTAGGATTAGCAGGAAAAAGCAAAAAATTTCAGAATTGCACCTTGCA